>NC_135533.1:39604946-39929321 GCF_045843805.1 Urocitellus parryii | reverse complement strand
GGGGGATGCCACTAAGTGAAAAATCTTAACTTATGTCTTCCAAAATAACAGCAGTAATTTTAGAAGTAGACTGCTAGCCAAAATGTGGTGTTTTCTTTTTCCTTAATATAACTTCCTCTTCCTAATAGCATATCCTTAAAAATCTTCTAATTTCTTAAACATGAGAAAACCTATTAATAATGCTCCTGTACTCTGACACTGATAATTTTGTATTATAACACTTCATTGAAAGCAAGCAGATTTCAAGGTACAACACAGCAAACATTTTCCTCTGTTTAAATCTATTTTTTTTAAAAAACATAGTGAGTACCTACTATGTGCTATACACTGGATTCATTCAAATTCCATGTTGATTTCCCCAGAAATAATTATGCAAGAGAATGTATGAAAGGTCAGATTTCCTCCTAAGTTGGGTGTGATCAGTTGTAAAGCCCCTGGACAACTGTCAGTGTTGAGAGGACTTGGTTGTTCTCTCTAGTGCAGAGGGATCTATAAGCAAGACACATTGAATGAGCCAGGACACTGATTAAATACCATTCTTGAAAGCAACAGAACAAACTAACAGGAAGAAATGCCCAGTGCTATCAAAACTGTAATACCGTAACAATAAAGTCTAAACTAAATCGGTGGCATTTAATAAATTACAGCCACCATTTCAAACAGATAAAAGCAGAAATACATATTTTAACAAAACAGACACGAGGAGAATGTCCTGCTCTGTTCCACAGCAGTGCAGCAACATTCCTTCATTAAAAAAAGCAAAGTCTCCCTATTTTGAGTGTTTTCCTTATCTTCCAGTTAAGCACATATAAACCATGGGGAGAATTCTGAAGTATTTCTAGTGTGTGGCTTATTTGAGTTACAGGTATGTTTTCATTGTCAGAAACTTAAGTGGGAAAACATGTTTTCCTTTATATTTATTTATTTTACTTAGCATTTTAATAAACACATAAGCTCAGGACTAATCCCAATTTCCTTTGTGTTAGTCTACCTATATTCACATATCTCTTTAGTAACTCAGACTCCAAAGCCAGGTAGGGAACATGGTCTATCCATGGGAATGAAAGACAGAGAGTCACCATGTTCCTCTGAGGCCCACATTTGAGTTTTGCTCAAGAGTTTCAACTAAATCACAATCTAAATGCAATACTCAGGTCACTGTTATCTTATTACCACTGATGCATATTTTATCTTCCTGTCCCAAATTCTAGGTTCATTGATAATGGGGTCTGCTTTAGGTTCAATATTTTAGTGATCTGCACATAGTTAAAATCTTCAAATATTTGTTGTCTAAATAAATAAATGCCAAAAAAAAAAAAAGACAACAATTGCCACCTTCACCTATTATCCACCTCCTGCACTGGACCAATGCTATTGAGAAGGTTATTTTAGAGAGTGAATAGCTGACAAAGGTAAATGAAGGAATCACCACCTATTATCATCATGCAGGCAAGAAAACTTTTCCAAAGGCAGTGGTCATTTTTTCTCAAGACAACAGACGCTATTTGTTCTCTGAATGTCAGTTCTCCCAGCATATCTGCAGTGATCAATCTCACACTCACTGCCATAATTTATATGACCACAGAAGAAATATTCTGTCATATAAAGAAAAAAAGGAAGTATTTATCCAGACATATTAGAAATGCTTTGCATGCATCATCTTGAATCTTTACATCAAGTTTGAAAATGGGTAATAATATTATTCTTTATTTTAACAGGTGAGGAAATTGAGTCATAATTTAAGTTACTCAGGGTCAAACAACATTTGATTGCCTTCAAAACCAGTTATATTTGTTCAGATTCCTGTATTTTTTCCTGTTATGCACAATGTCTCCACAATGGATTACACACCACTGGTCTGTATTCACAAACCATCTTCTATGTACATAGCACTATGATCAGTGTTGTAGGAGAGGAATTCTTGGTAAATAAAACTCTATTGTTGGCCCTGGACACACCCAACAAAGCAATACAAATGAGAACTGTGTCTAAACCTACCAAGTATACAAGGTAGATTATCATGAAAATGCTCAAAATGTATAATGTCATGCGATGTGAGTTCTGAACTAGAAAAGGTCATGGTTGAAAGATCCAGGAAGGCAATATGGAGAAGATCCCAACCTTGGCCACCAAAGAATACACAGAGATTATGTAAAAGAAAATATATTTGAAGATGCATAAAGAGATGCAAAACTAAAGACATAATGATGAATTATATCCTCCAGAGACATTTTTATGGTTCAGATTGTCTGGAGCATACTCTTGTCAGAAGTGGACAAGATTAAGTCAGAGCTGAAACTGGAGTTGTCAAAGAGAAGAGTCCTAATTATATTCCACAGGCAATAGGGAGTATCAAACCTGATTATCAAGAGTAAAGAGTGATAACATTAGAGGTGTTTCAGGAAAGCTTATTTTGGTCAATGTGAAAAGAAGTAGAAAAAAAAGAGAAGATAAAATCAGGTGGAAAACAATCCTAGTAACTCCATGTTATATGTACTATTATCTTTCCATTTTACAGAGGTAGAAACTAAGGTATATAGAAAGATTAAATAATTTGTCATTGTGTCACAGCCAGCTAATAATTATGTATGGGTAAGTAAGGAAGAGCTAAATAATTAGTTGAAACATTAATAAAAGAAAATAGTGGAAAGATTCAATGAAATGGCTATTAAAATGCATTTAGGTTATTCTTCACAAAAACCAATTCACTTTTTTGTTTAGTCCCTTAAAAATGAGATAAAACTACTTTTGTCTCATGGAGAAGTGGAGAAAACATGCATACAACAGGAGTTTTTCAAGGATCTGTAGCTAAACTCCCATCATATGCTCTCTGAGCAGAACACACTCCATCCCTGGATCTCAGGTAAGTAAGAAATAAAATTACACTATGTGAAGAGGGGGATCTGACTTGTATTAATCATTATCTCATGAGAACAAAAGCCGGAATAGACTACATCTCTCTAATGAGAATCTGCAATTTATTAAAGTTTTTATCACTTAATTTCTATTATATTGATTTAAGACAACATTATTTCCATAATAGGAATAAAAGAATTGATCCAAGACAAATTTAATGGTCATTTTTTTTCAGTATTAGATAAAAGTGATAAAATGGTAAAACAATAGAGAACTTTCCTCTAAATAAACAATGCAACTTTTACATTAAAATCATTATTTCATTTATGAGAAATAATAAGACTTTTAAACTAAAGAGAAGTGAAGGGTTAGTAATGAGACAATTAAGGAAAAGTAATAAATAATAAGGTATGTTATGCACAAATAAAAGTTTGCTTTTATGAGGGTAGACATGTAATTCCAGTTACTTGGGAGGTTGAGGCAGAAGGATTCCAAGTTCAAGGCCAGTTTGGGTAACTTTGTAAGTTCCTTATTTAAAAAAAATAATAAATAAAATAATGAATAAAAACAGCTGGGGATGTAGATTTTACTCAGTAAAGCATTCCTGAGTTCAATTCCCAATCACAAAAAAGAAACCAAAATTTTGCTTTCTCCTTCACACTTTAAATTCATTATTAATAGGGTTTTTAAAAAATTCATTATTAGTAGGGTTTTTTTTCTAAAATATGATATAATTTATGTAAAAAGATAAGGCATACAGTCATTGTACTACTTATCATGGAATAACAGACACAAACATCGATTGTATACAAGAAATGAATTAGGATACTAGAATATTTATACCTCAATATTTTTTAAAATTACAGCACGAAACTAAGTCTTACATAAATTTGAACTTTACAATAACTGAGAACAAAATAAGAATGGTAAACTTTATATTTTAAAGTGCAGTATCCTAAACGGTTAATTAAGCTATGTTACATTTGTTGCATTTGTTTTGCCTTTTTTTTGTCAAAAAAACAGAATATAAGTTTTTTTTAAAAAAACTTGATGCCAAAATATGTATATATAAGTTCATAAATAAAATAAGTATGCAAATAGAGCATTTCAATCACCATTAATGTTGTTCAAAGTTTACAAATAAAACCCTAATTATAAATAAAATTATATGTATATTTTTTAAGAGAGAGAATTTTTTTTTTTTTTTTTTTTTTTTTAGTTTTCGGCGGACACAACATCTTTGCTTGTATGTGGTGCTGTGGATTGAACCCAGGCCGCACGCATGCCAGGCGAGCGCGCTACCGCTTGAGCCACATCCCCTGCCCCCAAAGTATATTTTTATTAGGAATAAAATTCATACTATTTAAAAATTAAAATATTTTTAATATTTTTAAGTAGTTTTCAAAAGTAAGTTAGAATTGAAGTATCACATGAAAAAGCTAGGCCTGTAATAATCAATGGACTGAGATGCAAGAGAATTTAAAGAACGTTATCTTCACTGAATGATGCTACAATGTTGGTTCCTAGGGCTTCTCCAGTTTTTCCAGACATTAACAAGCATTTCCAAGATAAAGTTATTAATCCCCAAATATGCACCTATACTTTTTGAGAAATACCATAAATAAATACAAAGGTCAAGGAAAATATATATGTACTGTTTAAATATTTGCCTAGAAACAAAATAGATAAGAATGTAGACTTTAGAACAACCGTATTTGCTCACAAATGTAATTTGTTTCTTTTCTCCGCTAAAGGAAAAGTATTAACATATGGTTATTCATATTGTTAAAAAGGATGATTTAATATTTGCAGTCTAACACCTCTCATTACATAAAGCATTTTTCTTGTCCTTTTTCTGAAAACTACTTCCAGCAGTGTTTTAGGTAAAGAACCTAAACATGGTAAAGGCCACAGTGCAGACTACTGTTAGCACCAGGTTTTAACACTGCTGCTCATGTTATAAAGGCGGAAGAAACTTTCAGATTTGCTACAATTCAATATGGGAATTGCACTGCTAATTTATATGGTATTAAACACCTTCTTGGTGGTCTGACATTTGATTTTTATATTAACAAAGCAAGTTAAAATTGTAATTCCAACTATTTTTTAACATCACTAAACCTTCCAGGAATATCTTATTTACTATTTATTTTGCAGATTGTAAAAATGATTTCAAGAAAGAAAATATCTTTTTTTTCACACATTTAGACAGTTTTCACACTTTGCATTCCTTTGATACACACAATTTCCATATAATGTAATCTGAATTATTTCTATTTCACCTGATCCCAGCTCTGTCTTTCCTCTTGTCCTCTCTCCTTACTCTTATTTTCCTCCTATCTCACTTTCCTGTCTTCCTCCATTTTGCTTAAATGCTTCTAATTTTCTTCCAATTTTAGATATGAATGGCAACAGTAGTCCAAACTAACAGAGAAGATGATACAGTGGAGACAGAATTCAAGACAGAGACACCATTTGGGAAGGGAGAGAGGAGGAAAAGACAGGCCAAGGGAGGAAGAAAGGGAAGAAGAGAATTAATGTACACAGTGTTTTATGGTTTGAAGGAGATGACCTGCCAGTACTTTTCTTCTCTCTAGAAAGCAAGTTTGGGATATTCAGAAACAGTTTCTCTGTTAACTATTTCCTCACTTTAGTCATGACTCAGTGCCTTTCAGGATGGACACAGCAATATGTAAGTGAGAAAGTTATTCATAATATAAGAGCAGTTTCTTCATTTTCTAACAATTAGTGTTATAGTGTAGTGTTTTAATAGGTTGTGTATACTGTGTGCCTGAACATAAAAGCTAAAATATGTATAAGATATTCAAATCAAAATAATAAAATTATTGCTTTTGAGCCTATGATATCATGTTTAAACAAGTATTGCACAACAAATATAAACTAACTAGGGTTAAAACCTGTGCTTTGAGTTGAGCTAATGTTAAAAGTAACATTAATTTATTTTCAAGAGTACAAACAAAATTATTTTGTAGGTAAATAAACCACTAAACAAGCCAAAGCGATTCTAGCAAGAATGTTTACTTCTACCACATAAAACTCTGAATTTACTTTAATTGGAATGTGAGAAAAGTAAACTGAAAATATAGGCACATACAATTTTTAATTTGCTAAAACACGAATAGCATATCTTTAGGAGATTCAAATTTGATTTTTCCGGTTAGACTAACATATTGATTGTTATATTTCTTTCTAAATAAATGGTCTGAGTAATTTATATATAAACATCCACCTATCTGGAAGTAAAAGTTCTCATAGGCAAGGTTTTATTTTTCAAATAAACATACTTTGGAAATGCTGACCATAAGAACAATGCATAAAGGTCAATTTGATAAAAGAAAGACTATAAATAAAATGTACAGGCATCACATGATTAAAAAGAGAGCACGAGTTCTCTAAAAATTAAAAATAAATAAATAAATAAACCCACAAATCAAATATCAGAAATTTTATTCCTAAAAACTTCCCAGTGAATTTGCTATTAATAATAATGAAAACAATATTTTGTGTCATAGGTAACAATAATGGCGATCTTAATTGATCATGTATAGCAGTTAACACTTTGGTTAACTACTACACCTATTTTTCAGTTACCCTTTAAACATTACTACTTCTTGCCAGTAGGCAGCACTATTACATCTCTTACCTGTTACCAATGTTAATGTCACACAGTGCCATCTGCAACTTATTACACACTATCTGACCTTTGCTTGCATTCTAGCCTCATTATTTTGGCTCCATGCTATTTAGCTCACAGATATTCTTTTCTTCTTAAAAGCAAAATTAAAACCAATAATAAAATAGTAGCAATGACAGGTAGAGTATACATGAACATCAAATGGGAAGCATGTAATTAATGGATGTTACTTTTACTGGTTATTAGTTTATTCATTAGTATAGTTAAAAACTGCAATTAAGTTTAGTGTGAAAATGTTTGATTAAATGAATTTTCATTTCTGATATTATATATTCATAAACTATTACTTTAATAATTAGGATTATATGGACCTTGATGTTAAATCATCTGTTTAATTATATGTCTATTTTTTCAGAAAAAAAGAATTAAAGTACAAAAAATTAATTAAAAACCCATACACATAATTTTATAACGAAAAACAGGTAGTGACATTTGTAAACAATTTAAATGCTCCAACTTAATAGTGGGCCACATATTCACTTGATAGAATCCACCCTACTTTAACCAAAATTACTGTTTTCTACTTCATCAAAAGGCACTTAAATGTAAAATGGGCCAACATCAAAATATATTAAGAGAAATTCTTTGGTTCCTTCACTAACTAATCAGAGATACACAGAAAAGGACCTTTTAAGTTTAATGATACCTGCTCATTAAATGATGCTAAACACTAAAATACCACGAACAGCAGGGAATTTCAGTTTACATTAGAGAAAAAAAATAAAAGGGTAAAAATGACTGAAGTTGGTCAGTTCAAGCTGATAGGGCACTTCAAATGAATAACAGAAGAATAAAAGAGACACTCCAGGTTAAATTAGGTTCTCCTATTCCTTTTCTTGAAAGTGGTTAACTTCACAAATTTTATTTGAATTAACTAAACTGCCAAAATCAAAGCAGATATAAAGTTAAACAGGCAACTACACTTCACAGTAGTTTACCTATTATACAACGGATAAAACCTTAATATTAAAAAAAGTGATTTTGATTCTTAAATGTGTATATGCCTTTTCTTCATTGAAGCAGATGATGGGTTTCATTTCTGAGAAAACACTGCTCCACAGATTAAACCTAGACAAAGCTGCAGAAGAGCAGGTTTGTTTATATAATTGTAGTGTTTCATATATAAATGAAATTACTGTCTATTTAGAAACCAGTATTTGAAAATACTCAAAAAGTGTTCTCCAACCCATTAAAATTTATTTTGCAATATTGTCCTGTACTTTTAAAATGTAGGATATTTTCCCTTAGTTTATCACTCTTGACTTACAATTTTCACTGACTAAATGGATATATCTTCCTTGCTTGAATCATATTTCCAAAGTCTCATTTACATTTTTCAAACAGTGACACTGCTCTAAGTAAATGAGACTCACCTTGACATAATTGGGAAGTCCTGATCATTTGATATGATCCCCTTCCTCTCCGGGCATCAGTCCTTCCCTGCTCTTGCCAATTTCACCTGCACTGTGCTGTTTACTCTTTTTATGGATGGTCACATCACTGGTAAAGCCAACTAGGGAATTTAGCACTGTCTTCCCAGGTGAATGAATGGCCACTGTACAGGAGGGAGGAAGAAAAGAGTTGGTCCATCTTAACTAGAAATATAAGCTGCTGAATGTTAAACTATATTGGCTAGTAAGAGGTATCTTGGTCCCAGGATAACACTATGCATGCTTTGTTGTTGTTGCTGTTGTTATCGTTAACTTTTGCAGCTAGAGTTGTAAAATGAGGGACTCAAGAGAGGTGTTCCCTCCATTTAAAGATCTTTCTTAACTTTCCCAGATCATTTTCCTGTCACTTTGTAATATTTATTAACATTTTCTAGGGGGTTATATCTGCACTTCACTTAGTCCATACACTTAATTATGAATTTAAAAATGCAAAAGGCAAAGGTAAAGGTAAGCTAGGGACTTCTTATGTCATTAACAGCATTTCTTAAAGTTGGTTGTACAGAACACACATCCCCAAGAGAGCATGTAATGAATAAGTTCTATGTAAAAAAATATCTGAGTCTCTGGTATACTCAACAGACTGTTAACTTAAAAAGGCCATGGAAACTGGAAAGAATTGTGGTTCCCTTTTCATTTTTTAACTATTAAAATCCCATGGTAACATATTTTACAAATCTGAGGGTCAGAATTCCTTGAAAATATACTAAACAATCTCATGTCAACAATTCTAATACAAAACATCTCTGAGAATCAAAAGTTATTTTTTCTGTTGTTGTGATTTAGTTGATGGTAAAACTTGATCCAATTGTAATTCACCTGGCAGTAAAACACAACTAAACTGACAGGAGTCTGTTAGTCTTTTTATGTATGTATCTCATTGTAGATATATTATTTTGATTGCAAGTGTTGCCTGACTCCTGAGGGGCTGTTACATAATATACAGAATGTACACTACTTTTCTATAATTCAAAGGATTCTGAATTTTGAACTGCATCTTTCAAGGACTTGGGATAATGGATTGTGAACTTGTAGAAATGAAGTAGGTTGTGAACAAAGAAATTAAGGAGGAGAGGCCATAGAGAAACAAGAAAAATCACTTGGATAAAACACTTTGCAGTGTTTTTATGAAATGACATCAGATAAGAATAAACTTTAATAGATTATGAGATCTGAGCCAGCTTATTTATACCTACACACACAAAAATGCCTGGCACACAGTAGGTCCTCAACTAGTATTTGCCTAGTGAGTTAGTCAATTGATGGAGTCTAATGCTGACTTCAGTTGGTGTTATTATGTTCTAAATCTGGAATGTTCCCCAAAAGTTTGTGTCTCGAAGGTGTTATCCCCAATGCAGCCATAGTCTGAAGTGGGGCTTTGGGGAAGGGATTGGGTCATGTGGTCTTTAATTTCATCAATGGATTAATCCATTGATAGATTCATAGCTGAATGGAGGATTAAGAGGTAGTAAAACCATGTAAGATGGGACTTAGGAGGAGAAGGGAGTTAATCTTTGGGGACATAATTTTGGGGAGTATATCTGCCCCCCAGCTGCTTCCTCTCTCTCTCTCTGCTTCCTGCTGCCATAAGGTAGCAGCTTTGCCCTGCCATGCCCTTCCATTAGATATACTGCCTCACCACAGGCCCAGACACAATAGAGACAGTCAACCAGGGACTGAAACGTCCAAAATCCTGAGCCAAGATAAATCTTTCATTTTTTTCCTCAAGTATTTTGATGGAAATCTGACTAGCACAGTGGGAAATTTTATAAATAGTTTAAGATATGTGGATATGTGTTCTTCATACAAATATCTCCTGGGGTTGGGTCTCTAGAGCTTCTCTTGAAAACATCTTGATAATGAAAGTATTCCTTATACTTAAATACTTAAGTTTTGAATTTGAATGTCTGTCTTCTTCTTAATTTATGATCACTGGAACACATGTATTGAAGCCATTATCTTTTAAAATTTATTTTCAGTACTTCGATTTCCTCTTCTCTATAAATAAGTGAAACTGATTTAGTCTTTCCTGAAGAAATGATCAGAGAAATGTCCTTCATCTTTGTTTCTTTCATGCTTCTCTTAATTTTCCCTCTATGTCTTTTTAGTATTATTTTATTGGGGGGTAGTATCCTAAGGAGAACATGATATTCTAAAAAAAGTGTGCACAAAGTAACAATTAATTCACTTTGTTTTCATTTCAAATGCTAAGGTAAAGTTTACAATGCTGTTCCTTTAAACACAGGTGAGAGATCAGCATAGTAGAAAGAAAAAGCAAAGGCTATTGAATCTGATAGATCTGGCTTTGACCTTCAGCTTCACCTACAAATAAATCACCCAACTGTAAGTCAATTATCTTCCTTGGCCTCAGTTTTATTCACTGTTACTATATGAGTAATAATTCTGACACAGCAGCATTATAGTGGGTCTTAAGTTAGGTAATATATGAAAAGTACATGTCAGGAAAAGTTATTGGGAAGTGATACTGAAGTGGGGAGGGAGACAGAAGTGGGAGAAAGACCAGAAAAATATGGAGAAGTTTTAGAATTCTACATCTGCAATTGAAGAGAAGAAGCCAAATATTTTAAAAAGCAAAAGTTTCAATGCAAACTTTCTGGAAGGATAGGAAATGTTATTGATAGTTTTCTATGGGTAATAATATTGTCAATAATTTGTGTGTATATATATATATATATATACTTATAGATATTATATATATGAATATATTTACATTCATCCAAATTACTGAAATCTGTGGCAATTACTTTTTTCTTTAACCAAACCTGTCAGCCTCTGAAACTTCTCATAGGTTCATCTGTGCATTTCCTTGTAAAATCCAGGTTTAGCAACAGAACCCTGCTAAAGTCAGTTCAGCCAGAACCCTCCCTACTTGATGTAACTGATACCCTCCATATTCCATATTTTGATTTGTGTTCTTTCTTCTTCTACCCCCAAAGGTGATTTCTGGTAAACCTGGAAGGGAATAGGTAGAAAGGAATGGTGGGAACATGAAGAGGAAGGGGTTATTTCTACAGACATAGCCTATGTGCTAATCCTTAATATGTTTTTAAGGAAACAACATACACAAAGTCACCCTGACCCTCCTCTGACTTACCAAAGAGCATATAATTCACAGGGTTGAAAAGTGTTTGCGCAAGGCTTCTCCTCACATAAGAGGAAGCCAGACTGCCTTGACAGGCTGGAGAGCTCAGGAGCCTCAAGGTCTAGGAAAACAAATTCCAGATAAAACAGTTGGTGCAGACCATGATAACCAAAGTTGCCTTCAGCTCCTTGGCATATAATTTAATCTTACTGTAATTACAAATTTTCACTCCCATGGTTTTTTAGTTACTTTATGTACCCTGTCACCAAGATATCTAAGAAGGGCAACTTAGAGAAGGAGAAGTTTATTTAGGGCTCATGACTTCAAAGCTCTCAAGGAGAAGTTTATTTAGGGCTCATGAATTCAAAACTCTCAGTCCATAGACAGCTGACTCCATTGCTCTGGGCACAAGGTAAAACAGCACATCATGGTAGTAGGACCCGGGGAAGGAAAACGGCCTAGCTCATGCTGGGATCAGGAATGAAGGCAAGTAGGGGGAGGTGCTGTAGGGAAAATGAACACTTCCAGGCCATCCCAAGTAACTTGTCTACTCCATGTGAGCTCTCCCTGCCTACAGTTACCACCCAGTCAATTCATTAAAACTAGAATGGGCTAATTAGGTTATAGTTCTCACAATCCAATAGTTTTTCTTATGAATATTCCTTCATCAACACAGAAGTTTTAGGGGGATAACTCATATTCACACCATAGCACCTGGGTTTTACTTAATAAGATATACACAATAAGGATTTAGAATTCTGATATACTCTAGCTGTCAATCAAGAGCAAGGGGGTGGTGCTCCAACAGAATACTATGGAAACTACCACTTAATCCTATAAAAATTGACACCTTCCATCTTTGCATCCCAATCTCCTTTTTGAGATGATCTGTTATCTTCCTTTAAAATGTCTTTCCCCCCTTTCTTCATTCTTTTCTAATAAACTTTGCTATATTTTTACTAGGTCTGGTGTCATACTTGAAATATTTCATGAAGATGCAAGAGCCCAGACCAAAGTGCAATGTCTGGTAACAACTCTGGTCTAGCTTCAGTAAGAATCCTATTTTTTCAGGTTACCTCAGATGTTTCCTCTTAGTAATTTTCCATCCACTTATCCCCAAACTGTTCCTTGGCTATAAATTCCCACTTCCCATGGGTCATTTGAAGGTGGGCTCAATATCCTTCCCACATTGCAAGATTCCCTTGTAGAATCCCTATACCTTTGGTCCTGAATTAAGTCTTTGTTACCATGCATTTAACAAGTATCATTGAATAATATTTTCATTAATATCTCTTGTGATGGGTGCATATGACTTTCAGAATTAGGAAAAAGTCAAACCATTATTAATTTTGGAAAAATGTATAACAATATTTAAAATAAAGAGCACAAAGCAAAGAGATATTACATGGAAAATTAATTCATGTGAAGCTTCTCAGTCCTTAAATATTTCACAGATAAAAATTTATGATTCTGACGTCTTCAAAATTAAGTATTTATTCCTTACCTTCCCTGTGATAGTGTATTCTTCCCCTGAAACCCATAAAAGCTTTTACCCATGGTATTACTTATTTAGTTAACTGGATAAAAAAAAATTCCCCTGCCTCCACACCCATCAAATTATGGATTAGGTATTTTTGTCTCCTTTTATTTATGAATGCATCCCAAGCTCTTAAAACAATGCCAAGAATTTTGCCCTCACTAATCAGTTTTTAAAAGTAGATCACAGAAAAAGCAACAGGTGGGTAAAAAATGGGAAAAAATATATTTGCAAAATCTAACACCAACAAAGATTTAATACTTAAAACACACCAAGAATACTTGAATATTTTTTCAGCAAAATAAGAAAATTTTAATAGAAAAAAGTCAAAATATATGAATACTCAATTTAAAGAAGGGAAATTGATTAACATTTTACAATAATCAAAAAGATGCAAAGTGAAACATCAAGAAAGATAACCACTTTCCAAGCTACTGACAAAAGTTAAAATGTTAAATAAGAACACTGCTTATCAAGCATTGTTTCAAGTGTATTAAATAAACTTATGATAACCCTTTGAGATAGCCAGTACTTTCACCTCGATTTTCATAGTGAACAGAAAATCATGGTGAGGAAGCTTGCTGGTAATTAGCATGACTACCCAGAGACCTGCACTACTCCTTCTACATATATAAACCTAAGAAACATGTTTGTATTTCTGAGGTATTCCAGAAAACTTATAGTAATTTATATTTATCTCACTTTACTCATATTAATATATTTTTAAAAACTGCTAATAAAGCAATGATATGCCACTCTTGTGTGTAATTTTATTATATAAAATAGTAAATTTAAACTTTTTTCTCATTTTCATTGGCTCTTTTTATTTTGCAAATTGTTTGAATGTTTTACCTATTTTTTTATTTTGAGTGTATTTTTATTAATTTTAAGGTACACTTCAAAAATACAGGATATATGAACTTTGATTCATTTTATTTCAAATTCATTTTTATTGAATCTGACCACTTTTCTCTTTGTGGTTTTACTTTTCTGTTCAAGAAGCATTTTTCTAATTCAAGATTAAATTATATGTGCGTGTGTGGGTGTGTGTGTTTCTAGGGATGAAATCCACAGCACTGGGTATATGAGGCAAATACTCTACTACAAGCTATATCCTAGCCCTGGGTAATATTTGGATGGCTACAATTTTACTTAAATTTAATATTACGGATTTTTCATATAGCATTTTTGAAAAAAAATAGCTTCTTTTTACTACAACTAACCAACTATTCAAGACATTTATTGAAAAACCTTTCTGTCTACTCATGGGTTAGCCTGATTTCTTTAGTACAGATTTTAAATAAAATGTTTATTATAGCTTCTCTTGTCCTAGTCTTCTTTCTTGGCTAATGCAGTTACTCTCCACCCAAGAGAAAGAAAAACAGCTGGATCTTTGATTTCTGTCTTCTCACTTACATACAACTACTAGAAAAGCACTTCAATTAAAATTCCAAATCTTTAATTTGATCACTTGAATATCCAGTCTTAGCCCTATTGTTTAAACTGGCTTGTCTACTGAACTACCTCTTAATTGTTACCCTATGTTCTTGCTCTTTAAAAATGTAAATACAATTGAGACACTCTCCTGCTGTAAAGACTCTACTGTACCCATAATCCACCTGGCTCTCCAACATTATCTGAATATCATTCTTCCTTTTTATATTTATTTTAATTTTCTTCACTGCCATCCTAGGGCATTCTACCAGCACAACACTCTGCTATCCATGTTCCTTTATAGTAAAATCATCTTTAATACATTCAAAATATCAGTTAATATTTCTTCAGAGAGGTCTTTCTTGAAAACCCCAGTATAAATAGTACCTCTGACATACACCCCCATATTTTCTCATTATGTGGAAATAGGAAATGTTATTGTCACATTTTTCTGCTTATTATCTGATACTTCCTCTCATGTTTCAGGAAAGCATATCTGGCTTGCTAAAAGCTCTACTCCCCATTCTGTTGATCAAATACATGAATAAATGGACTTTTTACCTTTACTGATCTTTTTTTCACATAAAAATATCTTAGACAAACTTTATTATGTTTTGAATATAGATAGTGTCTGCAAAGGTACATGTGCTAAAATCTTGGCACAAGGATAGCATTATAGGGAGATGCTGTTGACTTTTAGAAAGTGGAGCCTAAAGTGAGGTCTTTAGATATTTGGAGTCATGCCCTTGAAAGGAATTAAGGGACATCCTGCCAACCCCCTATTCACCCACTATGGAATCAAACTGAATCCATCAACAGATTAAGTGGGAAAAGCAAATGTGTACACGTACACACACACACACACACACACACACAATGGAATACTATTCAGCTATAAAAATAAGGAAAGTCTGTCATTTGTAGCAACGTGGATGAACCTGGAGGAGATTAAGGGAAATAAACCAGGCACAGAAAGATAAATGCGACATGATCCTCAAGGAAAAATTCAATCCTGCTCTTCAAATCAACACCTCATTTCCTTGTCATATTTAATTACATTAGCACTATTTTCTTTCAGTAATCTTACTTCTGAAATTCATATAAAAACATTCTGATATGAGGCATTCTTACCCATAATAATCCTTTGTTTTTCCTTTATCTTAAAAATGAAATTCAGACCTTAGACTCTGGCTCCAAATATTTCCTTTCAAAACTTCCATGTTCTCCCTAAACAAACACCAGACTAAAGCAAATCTGTACTACCCAAACCTCTGAGCCTTTTCTTTTGCCTTTTTCCTCTTTTGGAATGCCCTAACTCCCACTCCCACTTGATACAATCTGTCCCAGAATGCTACTATGACATCTTTCTAATCTCACACATCAAAAAGGGTTATTTCCTTTTTGCATTGTAATATCTTTTGGGTTGATCCACTTCACTGAGAGTTAGTGTATTTTATATGTGGATGTATGGTCATTTCTAACAGTTTATAAACACTCAACAAAATATATTGATGCATTGCTATTTTGCCTATTATCGTGTTCAGTTTTCACAGAGAACCAGGGAAAACACTGTCATAGTCACCAGCTTACAGATATTTTGCAGTACACTACAGAGACTGAATGCTTAAGAGAGTAACATACCAACCTAATGCCCCATCACCTCCAAATATTTCAGTGTGTACTTCTTTAAACAAGAAAGTTTCCCTGCATTACCACTGGATCATCAAAATACAGAAATTGACAGTGAAACATTATTAGCACCACCTCATACTCAGCCTCCTTCCAAGTTCAGTCACATGTCCTAATAATGCCTTCTAGTAAAAGGATTCAGGTTAAAATCATCCCTTGCATTTTGTTTTCATGTCTCCTTCGTCAGCCCCACCCAATGTTGAACATTTCCTTGGACTTTCTTTGATTTCCATGACCTTGACACTTTTTCAAAGATTACAGGTTAGTCTACAGGTCTCTCTCTATTTCTGTCTCTCACACACATTTACATCCACAATAAATAAATCTTCTACATTCATATCCATAACTAAATCTATACCCAAAATATGGAAAATTATGAGTTCACACCAATATTCCTTTAATTACATCCAACACCCTCGTATTTATTCAAGTTTTCTGCTTTTCCACAGCTGTGCATTGGATGATGAGAAATATGGCTCCTATTATCTTTAATATATTTATCTGGTCAATCTCCTATGTACAACTTATTTCTCATCTTTATCTCCTACTTGATGCCTTCTTCAAGTTTGGTCTCCAATAATTGCTGCCACACTGTTTTTCCACATGGATGTGCCCTTCATGCTGCTGAAGCTCTGAGGCCTCTCAGCTCCTCTGTCGATATGCCCTCATAATCCACTGATACTTTGACTCCCCTGAGCCTACTCAACCCATGTGGATGCCCTTGTAGTACACCCAGGTTTTCATCTCCAGGCCAGGCTGCCCTCTCATGTGAATGCCCTCATCTCTGTGTCCAGGCTTTGACACTCTTTGCAGAAACTCTAACTTTTGCAGACATCTTCTCTACTCTGTGTGGACAATGAAACCTGTCCCAGGTCATTATGACCACATCTCACTGCTAATATAAACATGGACTTTTTTTGCCCCACCTATGGACTTTGGGACTAAAATATTCAAGAAGGGAAGAGATATTAAAAAAAGAAAAAGACAAAGAAAGTGAATAAGAGGAAAAGGAGAGAGGAAAAGATGGTATAGTTATAAAGGAAAATTCTTTTAAATACTCATCGATAAAAATTTGACTGTTTCTGGCCTAGGGAACATAAGGAATTTCATCAGCAACAACTTCTGCAGACTGTTGGACTGCATGTCAGCTTGATAGTCTACATATATTATGATTATGTAACTAACAGAACTACAAAAACTATACTAAGCTCTTTGTATATTGAGCATTCATTGGTGTTCTCACCAGCATCCATTCTGAATTTCTTTCCTCCTGAGTCCCCTAATTTCCCCCAGTCCTGTGGTTTGGATTACATGAATTGCATAGCAAATCCCATAGTAGGAATTAATTCTCTTAAGACAGTTTATTTCAGCCTAGAAACTATTGTTGTTAGTTCACAAGAGGGCATGGAATTAGGGTTTAGCCACTCAGCATATTCCATCCACCTGGCACTGGTTCAAAGGTGGGCACTTGACCAGGTAAGTACACAGTACATCATTCTGGGAATTGGAGGAAACAAATTCTATCTTGTCCTTTGTGTTAGTGATATGAGGATATAGGACTTAGAACTACTAGAAGTTAGCTGCATGGGCGTCACCAGGTAGAGCCAGAGGATAAAGGTAGTCCAGGGAAACCACAGCCAAGGGAAGAAGCCTCATTATTTGCATCTTATCATAAAATCACTATTTAAAAGCAATTCAGATTGTTTTGTAACTTCCCTGTTTGATCAGAAAAGTGCTCTAAGGTTCTGCTTCACAGATTGACTCTGTTGGTTTCCAAAGATCATTTTACTGGCTGTTTAAACCCATCTATACCATCCATGCAGCACCACCTGTTCACTCCCCAAAAAGCAAGTCAGTAATGAAAGACTGTTCATTTCTCACTCACTCTCAGTTTCATCAGCATCACCCTAAGTTCCTAGGTTTCTGGTCCTAAAAGTTAATTGTGGCGTCTGGACCATTCTTTCTGGCACTCCTCCAAGTTCACAGTCTGGCTTATTGAACTTTGGCTTTCCAAGTGGATCTCAACACTGTTTTTGTTCTTCTGTTTTGGCACAAATTCTCTTTTCCATTGTATCTACTGAAAAAACCTTCTGTTTTGGCCTCCAGCTGGTAGAATCTTACTGTCTGAATATTCCTTACTTCTTCTTGAACATTCTAAGATTCTCACTGTGTCCTGCACTGCATCAAGGATCTTGACAAGACATTTCCCCATGACACAAAAAAAGATAAAAATAGTATATAATTAAAGCAATTGAAGTGATTTACTTAATAGTCATCACCTCTATGTATTCTTTTAGTAGCCTTTATTCTATAGACCCAGTATCTTTTCCATAGTATATACTTTAACCCAAACTAGAACGATAATCTCATTTTGATTTCTTACTTTCCAAAATTATCATGTTCACGTGAACATTTGAGGATCAAATATATTCTCAGCTTAAAACAAGGTCAGTTGGTAAATTTTTAAAACTTTTATTAGGCATGGACAGAAAGGCCTACTTTTTTCTTTCTTTTTTAGAAAAATCTTGAAACTCTCCATCCTCTAGTTTTAGGTTTCCAAATAGCTGTGAATACAGGTGTGTGCATGACACTAAGCTAGGAAAGCCTACATTGATAGTTAGTGTTTAACTTCTAAGAAGAAGTAATACTAAGCAGGAACATGTTAACCTAGTATTTGTGAAGAGGTCAGATACCATTTTAAGTCACAAAAACTTTGAGTTATCCCTTGGAAAAAGCCAGGGATGGTGTCAGGTTCTACTAATGTCATAAAATGTGCAATCAGATACATTCTGTAACCTTTCAAATATTTATCAAAATATCACTCGAAAAGCATCCAATCACAAAACTCTTAAATTTTCCATTAAACATGTATGAGAATTTGGCCTGCAAGCCACCAATCTGAAATAAATAATTTGACAATGGTGAGGCCCAGCTTTATGAGGATCTAATTAAATGCTCTTAAATCTTATATAATTTCTCATAAACATATTGAAGTTCTGCTCTTGAGCACTCTCTCTCTCTTTCTCTATTAACTAAGTAACCTGCCCAACAGGTAATATTTGACAGTGACATTCAACAATTGCTAATCTTCATAAAGTTTGTTACATTTCATTTTCATATAACAAAAAACCATATTCTTTGTCTCTATTTTTCACTTGTGATACACTAAACTGTTTAAGGTAATTATACTATATGATTTCTTCTACTTTCAAATTCTTGAATTTTTCATATATATTTTATAATTAAGTCTTTTTAAAATATTTATGCCACAAAACCTTTGATTCCTCCTTGAATGTATGCATTTTTCTTACCATGAATAAATATGTTATTCATTGTTTAAATCCTATTTAATATTCTATGGTCCACTTTGAAATTTCTTCAAGCTAAAATCTTCTTCATTCTACTAAGTGGGATCTGGACACAATTAGGGATTGATCAGTAATTTGTTCATGTCTTTTCTTAAGAAAATAGTTTCCTCTGAAAATTCCAATTCATGCATATAGGTACTCTTTTTTGGAGAAGAGACATCCTTACTTAGCACTGTAATTTTTACAAAAGGCCGACAACCTTAAAGTCTGCCTAATTGATTTCTAAGACACAAGATCAATATTCGGTCAATAGTCCAGAATAACAGTTCTTTATACGGTTCTTCAGTAATCTTCCTATGTCTGAGTTCCAACTTTCATTTAGAATATGGTCAAGAAAACAATCCATTTATTCCTCAAGAAATTCTAGGGGTGTTTCAAAGGCATAAATGGGTCATATTATCTTGGTCTGTTAAAAAATCAGTTTCACTAAGTTTCTTTGGGAATGATGTCTCTGTTCTACCAGATGCACTAAAATAAGTAGCTTTAAACCAGTATCACTACATATATACTACATCATGAAAGAAAGTGTCTACTACCACACTCAGGAAGAGCTGATCTCATCTAAAAAGAGCACGGTGTATTTGTCGGAAGCCACATTTGCAGCCCCAATTTAACAATGATTGTAGCACTCTATTCTTACTTTATGTTAATCTTCACCCCTAATATCACTTGCAATAGTCAATGTCTGAACTTCGTATTTTACTGATTCTTAAAACCCATGTGGTAGAATTGGGTCTTAAAGATTATAATAAACCTAACATAATAACTGACAATTTTCATCTGTTTTCTTTGGAAACTCTAATGCTTTTTAAAATTTATAGTATATGCTTTCTTACTACTTTTTCTCTATGCTATAAATTTTCTGAATCCAAATATTATTTGTTAAGAAGATTGGAAAAGAGAAAAACAAATGATTGCACATGCATGAAATTCAAGAAGTAGCATGATGATCTTTTTTTTTTTTCTTTCTGTGTGGTTTTTACAAATTAGTGAACTGTACAATATTATAAATTTTGGTCTGTGACTAAGAGAACTCTACTAAAAAATTCCAGAATATTTTAAAACAGCAAGAAAGCCACATCAGAAAAACTCCAAAGTAGTGGCAAGGAGACAACAGGGTCATTCAATTTCAACCTCCCAGAAGATTCAAAGTTCAATAAACTTCCTTCCTGAAAAGGTCTACTATTTAAGCTGCAAAACTCTTAAGGTACTTAAAAAAAAAAAAAAAAAAGAGAATCAACTTCCTTGTCAATTTAAACAGTGAGTTTTCAGATTACAGGACTAAACTATGGGGTTACACCTGACCCAACAGTAAGGTACACTTTGTAAATCAGCTGTGCAAGATGGAGGCAGACCTGCCAGTCCTGATGAAATTGTGAGGACACTAGCCTCCTTACATGAAAAAAACTTTTCAAGGATTTTAAAGTGCAATAAACTTAATGAAGGAGATCTGACTAACTGCTTGGTCAAACCTACATCTTCTGTCAAGACTTGGGATGACTCACTTGTATATCAATGTCATTAATCTTGTATATTCCCAGTCAAGTGATATTAAATATGACTGTATAATATTGGGAATTCCATGCTTGAAATCTTAAAATTAAACTAAAAGACAATGTTCAAATAGAATGTTGAGTGGAAGCCATCCTGTTGTGACAGGTCTTTCTGAATTTCAAAATCATTCATTGTTTTGAAGAAAGTTTAATCCCCCCACATCCCCATCCTTCCTATGTGTGCATGAATCTGTATATTTTTATATAGCAATATGACAAATTAATTTTAATTTAATTAGTTTACTTTGTCTATCACATAAGAAACCATTCTCAGATTTTATTAAGAAATGATACATTTTGTTGCCAGGCACCATGGTGCAGGTGCATGCCTATAATCCCAGCAATTCTGGAGCTCAATGCAGGAGGATCACAAGTTCAAGGTCAACCTTAACAACTTAGCAAGACCCTGCTTCAAAAATTAAAAAAAATAAAAATTAAAAAATTAAATAAAAACAGCTGGGTATGTTGCTCAGTGGTAGAGCACCCCTGGTTCAATCCTCTGTACCCCAAAATACAAGGAAAGAAAAGAAAAAAAGATACAATTTATATTAATTTATGATAACTTAGGTATTATGTCTATTTCGCACAAAAGTTATGCACTTTATCTATTATTCCCATTAGAAGTGTTTTCTCTGAGTCAAATTCTCTAACTTTTTTTGCATACTTACATCTTAAGTCAAACTCTTGTGTTCAACAAACAGTGAGAAATATACTTTTTTATTATCCTAAACCTCCTCAGTCCTATAAACATAAAAGAAAAGGTGAGATCTGATTTTCAACCTTTCCCCCAGGGCAGTCACATGTATCCTACTAAGAGAAGAAAGAAATTCTGAAATTAGGTTCCACTCATGTGTTGCAGTCCCTGTTTACAAACAATTGGCCTAAGCATTATACTGTGTCATGTCAAGGATATAATGGAATATAATTTACTCAAAAGAATAAAATGCTTCTTAATCAACTTTTTCAATATTCTAATGAAAAATCTGAAGAATAACATACCTTTCCCATGAAATAACTATTTCCCAAACTATAGGTGTTTTCAGTTTATATGAACAACATTCGTTAAACAACAAATAAGCAAGAGATTGAATTAATGACTGAATTAACAAATAACACCTGGAAGGAATCCTCACTATTAGAAGATAACTGAGGCTTTGGCATATTTTGGTTTTCCTGTCTCTACTTATATAGCACTTTAGCTTTTGGAGTTAAATTCACATAAAATTATTTGTGAAAATAAATACTACAGTAATAAGTTACAAAGGCTGGGAATACTGCATATACCTAAATATTTTTTTCTTATGAAGTTAAGTTGTCCACAATCAACTACAACCATGGTTAAATATAAAACCAAAATGTGCATTTGGAAGAACAGATGAAGGGTATGATTATGTGTGATAGTGTTTTCATTATTACATTTTCTGTATTTCTCAAAATTTTCAACAGTAAGTATATATTTTGGTTATATGTAAAATTTAAAGAGCTTTAAATGTCATGGAATAATTATAGTATGAAGATATATAGATGTCTACTTGGAAATAGCCTGAGGCCCCCGATTCCAAATAGTTTTAGAAAACTTTCTTCTTTTTTTCCTTTTGCCTCTGTATATTGACTACTTCCTAGGATCAGCCTGCTTTTTCAATTTTTCCTGTGGATTAATCTAAATCTAGTTCATCTTGGAGTCTCAAAGGAGACTCCAACATGAGTGTAAGAGTAGGAAGAAGGTGACCAGTTGCTCCTGCCTGCCTTCATAGCTCCTTCTGAAACTTTGCCAATGCAGCAAGTTTGTAGGGCATACAAAATCTAGAGTAGCCTGAATCTCTTTTTTCTTCTAATTTTTAGAACTTTCAGTCTTTGGCACACAAAGATCACAATTAGTAGTGTGTGTGTGTGTGTGTGTGTGTGTGGTTTTGCTCTTAGAGTAAGGTAGTGATAATAAAAATAATAACAATGAGATGAGGAGGAGGAAGAAAATAACAACAACAATAATAATAATAAAGTTTTAAAAGGCAGAAAACGGGGAGACAAAGAGAATTCCTTTTCTGTCCTGCAATTTCCCCCTTGCTGTTTGCATTAAAATCTTTAAGAAATCTTAAAGGACTGTATATTATACTGTATATAGTCAGGGAAGATAGTATAAAGGAGAAATCAAGATACAAATCTGTATTCAATCAGAGATGTTAAAAAAAACACTTACCTAAATTAAGAGGACATCATTAAAAATATTTATCAAAATGCAACAAGCAGGGCTGGGGTGTGGCTCAGTGATAGAGTGCTCACCTAGCATGTGTGAGGCACTGGGTTTGATCCTCAGCACCACATAAAAATAAATAAACAAAATAAAGGTATTGTGTCCATCTACAACACTATATATTTAAAAGCAATAAGCAGAACAGTATAAGAACCTCTTCTAAACATGGCACTCTTGTGGGTACCAGACAGTAGAGTACAATGATTAATACTCTTTCTTCCAAAGTTTTGGACAAGTAAGTTCACTTTTGAGAGAATAAGGGCCACAGAGTAGAGTGAATTCTCAAGTCAGAATTTTGCAATAGTAAAAAGCATTTGATATCCTGTTTGACACCTGTATCTTCTTCCCAAACCTATTCTGTGTTAGAGGTGGACACAGAGTGATTTGAACCACATATGCAAATAAGACAGACTTTTCTACCATGTAAGGAGCTTAAATTTTTAAGTTGCAGTAAACAAAAAAGCCATTCAACAATGATTTGCCCAATCAAAACTTCACTCATGATTAGGATGAATGCTGCTAAAATTCCATAGAAACATCTTATCAAGAGGGTCTGACTGAGTCTGAAAGGTAAGTGAAGACTTTGTTGAGGAAAAGATCTTTAGGCTAACCTAAGAAAGATGAGTTGTAGAGACTGTTCAGGTGGAGGGAGAGAACAGACTGAGCATGCCAGCAATGCTAAAACATGGGCACAAGGAGCATGACACCATCTTTGATGTAGAGAAGTCCATGTGGCTGATGTACATGGAAAAAAGTGAGTAAATTATGAGGTAAGCAGGTACTTTAGTCTTCTTTCCCAGAAAAATGAGAAACTATTAAACAATTTGAAAATGAATCTAATTTTTGTTTCCTAAAATTACCAACAATTTTTGAGTAAGGATACTGTTCCAAAAACGTACAACAAAAGATGTGAAGAGAGCTTCCAAAAGATCCTTTACAATGGCCAGGTTTCATGACACTCATATCCCTCACCAGAAGCCTGGAATATCAGGAGTGGCCAGCCAACTGTTCAGCCAGAAGAAAGGACATAGTCTCATTCCAGCTATGTTATGGGGATCAGTCCTTGGTATACTGGGTGGGGAGTGTGACTGCTTATCCAACAGTGCTAATGCCAACTAGTTTTCTCATGCCACTGGCCCCAATTTACAGTGGGCAAGGGAGCTTTTGAAGGTGAGTTGAGGGAATCCATTGGCTTTTCTACTTTTCTTCCTTTTCTACTCACTCTCCAGGGTGACTCTACTCACTCCTAAGTGACTCAATTTTTTTATTCAATTTTCATGGTCAATCTGAAGAGTTAGCTCCTTTATGGAATCTCTGGCTTCCCTGGTTCCCTCCTGTCCATCTCCACAGTTCTTTATCCAAGCTTCTTTTTTAACCACTTGCTTCATGCTGTTACTCATTTATATCTCCCTCAGAAGAGTTTTAGTTCTCCAGGTGCACAAAGATATCTAATGTACCTTTATACATCTAGAGGCCAGAACAGTGCCTGGAAGGTGGCAGGCATTCGATGAGATTTTTTTTTTTTTTTTTGAGAGAATAGGAACAGCTCACTGCACTAGGATCTCTCACATGAAGTTCATTTAATGTTCACAACAGTCTATCAAATAGGTGCCATCATCCCCATTTCATGTGTAAGGAAACTGAGAATAGAAGAGGTTAAATAACTTTCAGAATGATTACGAACCACCTCCCAAAATCTAGTCTCCAATTTTCTTTTCTAGAGATAAACCCCACAATTTTCAGGTAGCCTTATGACCAGCCAGAACAAAGACTTTGTTTCCTTTCAGGCTTCTCAACAGGTCATTCTTGTGACTAAGATCTGAATCCATGTGTGGCAGAACCAAGTAGTTAGAGCTGCAGCCAACCCAGAAGCACTGGGCATAAGACTTAGAGCATTTGGGGTCTTTGAGACCCACTTGAGACACACTAGATGATATGATGGGAAGTAGAGATTGAGCCTCCTCATTGAGGCCTGCCCCAAACCTGACTCTCAGAATCAATGTCTCTTTTTCAGCCTCAAAAGTTTGAGGCACTTGGACCTACTGCAATATAACAGCCACCATACCAGGTAGACTTTTATAAAAAGAAATGTATATTGTAATTAGTCACTGTGATTTTGTGTCTGAGACACAAGTAGAGCCTATATTGTAGCTATTGCATTTATATTTATATTTAATATATTCTAGCTACTATATTAACTTAACCAAGTGGCCACAGTAAGTCACTGAACAAGTTAGTATTTGAAGTGAGGCAGTCTAGTTCTGACATAATAGGTTACTATTAAAGACATATACTCTAGTTTTAACATTTCTCTATTTGTTTACAAAAATCATACCATTCCAGGAAGTCTGCAGTACCTACTGAATCATAAAATGCATTCTGTATTTCTGCCACATAAATACCTTGCATGCTCTTCCATCTGCCTTGAACAACCTGGTCCTCTGCAACTCCTTTTTCACATTTTCATTGGAACATTCCTTCCTCTGTGAAAACTCTCCTGAGCAACTCAATCCCCATGAACTTCTAT
Organism: Urocitellus parryii; assembly: GCF_045843805.1. NCBI lineage: Eukaryota > Metazoa > Chordata > Mammalia > Rodentia > Sciuridae > Urocitellus > Urocitellus parryii. Next base: position 39,903,840 of record NC_135533.1, on the reverse strand, counting down.
ACCACTTGCTGCCAGTTCCAGGCATTTGGCAGATCAGATATAGAGCTTTGTGTTGTTAGTGTTTTATATATTATTCATTCAAAAGCTATTTATGGGCCACTCACTGTGTGTTGCTTTGCCTCAGGTACTAGAGGGAATTGCAAATAATGATAAGTCAAGATCCCTTCAACCAACAAGTTACAGTATGATAGGGGAGATAAACAATAATGCAAAGTGATTATAAGTGAAGCAGGAAATAATGAGTCCCAACAGACCAATGGAATTCCTTAATTCCTTAATTCCACTGAACAGAAGCTCTAAGTATGTCTTTTTCCTCCCTATTAAACATAAGCTTCCTTAAACCACAAAGCTTATCATGTTTGGGGTTTTTCAGTCCCTCTAGTTGACCCACTTTTATGTTGTGAGCACTCAACAAATACTGAGATATTTTCTTGGTTCATTTAAGGAATAATAGCTCTCAACACTCAAAAATGGTTAATTTCCTCAAATTTCACATTATTTTGAATATCTTGAAAATAATAAATTTTTATGTTATTGAGCTTTAAAAACATCAACAAATTAAATAAAATTACAATAAATTCTAGAAGACTCTCTGAATATATTTATAAAAACTTCATGTGTCGTGAAATTTTAATGTATAATCAATCCAACACATTTGATTTATAATTTTTTCTGCAAATATTATTTTAACGATATTTGTTGTAAGTAAAAATTGTCCACCATGCAAAAGGACTTCATATTACATAAAATTATATTTTTTAGACTAATTATTCTGTTGAGGATTGTAAAGTGTCAAATTAAAAGCCAGTTATATCATTGATATAATTGTTACCAGAATCTAAAATGTGTACAAGGAAATGCCAATGAAATCAGGAAACTTTGAAAATGGGGAAGATCACTGGATGAGTGAAGAGCAAGCATCTATGATGCACAGGAGAGAAAGCACACTCTGAAGCTGTAAGTTTGAACTCTATACTGTAGCTACTTACATCTCATGCTTTCTTATAAAAGATCTTAAATTTCTCTGAACTTCGGTTTTCTCAAATGCAACACAGATATATAGCACTATTTTATACAAATACGGTAAAGTATAAGTGAGCAATGTATGAAAAACACCCTCACATGTAGTAGACAGGCAAACAATAACCATAATTGCCATTCACATTTGGGTATTTTGACAAGTTTAATAGCTGGATGGCCCACTCTTTTTCTTCTACAAGAAAAGTAGGTTGATCTTGACTGGAGCACACTAGAATTTTGAATTCAACAACTTGAAAATTTCTTTAAAAAGAAACAAATGTAGAATACAAAAAAAAAAAAAAAAAAACCTGGGAACAAGGCTATGTTGTCAATTTCAAACATTTCTAAGTCAGGGAGATGATAGAAACAGCTTTTCCTTTGGAGGTTTTTGTTTTCTTTTGTTTTGTTACAGGCAACTTTGTCTTAGTCAACATTTGTCCACAGGCTGTTCTTGGACACTGGATAATATATCTGTCTACAGTTCAGTTTTTTCACAATAAGTTTATTTATTGTTTGAAAGGACACAAAATCCGTATGTTGAAGAAACATCTGCATTTGTATGCTTATTACAACACTATTCACATCACGCAAGATATAGAATCAACGTAGTTGTCCATCAAACAGATGACTGAATAAAGAAAATATATCTCTGGCCATAAACAGAATCAAATTCTGTCATTTGTTGAAACATGGATGTAACTGGAGGAAATTATGTTAAGTGAAATGTATAAGCTATGAAAAGACAACTGTGATATGCTCCTACTTATATGTGGAAGCTAAAATATTGACCTCCTAGACGCAGTAAAATGTTGTTTCCCAGAGTCTTGGAAGGGTGTGGGGGTATAAAGATGGAGACAGTATTATTAATAAGCACAGTTGGGTAGAAAGAATTACTACTAATGTTTTAAAGCACAAAAGAAGAACTATGGTCCACAAAAATTAATTGTATATTCCATAATAACTATGAAAAAGGATTTTGAATGTCCCAACACAAAGAAATGATAAATGCCAGACTTTATGGATATGACATTTATACCTATTTTATCATTACATGTCATATACATATATTGAAATGACACACTGTACCAGATGAATTCATACACGCATTTTATATCAATTAAAATAAACGCATTTTATATCAATTAAAATAAACAATATGTGAAGAACTAATTTCCTGATTTCCACATCAGTATGATCACATACATGTACACATAAATTCTTAAATATTAATAAAAAATATAAAATTCACTTACACTAGAAACTTGTAAGAATATGGAAAACGTGTTCAAATTTCTTCTTGTTAACTTAAACATGTTGAGCAATCTAGATTTCTAGGTCTGTCCTTTACAATGTATGATAGCTATTTACTCTTCAAGAATACATTAACCCAGTTTTATTTACATACAGAAAAAAAAGCTAATACTAGAATGATTATGGGCTTTAGAAGTAGACAAAATTGGCTGTAAATCCCTAGTTCATCAGGCACTAATTTTATGAGAAGTTGTCTAAGTACTTAGCTTCTCAGAGCATCTGTATTCTTTTGGGTAAATTGATCTACAAATATCTCAAGGGCAACTGTGAAGATTAAAGTGAAAAAAACCTACACAAGGTACTTGGTGCTTGGTAAATAATATTTATTTAAAAATTCATGCCCTTTCCTTCTTTCTCCTCTCTCAATTGTCCCAGGGATGCTCTGTTTGCACATATTGTCCGAGGTAATTATTAATAGCACCCCTTTTCACATTTGTAACTATACAGGACTAGATGAGATTTTATATAGTTACCCTATCAAAGAGTCTTCTGCATCAGGCGCTCTTCCAGGACTTACCTTCTTTCTTAGACTAAGGCTTTTTAAACAGTTGTCTAGAAAACATACCTAATGCTCACAGGATGGGAGAACAAGATAGACATTGCATTGTACAGGTAGGTTTCCTGGGAATCATATCTTTCATCCATTATTCACTAGATATCTTACCATGGTCAAGGAGGTTAAGCTTTTTTATATTTTTTTCTCATGGTTCATGTAAACTGGTGACGTGAAGATGAAAGGAGACAACAAAACATTTAGTACAATGCATGAATACACATTTGTGATCAATGTGATTATTACATTCTTTTTACCACATATATTTTCACACATTAGCAGATGTGTACTCATAAAACCTTTCTTGGACACATGGAGATGCATATAAAATACTTAAACTATGAATTATTTTTGAATCCTCGAAAATCTCTTTGTTTAGAATTATACTCTATCAAGGAAATAATTATGGCTTTGATTAATTATGGAGATATGATAACATTCACCTAACTATACTTTTCTACATTTTTTTTTTGCAGCTTCATTTAGGGATAACTGATGCACCATAAACTACACATAATTAAAGTTTACAGTTTAATGAGTTTTGACATACTATATATTTCTGAATGTCCATCACTCCTGTTTCTCCTTACCTCTTTATGGTAATTTCCTTAATCTTCTAATCTCTCCTGTTTTCTAACAATCCTCAATGTAGTCTTTGATAGTAAAAGAATGGTCCACCTAAAAGTAACAGTGGGAAGTCATGCCTGTAATCTCAGCTGCGGGGTAGGCTGAGACAGGGGAATCTTGAGTTCAAAGCTAGCCTCAGCAAAGGAGAGGTGCTAAGCAACTCAGTGAGACCATATATCTAAAATTAAAATGCAAAACAGGGCTGGGGATGTGGCTCAGTGGTTGAGTACCCCTGAGATCAATGCCAGGTATCCCACAAAACATAAATTAAAAAAATGACACTAGGACACCAGATAAATTTCACCACTCAATATTAATATTTATTGTAATAATGAGTAGTGAAATGACATGGTGTTTAAAGGTGTGTACATGAGAGTCATAGCTCAGATTCATATCTTTCCTTTGTTTCTTGGTATCTGTTTCACCTTAAATAACAGGCTCTCTGACCCTCAATTTCTATATTGCTAAAATGGAAATAATTTCTACCTCTGGGAGTAAATGAAATAAAGTATTCCTAAAACATAGAGAATTCATTTTAGCACTGCCTTAGTAATTTTTAAAAATATATAGCTGCATAGAAAAGAACATGTTCCTTTTTAGATATGTTACTCTAACAGTGAATATTGTTTATTGATTTATATTTTTTCATTTCTTTTTTCACTGTTGCCCAATATTCCACAATAAAAATATTCTCATTTTGCTAACGGAATGAAAATACTTTAAATAAAAATCTGTTTTTTTTTATTTAAAGTAAAAAGTATGAAAGTGAAAAGTATAATTTTCACTCACTCACTTACTATTAAACATTTATGCAATACTTACCTTACACCAGACACTGTGGGGCACTGGGGTTGGAAAATTAAAATGACAAAATATTTACTCTTTTTTAGGGAATAAAAGACCACTATATATTTTTAATAATTTTCGTTTTATTAATAGAAGAGCTTTAATAAAGAAAGTAAAGATCAGGCTTGGTATAATAAAAAACAGAATGCTGGATGCAGGTTTGATTTTTTTCATTTCTAGAAACATACATTCCTTATATTAAATATAATTTCTCTGCATATATTTCTATGAATTCTTAAAATAATTTTCATAAAAATCTTTTAGGGTCTCTATTATAGTAAATATTATAATAACATCCCCCATCTGTATCATCTGCATTTAATTAGAATTACTAAGTGGGTAAGGAGCAGGCCTACTTTAACACTTCTCATTTGCATCATAAATAACTAGTAATATAGTGGACACTTTATGAGCACTGAAGAAACACTTGTGTTTCAGTTTGGCTCTAAAATATCCCAGAGTTCTTCTCAAATAATGTGAGATAATTAGCACTAAATTTTTTTCACTCATTAAAACCAAAACCAACTCCAAATATTTTATTTCTTTGGCTTAAACCTCTGTTCTATTTAGAACAAAAATATTATTGACCATAAGTACAAACAAACATGTACATTAATTGGACATGAAAGCAATAAAAATGTAATTAATAAATGTGAAGTAACATTAAAAATATTTAAAAGAATATATTCAGAGTATTCTTATTGACAAAACAGGTATATCTTCATTATTAAAAAAAATCCATACTACTAATCACTTCAAATGAAAAATTTCTGAAAGAGAATTTGAGCTTCCTATGCCACCATATTGTTTTTGTCATCAATCCAGTTAGAATATCCAGGTTTTCCTGGCTTAGACGTTATGGTAAATTGCTAATGCCTAAGAACCAGCAGCACTTTGCCAGGCTCAGCATCGTGTTGATATGCTAATCATTCATAATGAGGCCATGAGACATCAATTATATAAACCAGGCTAGGAACAGAGCCAACACAGGTACACTGAACTAATTTGTTCTCTGTTGGCCAAAAGCCAACTGCATGACAAGTGAATGCCCCTAAAGCCAGTGGGGCACGACTCTTCTGCTTCAGAGAGGGATTGGACATTGCATATCTCAGTGTTCTGTGTGATCTCTATCTGTCTAAGGACAATTTAATGAACCATGTAAGTACACCTAATGAGAAGACATCTGAAGGGTCAGTACATTCACACACCAGGAACAGTACAAGGTAATACAGAAAAGTTAAAGTCAGGGGAAAAAGTCTGAGACTGACATGCAACTTAATCAAATTTCTAAAACATAAAGCAGGAACCATACAAAAAGAAACATAATTTCTTCCAATATTTTTAAATTTTTGTCAAGTAAAACTCAATCTCGTTAACAGATTTAATTGTATAATTGGGCTTAATTAGAACATTAAACACCCTGTCTTTACTCTCATAATATATTTTTTGGAGTGATATTATTAACAAGATTTAGGTGAAATGTTTTCCATTAGGACATATCTTTGAGTTATAATAGAAACAAGCAGAGAAATATAATATCTTGAATATGTTTTTTTTGACAAAGACAATTAATAAGTGATATCTACATATAGAATGAAATCAATTAATGGTAACAGAAAATGAATATATGATCAGCACAATAAAATCTAATATGGTATATAATGTCTTAGATATCAGTTGGTGGGGGTTTAAACAAAAGGAAGCAAAATATCTACATATCTGAGTAATATAGTGGTAAAAGTCTATTTTTATAAGTTTTTGACATAACTCTATTAAAATTGTTTATTGATGAGTTTGGCCTTTTATGACACTCTTTGAGGACAAACAGTATATGAGGCATCAAACCATTTATTAGGTCCTTCACATCATTTTTTTTTTTTTTTTGGCAGTGTCCAAGCAAGACCAGTATACTCTGAATAGGAAGAGAAAACAAGAAGTTGCAGTAATGGTAACCATGAATTCAGCATTAAAACCAGGAGTCTGCTTGCAGTGAACTGTGCAGGGCTCTTGGCATGTAAATGGTCCCTCCACTAGGACAAGGAGCGCTAATGCCAAAAATCACCCCTTTGCCACTGTGCTTACACACAAATTTCTAGCTACTCCTCCTCTTGTCAGTTAGAGTCTAATTCTCCTCTTAGAAAGAACTGGCTTTGCTGACTTGTTATAGAAATAGAAAGTGATGGACGTAAAATTCATGGACCCCCAAGGCTAGATCATAACTTTAGCAGTTTCCTCCAAGGAACACTCTTCAAATACTCGCTGTCAAGTTGTGAGGACGCCCAAGCAACCCACATTTAGAGAAACCAAGGCATTCAGCTGACAGACCTTGGCTGAGTACCAGCCAGCAGCCAGAACCAACCTGCCAGCCTTGAGAACTATCTTAAGTGGCTTGATTCTCCAGCTTTAGTCTAGCAGCCAGAGCTGAAGCCACACAGCAGGCACAGGCTTTCTGGCTAAGTGTTGCCAAAATCACACACTCAAAAGCAAAATCAATTTGTTGTTGTTTTAAATTACTAAGACCTCAAAGACAGCAATAGATAACTGAGGTATTGGTCAAGACAGTCCAGCCAGGCCCAGTGCCCAAGATTTCTGTTCACTGGCACACAAGTGCCAGTACTATCTGGGCAAGAGCAGTTGGCAAAAGGCACTAATGTTGGAGTGTTGTCTGTGCTCACATGCTCACTAGCCACCAAGGCTGGACCCACTATGAGGCTGTTCAGTCTTACCTGAGTCCCCAAGAGACTCAAGATTCCTTTTTAAATGGTGGAGGGATTTTACACTTACTGTTCTGCCACTTTTCTTCAAGATAAAACCCCTGAGTTCTAGCTCCAACTATGATCAAGCTGGACTCCAAAACTGAATGTGCACATTATCTATTAAAAGTCGCAGTGCCATTTTTCACAGTGATTATAAACTACCTAGAAGGACCTATAATCTCATGATGGAACTCACTTTCAGGTAATGAATATTAAGTATGGATACATTTGTTCTATTTAGTTTTAAAAATAAGGCCATACATAACTGTCAGAAGATATTTAAATTGTGTCACCTGTCAATGTTCCCTGTATTCTCTAGGAAATACCCAATTTTGTTTTCAAATTCTATATGCCATGGAGTACTAACCAATATGTATAATTTAGTTCAATTAGAAATTTATACTGTAAATAAAACAGGTTTCATAAGTCATTTCAGACTAGTAAGGGTATCACTGAAACTAAAAATAATAATTAAAAATTAAAGAAAATAATTAGCATGCCTTTTAGCTTTTAAAACCAGACAGATGTTTTACTAACAGGAAAACTGGAGTAGCACTTGCCTTAGGCCCAAACAAATGTGTCTATTTCACTAATTTCTGTGTAGGGCTTAATTTTTAAGAGAACCAGATATTTTTCAATTTACAAAGGCCACAAAACGTTAATTTTCACTAGCAACATGTCGAGTTCTGTACACAACATGTATCTAAATAAGTAGCAATCAAATTGCAGTGCTTGTTTAGTCATCGTTCCTACAGAAAAACCTGTCTTCACAAGACCACCATCATGTTCCGTGATTTTAGGTGTGAAAAACTGCTACTAAAGGGAGTAGGGATTAGGAAGCAGTTAGTACAGCAGTGAGGGTGGGAGAACAGTAGATGGGTGTGGATAGAAACTTCTGGACTTAAGGGTCAAGGGAAATGGCTTCCAACCATCAAAAAACCTGCGATAGTACAGAGATACAACTGCACCTATTCCAAAACTAGCTTGATTCCTAGTCCTTGGTTCTGTATTTAGTATGGAATATTTAGTAAGCACCTAATACTTATTCTGAAAAATTCTGAAAAACTCTTTGAAGTAATGGTGTGAGCTTGGAGGGACCATGCCTCCTCCATGGTACAGAGTCCCTCAGTGAGAACATAGAGCAAAACTGAGCTTTTCAGAAGTCACAGACCAGTGTTCCAAAGATGAATACTAGTTGGCAGTAGTGTTCCCCTGGCCAGTGACAGGACATAAGATATCCTAAAACAGTCGAATTTTAGGAGAAGGGGCCCCCACAATCTTCAGTTTTGTCACAAATTTTTGTCACTTCTTTGTATTCATTCCTGGGTTTGATATGGCTCCCAGAAGTATATGAATTTAAAACTTATAAACTATATTTTAAATATTATTACCATTGTTTGTTTAGATATGATATAAAGCACACAAAAACACTCATGTATTGTAAGTTAGCCGGGCGAACAAAGCTCATGTTCTACACACTGAAAGCGATAGGGAAGAATAATCCAAATAGTTAAGTGGAATTTGTTTCCCTGTTCTAATAAAGGACCTGGTCATTTGAATTCCTTAATATCCAATCTTAACAAAATGCTAATAATGCTTTAAAGGCAGTAGTATAATTCCCCTGAATCAACTAAACTCTAATTTTACTAAAAAAAATAATCTAATAGGAATGAGAGGTAATAATATGTATAACATATCTTATAAATGGCATCGAAGACAAAACAAAATTACAATTATCTTCATTTCGTGACGCAATAATTGTTGCCAGGAAAAGAAAATAAGGATGTGACAGCTTAAAAGTCTATCAACTGAAAATGTATAACCGCTGCTGCTGAGAAATTTAATACACAAATTCCATTCACCTCCCAAACAAACATCAGACTGCTTCAAACGTGTTGGAGGACTACTGGAGAATTAGTATTTCTGTTTTGATTTGTTTAAAGTCAGTGGGTTTTAGTGACAAATATTCATCTTCTCTTTCTAAACATCTTACTGCAGGATTTTAATTAGAACAAAACAAAACAAAAAGATATGAAAATATCCATATTTGTTAGATTTAGGTGAACTGCCTTTAAAAGAAAAACAAAAGCAAAGTATGCCTTCTTAGTACATTAATTATGATCCATCGTTTACTCTATGTTTAGAACACACAAGGGGGAAATAACATTTGTACCCATAGGTATTCTAATGAGATTAGACATGAAGCTTTTGAAATAAACCTCAAACAGCTATTACCAAGCCTTATTACTGTTTAGTAGCTTCGATCACACAGCCATTTAGTCACAAATCTGTGGCTATAGACCAAATCCATACAGACTTCTAAAAGGACATAAACACCTCAAGGGACAAAAAAGATGCCTGGAAAGCCCTCCCTGAGCAGGAGTTCAACTACTTCCCGTGGCAGTTTGCACACGTTTTCTAGCATGAATTTCACTTATTTAAACAGGTGAAAGTAATTAGATTTTTAAATGATTGTATTGTCAATGGGTCTGCACTCTGACAGAAAAATTCATACTGACTGTAAAAACCTTAAAACTCATAAAAAAAAGGAATTCAGGAAAAATGATTAGTAGCACGTTCCTAAGTTTCCAGAAAAAAAAATATGAAGAATTAAATATATCTCTTTGTTGTTTTTTTCTTGTAGTATGTCAAATAACCCTACACTATAAAGATTGAATTGTTTTTTTGGCAACCAGGTATGAAAGTATGAAGCAGTTCCTACAGGGAAATTCTGAAACTACATTTTAAAAACCGAAATTGACATTATAGTTGCTATCAATCGTAATGCGCTACAGCTTATTTTAAAAATTAGATTGAAACAACTTTAAAACGTAGTAAAGGGCCATTGTTAGACCCTAGTGGTCTGAAAATGGTCTTTTAGCGATCTAAAGAGATTAATCTTCTCTAAACACTGAAGTCATTTCGATGTAAAAAATTAAACAATGAAACTGCAGAGCTTTAATTTCTGAAAAGCCCAGATAATTATATATTCCATGGCTCTCAGACTTCCTTACCACTAGTGGTACTCCAGTTTTAACATTTATATTTTACATTTGGTATTAGTCAAAACCCTGAATAGTTTAAAAAAAAGCCATTTTGAGTTCAACAGGAATTGGCTGTGTACATTCTATAATCTACTTGTTCTAAAACTAAGGTTTTGATATGTGCTGATTAATTAGGCTGAAAGAATAAAAGAGGTTTCTGCTGTATTAAATTAAACTCACCGTTTTTAAAATAGAATGCATACAATTATGCTAAGGTTGCCTCTTACGGAATGTCTGAGATGACCATATGAAATGTATACTGCATTTCAAGGAAAAGTTAGACTTGGTTTGTTAAGTTGTAATTTTAAATAAAAGTAATACTATTTTGTAGGAGAGCCTGTGGAAAGAAAAAAATTTAAAAGTGGATCCCAGCTATGTTCATATTAATTACATGATACAGCATGATTAGATGGGAGTAATTAGTGTATGCTGAAGTAAACTGAGTTTGAAAGCTTACTCAACATTATTAAGCGCCCTTTTTGAAAGTAGTGAATAGCTTAATTTAATTTGTGCTGGTGAAAGTGCACAGACTTCCAAATATCAAGACAATACTAAATTTACTCTTTCACCCAAATCATACTAATAAATGCAGAGGAAGAGATGTCTGAATGGCACTAGCCAAAGATTATGTGCTTGATTTAACATTTTTTCAGGATTAATATTCAGCACACACTGATTTATTCTCATCAAAATCATCAATGCTCATGTGATTTTTGCCCATCGCCCTTCTCAAAGACTAAAGGAGAATGTTGCAAATCCATTATGGCCTAAAAAACTATGAAAATTTAAAATTTGAAAGAATTATATGAGAACAAAATGGGAATTATTTGTCAAATATAGTTATAAAATTTTAAGCCAAAATATTTTAAAGGAGAAAGGTATTTTATCTAGTACATAAAAGTGGGATTTTCTGGAAGTAAGATTAATGACAAACTATATATCTACAATTCAATTGAATATAAACAACCATGTGTTGTCCATTAGGAAGGCATTTGCTAAGGGTTATTTTCCTAGCTATGGTGATGAATTTGCACCAATCCATCTACACAGTCTCACCCAGTTCTCCTTGTCACCAACTGAACACATTTGCCAGCCAGCTGGCTGGGGTGAGGGGTATATCCTGTGCCATGTAACAAAGAGAAGTTTGCTGGTCTGCATGGGAGAAAACCCATGACCTCTGCTTCATCAACAACATGAGTAGCCAAGGAAGCTAACTGATCATCGATTAAAATAAATGTACACCTTTGCCAGTCTAGAAACGCTTGCATCAACCTTCAATATTTGTGTTAAGTGTTATGAGAAACAAACTTTGTGAAATTCATTGCTACCATCATTACAATGAAATTACTATACCATTGAAAGAGAAAATGAGTACTTACGACTAATTCATAAATTCTGGATACAGTTTAATTTGGATGGTTGAAAGTCAATGTTAAATGAAAATGCCTCTTGAATGGGAAGAACTGGAATTAAATAAACCTCTAACAAAATATTTTAATGAAAAGTATTGGATATATGCAGTTGTCCTTTATAGAAAAGAATATCAAATGCACTACTTAGAGTAAAAGTTTGCTACCTTTTCAGCATGTAAATTTTACTTTTTTCAAACACATACACACACACACACAGACACATACATGTGTGCACACACCCATGTCAGCAACAGGAAAGACATACACATTAAGAAAACTTCTAAACAAGAGAATAGCCTCTGATAAAATTACACGCATCAAAATGTATCTTTTTTTAAAAAGTTAAGTAAAAATATTATAACATGAAAAAAGTATAGTCATAATTCACTCAATTATTAGTTTTTTTCTTTTAACACTAAGAAGAATTTATTTAGTTGCCATCCCCCTCTTGGATCCACATCTCTTTGTGTGTGTCATCTTTGATTTCTAATCTCATTTTTCTTCTGAAAGGTACATTCAGAAACAGATAAAACAATACATATTTGCTTTCTTTAAGCATTATTATATTAATGTATTTCTAATTTAAGGCACTCACATTATACTACTACTGACACATTTTTCCCTCATAATGTTAAAACTAAGCCATGTGTACTATTTTACAAGTTATCCAAGAACCTATATATAGGACTGTGTATTTGGTGAATTATTTATTCACAACCCTGAACTTCCCTAACAGTTTGAATGTGCTTGTAGTACAACAGGCTTATGTTTAATTGAAATTATCTGTTAAAATGTCTTCTCTTCCAAACTTCTGAAGCAGAAACATGTCTTATTCACCTCTGCCTCAATAGCAACAAGCCACATGCTTTGTATGTAGAAGTTGCCTAATGAATGATCATTGAATAGAAGAAAGAATGGATGCATTCCTATTAAGTTTTACTTTCTTTGTCTTGATCTATTATCCCATTGAGATCTACTTGAATAAGAATTACATTACTATTCCTCTCACCTTTGTATTATACTTAAATTTGATAGTCAGGTCTCCTAAGTTTTTCTGGTCCAAAATCACTGACAAAGGCTTAAAGTGAGAGGATCTCTGTCATTTTAATCATGGACTTCTATTCTAGTTGATATCCACCCACTAACAAGCAATCTTTGAATATGCACATCCAGGCAGCTATGCTCCAATTTAATGCTATGGTTATTTGTTCTCTGACTTGTCCACACAACTCTTTTCAAACATTTTGTCAAATAATGGCTATAGCCAGGATTAATAAAATCTATAGCATTCACTGAACATACTATTGAAAAAGAAAAAAAAAAGTTTGATTTTTTTCCTTCATAGAATATTTGGTGGAAAAAACGGTGGCTCCTATAAATGCCACCATCTGAAGGTTCACAAACCTATTATTTATTATCAAAATCATAAAATCAATACAAATGATATAAGTACTCAGCTTCCTTACTTTTATAAATATGCCCCTTGGGATCATTTCCAATGTCTGCATTCTTCCTGTTTTTGACATCTCAGGCATCACCCACTTTCATTCTGGGGCAGCCGTAACTTGTTTTCAGTACCTCAGACTCCATGAGGCTGGGTATTAACGTAGCTAAGTCCTTTCTCACCATTGCTCACTTAGCTCAGAATTCCTCTGAAACTTGTTCTTCCAATTGATGGCAATTGACTGTCTTGACAAAGAAGCAAAGTAGGACTTGAGTTGTATTTTGTTGCTGAAATTTGTTAACATCATGCCATTTGTCCTAAGCATTAAGCTTATGTATTGTTATTTTGATATAAACACGGCATGAAAAGAGTGCTCATATTTAGTCAGCCTTACATAAATTTCATGTTTTTACCATTCCTGACACCTTTATAAGGGCTTGATTTTCTATTAACCTTTTACTATAAGTTCATGGTAATTTATTATTGTTATTATTTCTCTCCCTCTCCCTCTCTCTCTCTCTCAACATCCCACCCCCCTCCCTGGTCATCATAGTTCCATCATATCAATATTGTTAGAATTTTCTTTTTGAACCTTTTCATCCTTCTTTAGCCAGGTTCCCTTTTTGTGTTTTTAGCTCTGGGCTCAGATGAATCTTTAATCATTCTTCCAGTAGCAGATCTTTGTGACTAAAAAAAAAAGTAATCAATGACTTAGACATTCACTTTACATAGCACATTCTAGGCTACTTTTCTATCTTTATCAAGAACTAGCAACCTATCATTAGGGAAAATAAAGTATTCCTTAAGTAATTCAGATATTTGAAGTGAGTTTTTGTTTTGTGTTTTTGTAATACTTTACAAAAACAAAAGTTTTAAAAAGCATTTAAGATATTTTAATTAATAACAATATCAAACATGATGAGAAGAAAGTCTCAAGGTATTATCGAACATTAAATTTACTACGTTTTTTGAATATACATTGATTACTATACAAATTTGTTAGGAAAACTTCTATGGGGGAAAAAAAAAACTATTATCACCTCCCTTGCTTCTAAACCTTTTTTTTCTTCCATTGAGATAATTTTTACAATTGAGCATTCTTCAGCACAGTAGTATCACAGTAGAGCTGAACAAATTGCCTTTCAAGTCTCTTTTCCTAAAGCAGCCAGTCTCTTTAAGACTACCTAGGATTTTCTTCCCTGGTCAACTGTATATATAATATAATATAGCAACTATCTTTCAATATATTCTTTCCTTTTATACTTTCAACCATTGTTCTATATTGTTCAGAAAGAATTAAATCCATTGAGGCATTTCCCTGTATGTTTTTCTTTACTTTCTAGCATGAGACTGAAATCAATTCTTAATTATCCTAGGCAAATTGTGCTTTCAAGTTCTTATTGACATTTAAGGTCAAATATAATTTATTATATAGTTTGATCATGATTCCAGTACTGTCCCTAATCTTTATTCATATTTTCTCAACACTTCTCTGATGGGAGATCTGTGGAAACCAAAACACTGCTCTCTCTAAAGGAAGAGCAAAAGATTTGAAGTGTGGAGAGGCAGGGTAGATGCATCTCAGCTGGTGATGATGCTGTCTGAAAGTGTATACCTGTCCTGATGAGACTGAACAGACCAGAAAATTACCAGTCTCCCTAACTAAGCTTAAGTATATCTTCACCATTAGGTTTTAAGACCATAAGCAGGTGGAATACTTCATAGAATACCAAACACAACTCAAACCAAACTAAAACAATAGTTGAATAGTTTGCAAAGTTAAATTACATGTTATTCTGCTTGTGTTTATTCACTTCAACAAAAGATGATTAAGTTTATTATAATTAGACTACCTCTTAGGTTTTACCTCTTAAAGTATAGTCTTTATATCTCAGACAATATCAAGACTGTAAATATTACGGTAGCTCTCCAACCACAATTGGCCATTTTTCTGATAACTGATTTTTTTAAGCTGAAATTTGCATTAGTTAATTAGTTAAACATCAGAAAACCTAACCTGGGGCTTCTGAACAAATGAACTTACTTTCACATAACAGGAAATTCTTAAGTACTAGAGAGGGATCTGAGAGAGAATTGAGTTCATTCCAAATCTTGTTTTAGTCACTGTTAAAAACAAATACTAGAAGAAACCAAGGCAAAACCCTTATTCTTTTCTCTTGAAAGGGAAGAAAAGAAGGGAGGAGAGTGCATGAGGAAGATGGAGCATATCCCTCACCCTCCCAAGAATGAGGAAGGACTTTCCTAGAAATCTCCAGCCAACCTCTCCTCATTGTTCATTGGCCAAAACTGGGTCACATAACAATTTCTGAATGCATTGTAGGCAAGAAGGCTAGGATTATTATTATGCCAACAAAGCTGAGATTAATTCTACCAACTGCATTATTGTTATTCAATAGAACATCCAGGAGAATAGATATTGAAAAAACATGTTCAGAATAGCCATCCATCAATTCCCTATGTGTCAGTGTATCTGGAAACTAATTAATTAGGGTGCCCTGTGACCCAGATATGCTCATTGAGACTAGACAATGCGTTTATGAAAGTTTCTAAAAAATAAGCTCTCTTGCTTCTGAGAGAGTTCTAGAAACCATCCATCCTTTATCTCCCCAAATGAGGACAGTCCTTTGAGTAGGCAATTATAACAAATATAAGAAAATTTAAGCAATAAGAAAATGTAAGAAAACTTTAGGATAAGATTCAGGACAAATTTGATATTAGGAGAAAAGAGTAGATATGGCAGACACAGCAGACAGATCCTAATGACATCATTGAACAAATACAGAAAACAAAATTGAAAAGAAATCTACATCTTGATTTCTAAGTTAACTGTTTCACTAAATCTCCATTTCATGTGGAGATTTCCTATAACTTTCTAATTTATTCTAAAGAGCAGCAGTCTGCAATTGTTTAATTTTGCAGTTGTATTTTTTAAGACATAGTGCTAGTTTGAAATCATTAAGTAACACAACATATATGTAATCATGTGTACTATTATGACATACTCCCAGTGAGTAAGGGTATATCCTTATAGCTTGATTAAGGTTTTCAAATACTCAATAGAATTATTACTTAGAGAGTTATTCAAGTTACTAGAAAAAGAGTGATAATCTAGATATTACATCCGCATTTCTTCCAGCCAATACTGAGAGCTGTGTTGGGTTCTCAAATCTGACTCATCCTCCTGACCCCTCCCCATATAATTCAAACAAATATCAAAGACCTTAGGCCTAGAAAAGCATTTGGATAACTACTATTGACTAGCTCCATTTCTCTCTGTTTTTAGATAGAATCAGATAATATTATTTAATAAATATCTATGTTTACAAAATGCTAAGGAATGTTTGTCTTTGAAATAATTATCATTATTCGACTTAGACAAAGTATTAGAAAACATCTATTTTATAAGTTCGACTGATAAAAATATTTTTCTTCTAATCTCAGACATTATTTAAGAAATCTGCAATGCCTAGTACTCATAGACCTTTCCTTGAGATTGAACTCAAGTTTTCAAGCTTGCCAATATTTACACATCTTGCATTAATAGCAACTGTCAATCACTCCTAACCCTTTGAGTAGGAGTTACTTCCAGGGAATACTTCCTCAAAGTGCTATTTCCTAAAATCCTCATTTAATTTCTCAACTGTACTTTTTTAAGTTCATTCACATAGAAGCCACTTTCTCGCCTTATCACCTGGCTTGACCCTGAATTATCAGAATGGCTCTTATATCATGTAACTTACAACAAGATGACTAGTCATTTCATAAAATTATTTACCAGATAAACACTAGATCAATCTTTACAGCACACAAAATTATAAATATGCAAAGTATGTTGTCATGCTAAAATCACCTAACTGAAAATGAAGCCTAACACCCCAAGAACTAGAGGATACAACTTATCTATTTGTTTACTTGCTTATTCATTTATTTATTATTATGAGAAAATAAGGCTACTTTTTATAGTTTGTGAGTATTTTAAAGGGAGAAAGTCAGTCTATAAAATTCAATGGAAGTACATAGTTATACAATAATTTTAATAAAAATATTGATAACTACCATGAGAGAAACTGACTAATTAAAATGATTTTTTAAAAATCAGAAATATTCATGTGAGGGCAGAAGTGGTATGAACAGAGGTAACTATTACTTTTATATGTTGGCATCTGAAATCTCAAAATGCCAACAGTATGATTATCCATATTGAAAATTAATAGACAAAATGAGAGAAGCAGGAATTCTAAGTCACTTGGTGAAATAAAAATGAAACAGCATATTTTTAAGGGTGAAGATGCACCTTTTCTAAGGATATAAGCCATGCTGGTCACCCAGCCCTTTCTTCGGCTGGCCCTGGCCATCACTTTCAACAGGTACAGCATTTGCTCTGAACAGACACAAAAAGTCTGATTTGTCTTCCAGCTGATATACAAGATCGAAGGTTAGCAATGTTTTAAAAACTACATAAATGACATGCTGCAGATGAGAATCAGTGAACTGAAACACAGATCCAAAATGTACCCTTCCTTATAATACCAAATAATCTTATCAGAGCCATAGAAAACAGAGGAAAAGTCTTCAAATAAATCATCTTACTTGGTTTCTGACCTAACGCCATTATTTTTTTTAAATGAATTCTTTATTCCCATTCCTCCAGAACAAAGGTAAACACAACACATATGGTGACTAGATATTCTGGTACCTTTATAGAGCAAGATCCAAGTCTAAAAACCTAAAGTAGCTCCAGCCTCCCCAAGAGACAGGTAAATCAAAGTGAGAGCCAAGTTTGATCTCATTCCAAATCTGAACCACCTATGGAGGTCAAACTAACCCAGTACTGTTGACTCCACAGAGGACCCACAGGGGTCAGGCTAGATGCTCAGTTCCCTAGTAGCTGGGCATATTCTTGAAAGACTGCCCATTATTTTTATTTTCCTAAGTTCTAGAAGTGAAGGAGGGCTGCATCTTTTTTAACCAGTGTCATATTTTAAAACCAGAGAACAAAAGAATGTCAGTTATGGTATGTCACATATAAAATTATAAATGGATGACTATAGGTTTCTGCTTGAATCAAAATGTGAAATATGATATATCAAGAACTATGTAATGTTTTGAACAACCAACATTAAAAAAAAATAAAATAATAAAATAAAAAAAAATTCAGTTATTAATACTGACAGGAAAAGTAACAGCAATACTCTTTTATTTACAAACATAAAAATAATTTCCATTAAATGTATACATCAGAATGGTAATTACACACTCTCTAGAACCCATAACTTCTCCAAACAACCCATATTTTTAAAAATAACTATCAGATATGTCATTTCACATACACATTTTTCACACATATGAGATTTCAGAACTTTAATGAATTTAAAACAACTGAGAAGTTTACCCTCTCAGAGACCATTAATTCCTTTAACAAACTCATATGATATGAGGTAGGGGATGTGTCATTTCAAAACTTGAATCTGAAAGGAGTAAGACATAATTCTTAAGACAGTGACAGGATCCAGAGAGACATTTGCTTTTAAGATGAGATATAATTAAGTTTATCTGGCCTCCTTAACAGTCTAGGTAAGAGGAAGGGAGAAATCATGGGCTTGGTGTACAACTCTTCATCACTACTGGCAGAAAGTTGAATGAGAAAGACAGTTGCAACAGGTTTCCCAGAGAAATTGAATCAAATGTATTTTTGTATATATGTTTCCAAATGGTTCCATGAACTGCCATCTCCAGGTCAAAGAATCAGGAAAACAGGAGGTGTAATTCAGTCTGAGTCTCAAGGCTTGCTAACCTTTGTTAGTGGTGTTGCTTCAATGGTATAAATCATAAATTGTCCAAAGGCCTCAGAATGAGAAGCACTGATATCTGAGGGCAACAGAAGATAGATGTTCCAGCTCAAACAGGATGTATATCCCCCTTCCTTTGCTTTGCTGTTTTATTCAGGACCCCAATGAATTAGATCATGTCCACCACAACTGATGATAGTACATCTTCTTTTTCAGTCTACCCCAAAGCTAATCTGTTCTATAAACACCCTTACGGACACAACCAGAAATACTGTTGATCAGCTATGTGCCACCCTTTACTCCAGTCAAGTTGAAAAATAAAATTAATCATCATGAAAGTAAAATTTAATATAAAAAAGAGAAAAACTAGGTGAAAATAATGTCAAATGAATATGTTGTAAAAGATATGAGGAGATAAAATAATGACTAGAATTAGAATCAATATTCTATTTTTGAGTTTGGGGAGAGAAAATGTTTCAGATAATGACAAAGTTCAGGTGGTACAACAGGAGTGAGATGTTAGACCAGAATGAAAATTAAGATCATATGAACTAACAGAGAGACCGTTTCTTTATTGTATAAAATGGGTCATACACATGAAACCGAAATGACCAGTGGTATTGATGCAATGTGGAAAAGGTAAGAATACCAAGGTCTGTGCATAAAGACATTCAATGACTATGAGAAGTGATGTGGAAATCAGTAAATGTCAATGGAGAGTAGAGTGTAGGCCAACTCAATGCCCTGAACAGGACTGTGTTTATAAGAGGAGTTATTTCCTTAGAGAGAATTTTCAAACATATCCTCATCACTTGTGAGGTCTACAGTGAATAGTGTTACTAGGGTAAATGTCAATACAATCCGATGATTTTGAAAGAACATAGAGAGGACAGAATGTTAGTTCTTTCCATAATGATACTATTCTCATGCAAATTCCAACCTGCTTTAATAAGGGAAAAATTAGTTGAGTCGGCATTAGTGCTAATAAGTTCAGAATAGTGCTTGAAAGTCTATCATCAATTCCATCTTGAATTCAAAAGTGAGAGATAGTATAAGAATCTAGGATAACATTATACCTTCTTTCAAAAGCTATGGTAGACAGAGCTTTTGATTGGACTCCAGTGCAGATTCAACAGAAGAAGGGAAATCTGAAGACAATTTGTGAAAGAAGGGTGCCATGGAGAAAAAGCCATCCAATATGAATAAAGAAACAAGACCTCAGAGAGCAATCATAATTTTCTTTTTAAAAAAAAAGAATTTATTTTGGGCAATAAAAACACTGTTATGAGATTACTCCATGCCAGGACAGGATAAGGTATGTATCTTATTTGTGTAGCTGAGGAACTGTCTCATGGAGAATTGTTGAGAAGCTGTTGTGGAATCCATGAAAAATCTTGGCTGGTGTGTCAGGGGTCAATAACTTCTATAAAGCATAACTTCACTGCAGATACAGTAACAAAACTTTCTCAGTGTCTACTGAGTTGAAGGATTTAGGAATATATTTTCCTGGTTATTCAAATTAGACTCTGTCATCTCCAATTTGAAAATCTGCATTTGGTCAAGAACATGTTACATATGAATTTAAAATTATTAAATATTCTAATTCTATAGGAGACTGTTAAAGGGTGGGTTGCGTGCTCCCCCCAAAAATCTTCTATCCTAACCCCCATTACTTCAGAATGTTACTGTCTTTCGAGACAGGATCTTTATAGGACTAATTAAGTTGAAATGAGGTCTTCACAGCAGACCCCTATCCAATATGACAATGTACTTAAAGAGAAGATGAAATCTGGGCGTAGACAAGTACATAGGGAAGTTAATATGAAATCATACCTCAAGCCAGAAAGAGAAGCTTGGAACAGATATTTTTTTTTTCCCAAAATGAGCCAACCCCTCTAACACTTTAATCTTGAACTTCTAGCCTCCAAAAAATGTGAGAAAATAAATTCTATTGTTCAAGCCACTTGGTCTGGATAGTGAGTTATGGTAGCCATAGCAAATTAACCTGGGAATTTATACTGCTGGTCTCTACTACTGCTGTTGCCACTGAAGTATTCACTGAATGATTTTCCACAATAAGGCAAAGGGCACATAGTGTGAGACCCTGAAGCCCAAAGTTCAGGAGATATGTCTCTTATAACTCAATTTACTACAAATTTCACCTATGACAGACATGGAAATATCATCTGACATCCAATAAGTGCATATTACACCAATATTAGAATACTAGGTATTAGAATAAATGTCTTCTCCCCACCAATATTGAAGTACTAGGTATCAGAATAAGTTGCTTCACTGAAACAATTTGATAAATTTTTGAAAAACACATTTGTTTACTTTTGTCATACTATTGTTTGATATACTAGATTATGAGATAAATTTCTAGCACTTCCATAAAAATAAAGAAAAAATATTTAAAATGCACATGACCATTGTGGACCATTAACCTTGACTCTATACTTTAAGATAGTATAATAAAGAATCTGCTTTGTCTTGAGAAGCTCAAATTATAAGTTTTATATAAATTTTGGAGAATATTAATAATTTATAATACCCTATATATACATTTTTAATACTTTTATTTCGATTAAATAAACTGTGGCCATATAACCCACCTAAGCTGTTTGGACAAGGGATACATCTAGAGAGCTTGTTTGGAGGTTCTAGCAGGGGAGCGCAGCTACTCGTATACCCTTGACCGAAGACCGGTCCTCCTCTATCAGGGAAGGTCGTCCTCTTCGACCGAGCGCGTAGCTTCGGGAGGGACGCACATGGAGCGGTGAGGGAGGAAGGGGACACCCGCCTAGCCAGCCAGATCAGCCGAATCAACCCTGGCGATCAATGGGGTGACAGATGTCGCAGCCAGATCGCCCTCACTCCAGTAAGATTGGCAGCCATTAGGAAGTCAAACAACAATAAGTGCTGGAGAGGATGCGGAGAAAAGGGCACTCTTGTTCATTGCTGGTGGGACTGCAAATTGGTGCAGCCAATTTGGAAAGCAGTATGGAGATTTCTTGGAAAGCTGGGAATGGAACCACCATTTGACCCAGCTATTCCCCTTCTCGGTCTATTCCCTAAAGACCTAACAAGAGCATGCTACAGGGACACTGCTACATCGATGTTCATAGCAGCACAATTCACGACAGCAAGATTGTGGAATCAGCCTAGATGCCCTTCAATAGATGAATGGATAAAAAAAAATGTGGCATTTATACACAATGGAGTATTACTCTGCATTAAAAAATGACAAAATCATAGAATTTGGAGGGAAATGGATGGCATTAGAGCAGATTATGCTAAGTGAAGCTAGTCAATCTTTAAAAAACAAATACCAAATGACTCCTTTGATATAAGGGGAGGGAAACAAGGACAGGGTAGGGACGAAGAGCTTGAGAAGAAGATTTACATTAACAGGGGTGAGAGGTGGGAGGGAAAGGAAGTGAGAAGGGAAATCGCATGGAAATGGAAGGCGATCCTCAGGGTTATACAAAATGACATATAAGAGGAAAGGAGGGGTAAGACAAGATAATACAAATGGAAGAAATGATTTACAGTAGAAGGGGTAGAGAGAGAAAAGGGGAGGGGAGGGGAAGGGAGGGGAGGGGGGATAGTAGAGAATAAGACAGACAGCAGAATACATCAGACACTAGAAAGGCAATATGTCAATCAATGGAAGGGTAACTGATGTGATACAGCAATCTTTATACGGGGTAAAATTGGGAGTTCATAACCCACTTGAATCAAACTGTGAAATATGATGTATTAAGAACTATGTAATGTTTTGAACGACCAACATTAAAAAAAATAAATAAATAAAAGTTCTTGTCCCTGGTTAAAAAAAAAAAACGGGATACATCTATTAACACAAGAAGAGTCCTTGTTTCTTTCTGAGTTCTTCAAAAACCTTTGCCTTCTTAATTGTTACTGGTCTCTGAAACTCCTGAAACAGCAGTTAGGTTAATCACCGAACCTTACTAGCTTCATTCTGACTGAAGTTAGTATCCTACAAATTACATTAAGCTAGGAATGATTTCATACAAGGAAAATGTTCAGTAAGAGTATGAAAAACAAAAAGGTGCAAAAAGGTGCATAAAGAAATCAGAAATATACTTAGTTTTAGTAGCCTTTTATTCTTTTATTCATTCAAGATATTTATGTGTGGCTACATTTTGGACAGGCACTATTTATTCTGAATATATAGTGCTACATAGATTCTTAGTGATAATTTATAGCCATTTTTTCTTTCTATAAATGGGGAATTTTGCTTTATAATATTTTCTCAAGAGGCACCCCAAAGTCCAACTATGGTAATCCTTTGAAATAACTCTAATCAATGTGTAATTCATAATTATAAAATTATTTTATGATTCAGAAACATTATAAGTGTAACAAATCAGATTAACATAGGATTTTAGATACTAATTGATTTAATAAACCTTATCCAAACCAGTATGCATCTCCATAAATTATTATATCTTCTGTTTTCATATTTAATTGACTATAATACATGAGTAAAAATCCAAGACAAAAGTTAACATGTCTTTTTTTCTTCTTATTTTGTACTAGGGATTGAACCCAGGGGCATGGAGCTACACTATTAGTCTATTTCTTACTGTGAGATAAGTTCTCAATATGTTCCTGAGATTCTTGCTAAGTTGCTAAGGCTATCCTTGAACTTGGAATCCTCCTGTCTCAGCTTCCCAAATCTCTGGGATTAGAGGCACACTACCACTCTCAGTTTACAATGTAAAATAGGGTAATGAATGAATAAAGATCTAAGACCATATGTATACACACACACACACACACACACACACATCTTTTTTGTAAAGTGAGGCAATCCAAATACACCTTAAATAAAATCTTATTTGCTTTTCATACAACTTCAGAAACACTCAGAATATTTTAAATATCATATGCCCAATTATCTATTAACCAAAAGAAAGATCAAATAAATGATAAAATTGAAGGTTTTACTTTTTTGTTGTTGTTTGTACCATGAATTGAACCTAGAGGTACTTAACCACTGAACATGCACACCTGCTTTTAAATTTTTAAAAAAAAATATTTTAAGTTGTAGATGGACATAATGACTTTATTTATTTATCTTTATGTGATGCTGAGAATCGAACCCAGTGTCTCCCATGTGCTAGGCAGGTACTCTATCACTAACAATCTCAACACCCCTTTTTTAAAATTATGAGACAGGGTCTCACTAAGTTGCTTAGGGCCTCACTAAGTTTCTAAGGCTGGCTTTGAACTTTTGATCTTTCTGCCTCAGTCTCCCCAGTGGCTGGGATTTCAGATGTACTCCACCATGCCCAGCCAGATGGAAAGTTTTCTTAAAACCTAAAAGATAGCACAAGATTTTTTATTTGAATTTCTCTAATTACTCTAGTAATTATATGAAAATAAGAAATATGAAATATTTTTTCATATATTTGTTGATTGAAAGATTGCTTTTTCTGAGAAGTGTTTAGTTCCTTAGTCCATTTATTGATTGGGTTGATTTGTGTGTGTGTGTGTGTGCGTGTGTGTATGTGTGTGTCTGTATGTGTGTGTGTGTGTTAAGTTTTTTTTGAGTTCTTTCTATATCCTGGACATTAGTGCTGTATCTGTGGTGCATGGGGCAAAAATTTGCTCCCAGAATGTAGGCTCTCTCTTCACATCATTAATTGTTTCTTTTGTTAAGAAGCTTTTTCGTTTGAGTCTATCCTGTTTATTAATTCTTGATTTTATTTCTTGTACTTTTGGAGTCTTGTTGAGGAAGTCGGGGCCTAATCCAATGTGATGAAGATTTTGGCCTACTTTTTTCTCTATTAGGCGCAGGGTCTCTGGTTTAATTCCTAGGTCCTTGATCTACTTTGAGTTAAGTTTTGTGCATGGTGAGAGATAAGGGTTAATTTTCATTTTGCTGTATATGGATTTCCAGTTCTCCCAGCACCATTTGTTGAAAAGGCTATCTTTTCTCCAATGTATGTTTTTGGCACCTTTGTCTAGTATGACACAAAACTGTATTTATGTGGGTTTGTCTCTGTGTCTTCTATTCTGTACCATTGTTATACATGTCTATTTTGGTGCCAACACCATTCCATCTCAAACTATACTACAGCTTTGTAGTATAGTTTAAGGTCTGGTATTGTGATGCTTCCTGCTTCACTCTTTTTTGCTAAGGATTGCTTTGGCTATTCTAGGTCTCTTATTTTTCCAAATGAATTTCATGATTGCCCTTTCTATTTCTATAAGAAATGACAAAGGGATTTTAATTGGAATCACATTGAATCTGTAGAGTGCTTTTGGTAGTATGGCCATTTTGACAGTATTAATTTAGCCTATCCAAGAGCATGGGAAATCTTTCCATTTTCTAAGGTCTTCTTCAATTTCTTTCTTTAATGTTCTATAGTTTTCATTGTAGAGGCCTTTCACCTCTTTTTTTTTTTTTTAAAGTAAACTACTCTAAGATTTCATCTCATGCCAGTCAGAATGGTAGTTATCAAGAACACAGACAACAATAAATGTCAGCAAGGATGTGAGGAAAAAGGCACACTCATTCATTGATGGTGAAACTGCAAATTGGTGCAACCAATATAGAAAGCAATATGCAAATTCCTTAGAAAACTTGGAATGGAACCACCATCTGATACAGCTATCCCACTCCTCGGTCTATACCCAAAGGACTTAAAGTCAGCATACTATAGTAATACAACCACATCAATGTTTATAGAGCTCGATTCACAATAGCTAAACTGTGGAAGCAAAGTAGATCCCCTTCAACAGATGAATGGATAAAAAAATTGTTGTATATGTACTCAGCATTAAAAGAGAATAAAATCATGGCATTTCCAGGTAAATGGATGGAGTTAAAGAGTATCATGCCAAGTGAAGTAAGCCAATCCCAAACAACCAAAGGCTGAACATTTTCTCTGACAAGTGAATGCTGATACATAATGTGGGGGACATGGGGAAAATGGAGGAACTTTGTGGGGCAAAGGGGGAGAAGGGACAGGTGGGGAAGGGGCATGGAGGTAGGAAAGATGGTGGAATGAGATGGACATCATTACCCTAGGTACACATATTATTGCACATATGGTGCAACGCTACATCATGTACAACCATAGAAATGTAAAGTTTTCATTTTGCTGCAATTGTGTATAATAAATCAAGATGTATTCTGCTATCATATATACCTAATTAAAATTTTAAAATTAAGGTAAAAAATGATAGATCAGGAGTTAAGAACAGGCTCAGACCATGAGCTCATTTTCAAACTCTCTGAGCCTTGTCTTCCTTATCACCAAAAGAGAATAATAACAGTTCCTCTCTCATTGATAATAAAGCATTATTGATAATGTTTTATCTTTTCAATTTTATCACTCCTATACATTTCTATTATTAAACACCATGCTTCCATTGATTTAGTGAAATGACATTATTGAAAGTCAGTTTTCATTTGTTTCAAATAAAACTGTGAGTTGCATCTTATGTCTAAATCTAAGATGCCTTTGAGAAATATTGAAAAACACAGGAAAGTCATAGGCATTGCTGGGATGGGACAAGGTATGAAAATGCCTCTATAACATTGTTTCTGGTAAAATGAATTATTCAGTCTGGAGCAAAAGTGACCCTTTGGAACTCAAAACTCATCTCTATGAGCTATATCAATGAATCTCCAGATATTATTCACAACTAGAAAGTCTAGCTGTGAAATATATTTGGATACTTGCATTGTTATTAGAGTCTGGGCTCCATCAACCCATTTAACTCATTTGTTGCTAGGAAAAACCAAGGCTTGACAAGAGGACCTAGAAAAATCTTATGCAAAGCTATGGAATAGATACGTCCAAAATTTCTAAATTTGTTTCAACTTACTAAATCTCCTAGTGGAGCAGAATAAGAGAGATGAAAAATGAAAAACATAAATAAAGAAAATTTTTAAAAAGTGAAAATAAAAAACAATTGTAAGTGTACAGGAACACCAACATTTTGGGGGCAGGATACTTTTAAAAATTGAATCCAGGTGAGCTTTACCCACTGGGCTACATCCCCAATATCTTTTATGTTTTATTTTGAGATAGAGTCTTACTAACTTGCTGAGGGTTTCCCTAAGTTGCTGAGGCTGGCCTCAAACTAGGAATCTTCCTGTCTCAGCCTCCCGAGTCACTGGGTTTACAGTTGCGCATCACCTCATCTAATGAACAACATAATTTTTAATGATATGGGAAAGCATGTTTAAATACCTATGTGAGAAAAATTTAAATGTAGAAGACAATGTTGGAAAATACTTGAAGAAAAGCATAGTGAATAGAGAGAAATCTATTATAGAATTTAAAGGAAAAGGGAATTAAGGACAAATAAGTAAACAGCCAAGAATAGTGAGCTTGGTGAGCTTACATGTTAACTCATGTTTTTTTAAAAAAGTTACATTTCTGTCAATGGGATGTAATTTTTAAGTTCTCACTTGACAAATTTTTGATTATGAATATCTAAGTTATGAATTAGATATATCCAACAATTATTCCTATTAAGCTCTTATATTTCAACTGTTATAGACCAGATAACTATTTAATAAAAAATCCTTAATAATATATTGGAAGACTGCATTGAAAAACACATTTAGAAGATAGTACACCACGCTCATTTAGCTGTTATTTCAGATATGAAGTGTTATTTCAACACATGCAGATCGATAAATGTAATTCACCAAATAAATATAATTGAGGACCAGAATCACATGATCATCTCAAAAGAGGCAAAAAAGGCCTTTGGGAAAATCCACCACTCATTCATGTTAAAAAACAAACAAACTAATTACGGAAGAAACTTACCTCAACATTACAAAGGCAATGTATAATAAATGCAAGGCCAACATCATACTTAATAGAGAAAAACTGAAAGCCTTTGCAGAAAACTAGGAACAAGACAAGATGTCCACTGTGATCAATCCTATTCAAAATAGTCCTTGAAACTCTAGCAGGAACAATCAGGCAAAAAAGGATGTTAAAAGGATACAAATGGGGAAAGAAGTGAAATATCTTTGCTGATGACATAATCTTTTATCTAGAAGAATCAAAAAACTTCACCAGAAGACTTCTAGAGGTGATAACTAAATTCAGCAAAGTAGTGGGAAGCAAGATCAACACACATTAACAATAGTTATCTTATACTCCAATAATGAATCTACTGAGACAAAAATCAGGAAAAAGATTCTACTCACAAATAAATAAAATAAAGATTCTTGGAATAAAATGAAATACTTAGAATAAATTTAACGAAGGTGGTAAAAAACTCCTAAAATTAAAACTATAGAACACTGAAGAATTGAAAAAGACCTTAGAAAATGGAAAGATCTCCCATGATCTTGGATAGGCAGAATTAATACTGTCAAAATGGTGATACTAACAAAAGCATTACACAGAATCAATGTAATCTCCATCAAAATATCAATAACATTCTTTACAGAACTAAGAAAAATAGTCCTATAATTTATTTGGAAGAATAAAAGACCCAGAATAGCAAAAACAATACCCAGTAACAAGACTGATGCTGGACGCATCAGAATACCTAATCTCAAATTATATTACATAACTACAGTAACAAAACAGCATGGCATTTGCATCAAAACAGACATAAAGATCAATGAAATAGAATAGAAGACATAAAGACAAACTCACATAGATATAGGCATCTGATGTTAACAAATGTGTCAAAAATGTATGTTAGAGAAAAGATAGCCATTATAACAAATGGTCCTGGGAAAACTAGATATCCATATGTAGAAAAATGAAATAGATCCTATCTTTCAACCTGCACAAATGTCAACTCAAAGTGGATCAAAGCTTAGGAATAAGACTAGAAACTCTCAACTTCTAGAAGAAAATGTACACTCAACATTCCAACATATTGGTGTAGACAATGACTTCCCTAACAAGATCCCTAAAGGTCAAGAAAGGAAACCAAGAATAAATAAGTATTATGCCATCAAATTAAAAAGCTCCTGCATACAAAGAAAATAATTAAAAATTGACAGAGCCTACAGAATTATAGAAAACCTTTGCCAGCTACTCCTCTGACAATAGATTAATATTCAGATCTATAAAGAACTCAAAAATTTAACACCAAAAAAAGAAGTAAATATCCAATCAAAAAGCTGGCAAAAGAACTAAACAGACATTTCCCAAATGAGGAAATACAAATAGACAACAGATGTATGGAAAAATGTTTCTAACAATCTGGGAAATGTAAATCAAAACTACATTGAGAATTCATTTCACTCCACTTAGAATGTCAATCATCAAGAATACAAATAATAATAAATGTTGGGGAGGATGTGAGGGTAAATGTACAATTATGTATTGTTGGTTGGAATGCAAATTAGTACAACCATTTTGGAAAGCAGCATGTTGATTCCTCAGAAAACTTGGAATGGAACCACTATATGACCCAGTTATCCTACTCACTGGTCTTTATCCAAAGGAAGTAAAATCAGCGTACTGTAACTATAAAAGCACAACAATGTTTATAGCAGTGCAATTCAAAATTACCATTATGGAAATATTCTAGATGTCCATAAACAGAAGAATGGATATAGACAATGTGGTAAATCTACACAATGGCATTTTATTCTGTCATACAAAAGAATGAAATTATAGCATTTGCTGATAAATGGAAAGAACTGAACAACATCATGAGAAGAGAAGTAAGATGACTTGGAAAGTCAAGAGTTGACTGTTTTCTCTCATATGTCAAAGCTACAAAAAAAAAACAAGAAAAAGGGGGTATTTCATGAAAACAGAAGGGAGTTCAGTGGGGTACAGGAAGGACATGAAGGGGAAGGAGGAGAGAAGTAAAAGAGGAACTATGGAATGTAGTTGGCCAAATATGCTATGTACATATGTGTACATTTCACTTATATGTATATCTATAAAGCAACAATTTTAAAAATTAAGAAATGGAGGAATATCAGTGTAGTGGAGGAAGGGGAACAGAGGGAGGGTGAAGGGGAAGAAAAGAGGAAGTTCTTGGGGCTGAAAAGGAGCAACTTAGATTCTATGCATGTATGATTATGTCAAAGTGGACCCCAGTAATATATAACTATAATGCACTAGTAAAAAAATTTTAAAAAAATTTTGTTTGTATTTTGTAGCAAAGAAGAATAGAAACAAAAAGAGTATGGAATTTTAATATAGTTATTTAGAAATGTTTGTGTTCTGCATATTTATTTTTCCACTAATGTTTCTTACATTGTTTTTGTGGTTGAGATTTTTTTCATATTTTTACTGGTGCATTACAATTTTACATAATAGTAGGATTCTGTGTTACATATTCATACACATACATGATTTAGCAATACCATATGGTCGATTATAATTTTTCAGCAATTTTTATTTCAAAATTCATTTTATTAATTTCTTTTTAAAAAATATTTCTAAAATACCTTTTTAGTTGTTACTAGACCTTTATTTATTTACATGCAGTGCTGAGAATCAAACCCAGTGCCTCACACATTCTGGGCAAGAGCACTACCGATGAGCCATGGCCCCAACCCCATTTTATCAATTTCTAAGACTTTAAAACACTGTGAATAAATAAACTGCATGTTATATAAACAGAAATTGAGCGTCAAGGAAATCTTGAATGTAATAGAGGCTTATAACCCTTGAGAAATAACTCACCCTGCACCACTCCAGTATCACTTACATACCTCTTCAAACTTACTTCACCACAGGTGGTTGTTGAAATCAGCCCTGCAGCAATTGTGGACAAAGTTCCAATGAATGACCTTATAATTTCTTTGAAGAACAAAATACTCAATATATTTGTCAGATATTTTCCAAAGATAGACACCGATTAGTTTTGATTTCACTTATATGTGAATGCCAAATCTCAAAGTGGAAATTGCTGCTGCTTTGTGAAAGTGGTGGAGATAAAGACATTTATTTTCTCAATTTTTTAATTTGTGCAATGTAATTATACATCGTAGGGGGCTTTGTTGTTACACACCATATTTTGGTCAATTTCACTGCCCAGTACTTCCTCTTTCCTATGCCCTAAACTCCTTTCCTTACTGAGCTGGTCTCCCTTTTATTTTTATTAAATCACTGACCCTCATTTAGCTTCCACATATGAGAGAAAACAGAAATCTTGACTTTCTGAGTCTGGTTTACTTTCACATAACATAATTCTCTCTGATTCCATCCATTTTCTTGAAAATTATATTGTTTCAGTCTTCCTAAGGGCTAAATAAACTCAATTTTGTATATACATCACATTTTCTTCATTCATCTGTTGAGATACACCTTGGCTGGTTATAAAACATGGCTATTGTGAATTCTGCTGCTATAAACATGGGTATGCATTTATTGCTATAATATGCTGATTTTAATTATTTGGGATAAACACTGAAGAGTGAAATAGGTAGTGAGGAGTAAAATAGGTAGGGAACTCAATGGTTCCATTCCTATTCTTTTGAGAAACCTTCATACTGATTTCCATAGTGGTTGTACTAATTTACAATCTCACCAAGAATAATAAAGTGTTCTTAAAAGCTTTTTTTGATAGCACTGCCAATCAATCAGGAATAAGCTGACACTGTAAATCTATCAAGAAATTATAAAAGGCAAAAATAAGATCAAATACCTTTTCCTCTCATATACAAAATATATATGCACAAATAGTGTTTATATGTGTGGAAATACACATTTGTATCTATATGTGTATATATAAGTATTAACACACATACATTACCTATATTTTGTTTTTCAAAGGAAGTCTGATACACCTAGAAAGTTAAAGTAGACTAATTTCAGTTATACATAAACTGTGATTTTAATGTTGTTTTCCATAATCAACATTTACAAAATACTATTATATGATTTAAACAGTGATTGTCAAAGCAAGATCACAGTTACATCAGAGCTGATCCAGAGCATATTTAAGACTTGTATTTAAAGTTATGTTTATTTCCTCTTACAATAAATGTAAATAAGTTGATACAATTACTCTCGATATAATTATTTTAAAACTAAAAATTTAAAATTTATAATTTCTTACTACTTTTTAGATTTTGTTCTTTTTGGTTATACATGACAGAATATATTCTGACATATCATGCATACATGCAGTATAACTTCCCATTCTTGTGTTTGTACATGATGTGGAGTTTCATTGGTCTTATATTCATATAAGAACATAGTAAAGTTATGTTCAATTCATTTCACTGTGTTTCCCATTCCCATCCCTCCTCCCTTCCCCCACTCACCCCTTGTCCAATCCAGTGAACCTCTCTACTCCTCCCACTTCCTGGCCTTAAAATCTATAATTGTGATACCCACATCATAACTGTTTAAAAGTTCATAATAGGAATAGTGTATGAACATAGTTAACAATAAAATCATAATTTTTTAATAAACTTATGGTTGATTATTTATTTTGTGAATAAACTCTAACTTGGTATTTGTGATAAGTATAAAAACCTTAAGTATGTAGCCAAATAATAAAAAGGTACATTGCAATTCTAGGTCAAATGCAACACAAGATAAGTCTTTTTAAGAATATTACCCATTTGTTGGAAACAAGGCTACTGATAAGAATACAATATTTTGATATTTGTCTGCAGTCTACAGTAGTCACACTTCCATATGGTACAAATACAGAGATAAGCTTTACTTTAGGCAACTGAACTTTTCACACCCTCAAAGCCACAAAATCAGATGGTCTGTGGTTTCTGCAGCTGGTGTACTATACTCATTTTGAGTAGTGTCATATGAAAAATATTTCACTCTCCAAGCCCTAAACAGAATCAGTCATTAATGAAATGCAGGCAGTACAATGAGATCATATGAAGTATAGATTTCAACAGCCATGCTAGGAACACTGAAGAAATTCGGAACATGAACACAAATCAAGTTCTTGACTGCCAGGAAAGAAGGAAAGAAAATGTATTAAGGAATGCCTTCACAGACTTAGCATTTGTTTTGAAAATAACCGTTAACCACTATCATGGATGAAGTCTTGGAGTCTTCGAGTTTATAGACTAAATAATCATAAGTTGAGTAAAGAAAAACAATAAATAAATGCCGAAATGATGGCACTTTACAAGATAATTCACCATAATATACAACTATTTTAAAATAATGTCTTATTTGGGACATATTAAACTTCACTATTGTTTATTTTTATTGAAATACTTTAAGAAACGATGCAATTCAACAATCTTGCAACATATTTTTTCCAATGTAAACTTGCAAATATATTTAGTATTTTATCTATGAATAAATAAAAAAACATTGTTTTAAACTTCTTATCACAACAAACCATCATTACTCTAAAGTAAAGCAATGTCAAATAGTTTTCCTTTCAATCCATTTTCCCATTTATATAATTCTTTTAAAATGCAATATTTTATAAATGGAGTAAATTGCTATAGAACAAAATGGGAAACAGTGGTGAAAAACAATGCCCAGTATAATATGACCATAAACACCCACTAGATCGTGTAAAGTTTGGGTGCTTTAATATTTTATATCTTCCCATATCAAGCAATATTAAAGAACTGCAAGGTGATTATTTTATCTTTATTTTAAGCCCTAAGCTAAACAGTGTATACCTAGCTTTACAAGAATTCAAATGAAATTTGAAAGGACTATATTTAGGAAAGAATTTCATTATTTTAAACACTGACTAACAGAATAACTACTCTGTGTATCTCTTAAGAAAATATGTCTACAGTAAATCCGAGAAAGCCCTACATTTCTCTACATCTGTTATCCATAAAAATCTTTATATGTCTCAGGCATGCCACCTGGCACTAAACCCCAGATTACATTTGGAACACTGATTAACTGAAATAGTGCACAGAGCACTAAAACAATATGGAAATGTCTCAAATGAAGAGTAAAGTTGTATCATAGTATGCTTTCCAACAAGCATGTGGGCATTTAATGGGGAATTCATGGATTTTCCTCTTGCTGAAGAGTACTGTGCTAATGTTAATATTTTTGTAACATGACCATGAACAATGAAGAAAGGAGCTGTACTTCAGAAGCTATTTTAAGTGAATTTCCCAACTACCCACATCCCCTGTCTTCACAACTTTAGATATTCATAAGAGCATCACAGATCCAAAGCCAAAGATCTCACGTGTGTCATGATGATAGTAGATGGTAAATTACCTTGGTAACCACTGTGTCTTACAGGATTTTACGTTGGCACTACAGCCTGCACACAAGACAATGAATATGACCAACAATCACTGACTGAGACTCAGGCCAGGCAATATTTTAGACACATATGCTCTATCAAAGAATGAAACAGAAAAAAATCCCTACAATTAGCTTACATTTTATGGAGATAGACTGACAAAAATAAACATGCGAAAGCTGGGAGGGGAGACAACACACACAACAGAAAGTTTTTTTACAGAAAGTTTAATGATAAATATGATGGTTAAAACAGAGTAAGTTGGATTGAGAAATCCTGGGAATGAAGGGTTCATTGCATTTTTAAATACAATGATCAGGTGGTCACATTAAGATGACACTGAGCAAATATTTGAAGAAAGTAAAGGAGGTAGTCATTTAGATGTCTTGAGGAAGGACATTCATGGCAAATGCAATAGCAAGCATAGAAGCCCTAAGGTGAGAGAAGTACAAGTGTGAATTATTTGTCACCATTCAGTCAAGAACAATCATTTTAAGGGTGAGTTATCTGGTAGATAATAAAAAATTGTGGTATACTATCAATCATTATTGGTTCCATTTTTTATTTAAATAACATGTATTAAATACTCTAAAGAGACAAAGAATTCAATGCTATGGTGTGAAGTCTAATTCTTTTTCTTCTTTTATTCACCTACTCAATTTACTTCCTGTCCCCTCTCTACTCCCTGTCTTTTTATTCCATAAAAATGAGCAGCAATACACACCTGAGTGAAATTCACTGATCTTAGAATCTCAGTTCTCTGTATTGACTGAGTTACTTAGGCAAGTTTCTTTATCTTTCTAAGTAAAACCTGCATCAGACATAAGGGTGGTGGCAAGGATGAAGTGAAGATAAGGTAACCCTTAAAAACAGTTGAGAAGAATATGTATTATAATTGTGAAAATGTTAGCATTCACATTGGCAATAATTCTAATAGAAATATTTTTTTTAAAAACTGCTCAGCCCAAAATTATGATATGTGGATGATAAGAAAAAAAGTATAGCAAGGTCAGTCCTTGAGAAGTTACCTTTAATATAACCTGTGCATTGATATTCAGTTCTCAGTATTTAAAGCATTTCTAGATTTCTACATACTTTATTCTCTACAGAGCATAAGATTATGTAAACTTTTATTAAAATAATTTGATTTGATAAGTTAAAATTAACAACCTACTATGAATGCATAATTCATCATCATGCAAAGCACATAATTTCTCTAAAACTGATTAAGGGTTATATCATATATCCTTCTGGTATTTCTTTGATATTGGGGTAGAGGAAATAAATGAGAATATAGTCACAAACAGAGGACTGTTGAGAGGACAAGCTTTTGTGAAGAGTAACCACATTGGACAAAGAGTCACTTTCAGGTAAGGCAAATGTCCTTCCAGGATTTCACATATTTTCCAAGCTCCACCAGTTGGAAAATTTTTGAGGTCAGTTTGATGATAGCAATTTAAATATTTAAAAACAAATATCATTTAACCTCATAGTTAAATCTTAGTCATTTATTTAAATTCTAGTTATGTATCTATAGTCATTTCTTAACTTTTTATAAGTTGGTTTATACATTTGATAACAAAACACAATATAAAAAGGTGAGGATTGGAATAGTCTCTATTCAAAGAATTAAAATATAATAGACTATTCTCAGGAAAAAAACTAGATTGAACAAAATTTTATGTTGAGGGACTTAAAATTATGAAATAATATCACATGTAATAACATTAAAGACAGTCACAAATTTATATGACTATATTGTTTGGGTAATATTTTCCATTTAGAATTATTGAAAAATGTATTGATTTCAAATTTAGAAAATAAAGGGAATAGTCATAAGGAAAATAATGTGTTAGGATTTCCATGTTCAAGATAGATCTTTACTATTACTCAAGTAATAGCAATAATACCTAAAACACTTTGTGAATCAGTGAGCAGTAACACTTTACAATTAATTTACACTGAAAGCCTTCAGTGGGGAATGGGACAGCCTCAAAGGACTTAGTCATCTATTTTATCAAGGTGCAGAATGAAACCTAAAGGAGGTTGAGTCTCAGGACAGGCACAGAACCTAAATTCCTGATAACCAGCGTCCAAACTAGTCATAAGAATCTAGCAGATTTTGGCAGTGATTACTTTGAGCAGTCCAAACTACTGCCAGGTGGATAAGTTTATGAGCAGACTATAAAATGTGGTGTTGGCCTGGCAGCTGATCCAGTCAGAGTGCAAACCATAAAGGTGAAGAATGGGAAAAATTCCTGAAAATGTGTAGTAAACTAATGAGGGAGTGAACATTTTTCACTTTTCTTCAAGACAGGAAGAAAAAGTGAAACATAGAAAATAATATGTAAAGAAGCCCTTCTCTGAAATACAAGGAAATTAACTGATGGACAGATGGACCGTCATTTACAATGACTATAATTAGTGAATGGGGATCATCAACTCATATAACATTTTTTGGCAAGAAATTGTTTTGAAGAACATTTGATGTGCATAGTAAGGAATGTATGTAAACGACTATACATATTGTATATGTTCATGCTATACGAAATACACTGTACTTGATAAACTTACCCTTTAGTTGTGCCCTGTAAATAAGATGGTGTCTTACTGAGCCAGAAAACATTGCAATTAGGAATATTTTACATCATTCTAAAGTTCAACCTTATCATTTGTCTACTTATAAATATCTTGGCTTCTCCTCCACATATCATAACTCTAAAGATCTGGCTTTACTTGATTTAAAGGAGAAAATAAAGGATACACCAAAACCAAAATGGTATTGCTCAGAGGATATTGGATGTGATTATTTTAAGCTAGGTAACTTTTTATTCTTGTTAGAAAAGTGACAGTTGAAAAGAAGTAAAGGTACAATGCATTTTCTCAATCCTAAGAAATTTTTAAAAAGAAAGTTTTAACTAGAGTACATGAAAGGTTTAGCTTACTTATAAGGAGATTTATGATTTTAACTATGGGAGCTTAATTGAAATTAAAATATTTGATGAAACAAGATAATGTATCCAAAACATACAATGCCTAAGAAATCCTTAAAGCTTATATAATTTAACAGATTTTTATAATAAAAACTCGGCACTGCAGAAATTTAATCTTAGGTTCATTTTGCAACACAGTGAGGGTACAAACACCAGGAGATAACATTTTAATTGCAAAATTAATGTAGCAGAAATCAACATTTGCAACTGTAAACTTCGGAAAGAAGTATCAATAAATGCTACTGATTATAAAGTCATGACATAGTCATTAGAGGAGCTTCCAAATCTTAAAATGTTCAAAGGTATACTTTAAAAATTATTTCACACAAAAAATTCTAAATGTCCACCCAACATACCCAGTTTGAATAAAAAATTTACATATATGAATTTGAACACCTAAATTAAAAGAACTATGACATTCAATTGGATATTTTAAGTAATCAAGGGAAACCTACTTACCATCTATTTTGTCAAATTTTCCTGTCACCACAAACAAGCATTATTATTTTCTATATCTTTTGTAATATGTTTTATACATGAAGTGAATTGATTATGAGAGTCACTTCCCCAGGTAGTGCAGGAACACACAGATATAATACAAGTTACTTACTAAATCTCCAACTTATGTTGATCACTAGCCTCACAATTTTAAGTGAAACTATGTAAAGAAATGATATAAAATAGTTTTATGGGATCAGAAGAAATCACTATCCAATAGGTTTTTAGCATAGCCTTAATACAAATGAAATGAATGTTTTACTAGTATTTCCTTAATAAAACATTTGACTTATTTGTCATCGTTGTTTTAATTAAGCAGTATTGGTAACTAAATAATATCTGAAGTTTTTTCACTGAATCTATTAAAAAGCATAGACAACCTCTTGCTATTTAGATTTAAATGGATAATGTGGATACTTTTTAAATTATTATTTCTGTGATGTACAACCTGCTGAAAAAAATGAAGGCTGCAAAAGAAGGTAGAAATAAACCACTGCTGAAACATAAGCTCATTTATATTCACCTACTACATAAGATATATGGATAAAAAAAAGTGTAAGAATTCACATCAGGTAAAGGAAGTTTGTAAAAACGAGTTCAAATTCTAGGATAAAAATAATATCTTACTCTAACTATATTAAAGAGCAATATATTTCAAAAAAATAAAGAAAATAAAATATTCTCATGCACTTACCGAAGAACATGTAGTTATGAACTCAAAAAAGGGGGGGGGGGTGTAAACTAACCATACTGTAGCATGCTCTATAACCAAGTAAGGATTATTTGTTTGCTACTGGGAAAACAAGACACTTTTCTGAGTTCTATCCATTTAGGAGGGCTGTAACTTGCAAAGCATATTCAAGCTATTCTTTAAGTAAAGCTTCAGGAATGTTCTGCCTAAACCCATGACGGGCACTTGTGGCAACAAATGAAAGCTGGAGGTAAAACTAAACACATGCCAAAAATGGAGTAATTGCTACTAGTTAGTTATTTCCTTTCTTATATTATGATTTGTCTGTGATTTTAAAAGCTCACACAAAGGAAAAAAACACTACATTCATCAATAAATTATTGATGATCACAATAATTAAATTATTCTTAATACACTAAAGTCTAAAGAGGGTATTATTAAGATAAAGTTCATCGATTACCTTGCCATATACTATGTGGCACTGTCTTTTGTGAAGTCAAAGTCATGCTCTTAGTTTTTTAACTTCAAACAACTGAAATACCACAACATTCATAAAACAGAACTGAGCTACTGGGAGTAAGAAAAAAATACAAAAAGGTAGCAGACCTCAACAGCAGATAGTAAAATTAACATTTCAACAGCTCTTGCCTTTTATCTCAGTCTCCATAGTACACTTTTTTTTTTTCTGGAAAAGCTATGATTTAGTTTAGAAAGATGCAGAATTACATAAAACATCTGGAATATGGGACAAGAAATATTGGCTTATTATCCCTGGTGGACCCTCCCCATGAAAAATTTAATAGATCTGTTTTGGTAGTTTTAATCTCCAGAGCACCTCCAGCTATGTTATGGAATCATCATCCTGGTCATTTATATTAGAAAGAACACCTGGTAATGAAAGCAAATACCCTCTCTTTTCAATTGTAAGTGCTTTTTCTTTAATCATCAAACTTTTCATCAAATATGTACATAGATGTGTGTGCATACAAGTGTGTGTGTGTGTGTGTGTGTGTGTGTGTGTGAAAACATCTTGATAGGAATTTAGTTTTTGTATTTTTGTAATCAATAAGACTACAGTTCTGGTGAATTTAGCAAAAAGTATAACCCTTATGTTCTGCAAATAAATCATTTTGCCTTAACTCTTACATTTATTCATTATATATTGCAGAATTAGGTCAGAGAAATACTCATGATGTAAACAGTAAAATATCATTTACAGTGGGCCTGGAAATAAGTGACATTGATGATTTTTAAAAGTTTAAAAAAATAGATTTAACACATTTTTCTCATTCTATAGTAGTTTTTAAGTGATAGTTTTAATATTTACTGTCAGTAATAAAAAGCTTTTAGTTAATATTAAAAATATTCACAGGTGAAAATAGTTAATAACTTTCAGCATTAAATTTTGTTATTGAAAAGCTTATTGCTGGTAAAAATTTAATATTGAAAATGTGTGCATGCCTTGGACCCATGATGGGGGAGCAATATATTCCAAATGTATTGCCATAAGAATTTAAGTAATCTACAAAATATCACTGTTACATTCTTTT
This sequence comes from Urocitellus parryii, assembly GCF_045843805.1. Classification (NCBI taxonomy): domain Eukaryota; kingdom Metazoa; phylum Chordata; class Mammalia; order Rodentia; family Sciuridae; genus Urocitellus; species Urocitellus parryii. The sequence goes on along the minus strand of NC_135533.1, from coordinate 39,864,087 downwards.
ATTGTGAATTCATATTTTATGTAAAAATTTAAAATTAATTTTCAGTGTAAGTACCTGCATATTAAAATTAGGGAAAATTCCACATAATTGAAAATGTAATAAAACACTCTACATTTTAAGTGATCTGTCTTTTAAAATTGGCACATTGTACCAAAGCTATGCCATCATTAATAACACTCAAAATATATAATGGGCCTCTACATATTCCAATTAAAAATAGAAGTCCTTAAAATATTTGAGTATTTATAGTCTATAAAGATTTTCAGGGACATTTTTATTAATTTGACACAGATACGCCTTCATTTCTAATGTTACAAACCTGAATCATTTTAAATGCAATTAAAAGTGGTTATGAAAGAGTGTGGACTTCCTTGTGAAGTAGGAAATCACTCTTGTGATTAACATGCAAACGAGCTCATGCTGGCAGAATAGATTGGGGTTTTAAAACCCCAATTACTTTTGTATGATTATCTATTTACCAGTACACAGTCTATTTTCATTTTTCATCTAATACAAAATCGGCTTGCTTACATTTTTAGCACAGCAATTAATATTTACAATAATTATGACATCAAGCACTGCTGAGAACTCCAAGTAAACCATTTACCCCAGTCTTTTTTCTTTATATATGATTAATATACTTTTATAATTTATTTCTATATATGAGGTTACCTTTAGGCAAAAATCAAAATTAAGAATTACTTTCTTCTCTCATTTAAATTTAGTTATAAAACATAATATTTTACAATATTAGTGAGATGACAATTGTTACAAAACCCCAAATTTTTAAATCTGATTAGAATAATATGTAAAACAGCTTAATCACTCATGGTACCAAAAATGAATGTATATTGAGAACAATAAAATGTGTCCCATGAATCTCTTCTTTTAAAAGTAATAACAGGCAATTCTAAACTTTCACTAACATGCTTTGATTCATACCTGCTATGTATTGCACACATACACATTTTTCCAGACTTCTAAAGAAAATTATAATGCATTAATGACAGGAACCATGGTAATGGAAAAAAGGTCACCCTCTCTTGAACACCTTCTGTTTTAAACCATTATATATAAAGACATTCGAGAAAGCAAAGAATTAAAAGCCAGCCTTTGTGCAACCCATTACTGAAATATTATAGAATAATCTATATCAAATGTAGAGGAATAGCAGATTCTTTTGGATCTAAATTAACTGCAGCCATAGAAACGCTTTTATGCTTATTATGTATCTGCATGTTGATTCAATTATTAAAAGAACACCTGACAGCATCAGACTTATTTAATTGAATTAATTAAACTGGATGAATAATCGCTGAATTCCTTTTGTGTGAAATTTGTCCTGAAAAGTAACACTGGCATTTGGAAATTGCAAGTAATTTGCATGGTGAAACACAGTGAACATAGAAATCCCCTATTTCAGTATTCTAACCAGCCCCCCAACACACACACCTTCTCACACAAGAGAAACTGAACAGATTCTTATAGTGGATGTTTTCTCTTCTACAGTACAGATTTATGACTACTTTTGTCAATATATCATTAAGCAATTTTTCAACATTTTCCTGAATATCATAATTTAATTTTTTCTCATATATGTAAAGTATTATACAAACTGTCACTTTCCCAAAGGAAGTGATAGGACACCAAGATATTCTTGAAATTTTAAGGTATGAGAAGCCCTTGTTTCAAGATGGATTACTAAGACAATATGTTTATTTATTATTTCCATATTAAAAATGTAAATGTAACTGTTTAAAGCTAGAAGTTAAAAAAATATTCAATACAGAAAAACACTAGAAACAATACTTCTCTTTCATACACATTGTGTTATGAAGGTGGAATTTTTCTCTTGTATAATTACAGGTTTAAGGCTTATACTTAGTATATGGAGTTAAGATCTTTGTCATTTTATTAAGATAATTTTTTATAATTTGCTCATATGTATGATGATTTTACATATTCTTTTCAAAAGAATGACAATGGGAAAACTTCCTAAATATAGATTTTTGCTGAGTTAAGCCATTAAAAAAAAACAATAGAAAAATGGCACAAGGTCTGTTTTCCTGTCACATCAAAAATAATATAAACTGACAACACTTAAAAATATTCCTAAAGCACTCACTGGCTGAACCTCCAATTTCTGGCCATTAGGTTTTTCAAGATCACTAGTGGGGCATCATTCCTTCTCCTTAGAGCTTGGTATCCTTTCCACACTCTCCTGCCACAGGGAAGATGCATCAATGTCTGCTATTGTCAATTCACTATTAAGGATAAAACTTGGTGATTCCTGATGCTTGGCTTATCTTAAACATACACATCCACAGAGATTACACTTCAATACATATCACACCACGTTTTGATCAATCTTTTTTCTTTTCTGCTGTGAATGGAAAATTTTTGTACCTTCATTCTGGAAATGCTAATCACATGACACCAGTTTTGTTCTGCCCATTGTTTAGAAGAGACTGTTTACCATAATAAATTATGGTATTTAAAGTCACACACCATTTAACATCCACATTCCTCAGATGAACAAACCCTTTAAATATTCACAATGCAACTCTGGAATTTTGTTCACTTTAAAATTGTGCTTGATCCCTTCAACCACTGATTCATATACTTTCTCAAGTTACTCTTATTTACACGCTCTCTTTGCATTCTTCAAAAATTTCTGTATGAAAAATTATATTTACCACAGATAAATCTCATGTGTGATACAGAATTCTTTCTTCCAAAATAAAATTGAAATATAAAATGTAATTTTTTATTACAAAAATAATTCATAAAGCAACTCAATTAATTAAATGGCTTTCTGTCACATTGAATTTTCAAGTATTCCAGATAAATTGTTTCTTTGTGATCTAAATTACAGACATGATAAATATGCAAACTTTTATAAAATACTAGAGTAAAAATCTATGAATCTACTTTTGTACCCATATGAATAGCCATAGTGGTTAGATCTTTATTTTACATAAATTATACAAAATACATTGGCATTACACCCCATTCTTAATACCAGTTTATTATAGCCTTATTTCATAATATTGGATGTGGAAATGGAAACAGTGCCATCATGTGATACTTTTCAGGGTACTTCACTTCTTATATTCTCATCATCTGAGCATATAGCTACCATAAAAATAAAAGTCTTCATAGTAAAGCAGAGAAAGGCAGGATAATTCACCACACAGTATTCTACATACACACCTAGTGTTCACACTTCTGTGTTAAAAAAAAAAAAAGGAACACCTTTTCACTCTTCAAAGACAACAAGTAGAAAGTATACTTATGTTTGTGTCTATATATATATATATATATATATATATATATATACATCAACATACACAGAAACACGCTTTATTAAAAATCTTCTACAATTGTCTATTCTGTTCACAAAACCTGTTTTGCACTTATTTTCAACCTTTAAAAATAAAAAAGTGTCACTTCATTAATGGAATAAATTAGACATTTTAATTGACAAAAACCAGTGGTTTTGGTGGGAGAAAAGCTCATTTGAATTTAAGTATCCATTCCAGCAAAATAAAATTTGGGTCTAAAATTCAAATACAGTTTCTCTATGAATTTTTTTTCCTCCAGTACATGTTTTCTACTAACTTAAGAGCTGAACATCACAAAATATAAGCTAGATTTAGTAACAATTATATTATCCCCTTACATTTCAAACTCAGCTGTGAAACTATTTTAAATTTAAAATTACACAATAATAATGCACACATATGAGAACGTGCACAACAATTATACTTGCTCTATTTTTTATAATTCACTCTGTTAATGTTATTTAGTTAAAAGATATCTTCTCCTTTATAAAGATAGGTTTGAATTTGGGTGATACTTCCTTACTTTTCAGACTTTTTCTAAATATTCATAAACTTCAGGAGAGGTATGTATTTTTTCAGTCAAACCCTAATGGTCACAATGGTAATGCAGGATTAGAACATGAACAATGAATAAATTATTATCTATTTCTTTGTATAATTCAATAGATCATCTATAGCACATTTATTTTTATTGCACACATATTACAAGGCATTTCACTTTAAAATTGTACCCCAAAGTGAGAAACTATAGAAGCATAGTGATTATAATGCAAGATTTAAAAATATTGATGACTTTACAAAAGTATTTCTTAAATAATTACCCTAAGTCAAAAATCTTCTGCATATCCTTTGTGATACATTGTAACACAATACTTAAAATTTCGCACAAAATGGATTTAATGAAAGAAGGGAGAGCACTCGAGAAAACTTTTATTCACACGAACATAAGTGTAGCTGCTTATTTTCTGAATGGTGAAAATAACCTCTAATCATAGAAGCCTAAGGAGAACTTAATTATAGTCACTGAAAAAATTAAGTGAGGAAAATTTTAGCAGTAGGAAAAAGGTAAAAGTAGATGTGATTTATTAAGCTCTTTGGTTCTAAAAATTCCTCTTTTTTCCAAACTTATACTAAATGGAAGTTACTGACAGGTGAGCCATTTTTCAAATGATTGATTTCTTCTCTTCTAAGGGAAGAGTGGGCTTTGGGATTATCTGAAAACTTTATGTCATTATTATTACTATTATCTTTCCCCAAGTGACATGAGGCATGGAGTCCACTGCTGTCTTTGTGTTCATTTTAATTTGAAGAAGTATTACATTTCCTCTAAATAGAAAGTCTCTCTATTCTTCCAAAAGTACTTTCAAACTGCTTTCCCTTTTGGTAGGAAGGAAACTTCAACAGCTCTTCTTCTTGAAATTTATCTTCTCTACATTCTTCAGTTCTTTGAACCAGCACTGGCCCTGATGTTTACAGATAATTAAGGGACAGAAGATTTTTTGATGTTTTTCGATATTCTACCACAACTGTCCTTCCAGGATAAAATTTACCACTTAGATTTACAGTGGCAGAATAAGAGCCAAGATTGCCAATTCTTTTAAATTTGGTCCTTGCTTCATAAACCACAGAGCTCTAGGAAACAGCATCAACATCTTCACAAATGGGCAACAAATGTTTTCATTCCACCCATCCTTATTTTTAATGTTGCTTTTAAGCCTCAACTTCTCTTTCTTCTACAGTAGCAGCATTTGGAGTGAAGAGAAGAAAAATAAACTGAAGTTTGTTTAGAAAAGACAAGTGAAAATTTTTGATTCCTAAAACAGTAATTTCCAGTCATCCTTCAATATGCCAAGATAGGCTGACAGATGAAAAATTATATATCAAGCCATAAATTATATTTTATATAATTTTACCTTTAAGCATTAAGACCAATCACCTGAATTGAGAAACAGTGATACAATCTTAATGAATGAGCAATTCATTACTGATTGTCTAAATCACAGCAGTTTTTCACTAATTCTAAATCCATTTCTTGATGGAGGAAAAACAAATTGAGTCTAAGTCAAAGTAATATATTTTGATACATAACTTTGTCTAAATTTTGAACAATAAAATTGCATGTGTCCATATTAAGTTCATTAAGTAGCTTTTTACCTCCATCATTTGCAATTTTTCTGACACCCTCCCCCCAAGTCCCAGGCCACCACATTTACATTCCTATACACAGAGGCACAGAGGGAAAACAAGTTGATGGGTTTAACTGGGACTAATTAAGTTATGTTGGTAATTTAGGAAGAGCTATGCCTTTCTGTTAGTTAATACAGACTTGTCATTTGTTTCACATATGATAAGCGACTGTTGAAAATGTCAGAAAAGAACTTGATGCTCTTATTTTAGTTAAGAATATTTGACATTTTATATAAAAGTAATCTTATTCCTTGGAGAAAATGAACAAAGCCTTTCTAGCCAGAGTAGAATGTGACACATTTTTTTCCACAGCCAATCCAATGACCAGTTCACATATTTCTTGGCACAGTTGCCAAGAATGTTGAATTTTATAAATCAAACTTCATTTTAAATCTCAATCCTTGATATTATTATAAACATACTCTTAATATCTTATAAAGTTATATATACTTTTTTCTTTATACTTTATCATTATGATGTCTTTTCCTATTTAAACATATTCTTATAACATTATTCTAAAAATTTTATTCAGTATGGGAATTGAAAAACACAAAACAGTAATTTATCTTAGGATCTAGTAGGAGAAGTATTTTGTACTAATTATAAAACTAAATCACAATTCAAATTTATAGTTTTATAGATTTAAAATGACTTCACAGGAAGAACGGAGGTAAAGACATGTCATTTTCAATAATAACAAATTATGGGAGAAATTTCTAACTTTTGTTAGAATTCTGAAATTTCAAATTTCATCTATCTTAAAGAATTATAGAAAAAGGCTGCGATTGAGGAAAAGGGCATTTCTTAAATTTAAAACATCACATTTCAAAAACCAAACATGGTATATGTAGAAGGTATTTGTAAAATTATAAGGTAACTTTAAGAGTTTAAAAACTTCAGTTCCATTTTTCAATGTATATCCTTTAATGTAAGTGCCAAATCATCCAGATGCGGTGGTAAAGCCTGTAATCCCAGGCACTCAAGAGACTGAGTCAGGAGGATGACAAGTTCAAAGCCAGGCTCAGCAACTTAACAGGGTCCTAAACAACTCATTGAGGTCCTAACAACTCAGTGAGACCCTGCCTCTAAATAAAATATAAATAGGGCTGGGGATGTGGCTCAGTGGTGAAAACACCCATGGTTCATCCCTGGTACACACACACACACAGTGCCAAATCATTTTGTAAACACAAAGAATCATTTTGCTTTTACACATCCAAAATTTCCTCAGAACTGATATTTCTCTGATAAACCTCTGTATAACCAGTTACTGCAATCTGTCTTCAATAATGACACAATAAACTCTAAGATTCATCTTTGTCCATTGTGAAATTGTTAAGTCCAATCACAACGACACATTGATTCCCAGGGAGTCCATTAGTTTATGAGCTAGGTCATAAAGCTCCTAGTGGACTGTAGTTGTCTTTAAAACTTCTAATTCTTATGGTATAGCTTATTCATAAGACATATTCAAAACTAAATTTGTATATCCTGATCCTTTTCAGTTTGAGCTTTTTAAAAAACAATCTCAAAAAATTCTAAAAACCCTTTATACTCTTATTTTTAAAAAAAAAATGCATATAAGAAAATACTCTAACCCATTATCCCCTAAAGATATCCACTATTAAAATTTTGAGCCATGAAATACTCTTTTTTAAAAAATTTAATCAACTGTCAATTGTAAATATACCACTGAAGTATAGTCACAAAACATTCATTCATACATATGGACAATATTCTTTAAAATATAATCTTGCTTGGTTATAATATAGTAATAAAAATAAAACTCTCTAATAAATAGTAGTCAATCATCAGTCATCATTGATGAGCACTGAGATAATTTCCAGCCTTACTCTTGGAAATGATGGAACAGCTAACTCAGTTTATTATATTGGGCAGGGCATAGAAAATAGCAGCAGAAATTGTTGTCAAACTTACTGCTTTTGCCTTATATAAAACATATATCTTTATTTATAAACAATTAATTTTAATGACTTTCCTCAGGTAATTTGCTTTCCTATAAGTTACATTATGTTTGTGATTGCATGTCTCTCCAGAGTTGCAAAATATTTCCTTCTACTCATATGCCAATATGTCACGCATTGGGGTTCATAGATACATGTATATTCACATATTTCACTCCTTTAGATGTAAACTTTGTCTTGGTCATGACTCATAAGTCAGAAACTAAAATTCTTAAAAAATTGTAGTTACAGATTGACAGCATATCTTTATTTTATTTATTTATTTACTTTTTTATGTGGTGCTAAGGATCAAATCAAGTGCCTCACACATTAAGGCAAATGCTCTATCACTGAGCCACAACCCCTGCCTCAGAAATTTAACTTTTAAGTGGTAGAAGAGAAGTTGCTAGACAAAGAAGTAAATGAATAGTAGCTACCTTAGATTAAAGTTTAAGTGTAATAATGTTTTAAAATGAGTAACATGAGAGCATAAAGACAATTAAACAATCACAGTTTTATCAACCACATGAGAATTTTGATGCTACTTCATTTGTTCTTTCATTCTTTCAAGTATTGACTTCATCATTCAACAAAAAAAGATGCAATGAAATAGTATGTCAGGTGAAATTAATCAAGTCAGCACTGTCAGAAGGCTTCCTGGAGATAGTGAGCCTGAGCAGTGAGCCAAAGGATGAAAGGTCCTTGGCAAAACACCTGTGAGGTACAGAGGAGAGCAGTCCACACTTATAGATGCTCTCCAGCAAGGCATCTGGAGGACTCCCCAAACAGGGTAGGAAAAACTCCTAACTACATTTTCCCCCCAATTTTTTTATCCATTAAAGACATGCATGCTAATCTGTCAAAGAGAAAGCTAAATTTTGCAAAAGTGAACATTTGAATGTTTCCTCAAGTTTTATCTGTGGCTATGGCAACGTTTAGAAATAACATTTTGAATATTTTCTTGAGTAAAATTATTATAATGACCAGACTCAGAAAAAAAAAAGTATATGGTTTCCATGAAGTAAAAGACTGTATAGAAGAATGTACTATGAAGTGATCTTCTTTTCTTTTGCTCTTCCCATTCATCCTTTCTAAACCTATTCCAATGACTAGGTGAGTTTGGGGCCATCTACTCAGAGAGGGTTTGGTTTAGAACCTTAATTCATAGAAAAATTGACTTCGTATTATTACTAGAAAATCCATCTAAGCTATGTTAGATTTCTGAACCTTGCATTCTTTCCAAAGAGTACAAACTTTGTATTCCTTGCTACTTAATCCTTATCAAAATTCTTTTTTTTTTAGAGAGAGAGAGAGAGAGAGAGAGAATTTTTAATATTTATTTATTTATTTTAGTTTTCGGTGGACACAATATCTTTGTTTGTATGTGGTGCTGAGGATCGAACCTAGGCCGCAGGCATGCCAGGCGAGCGTGCTACCGCTTGAGCCACATCCCCAGCCCCAATCCTTATCAAAATTCTTGTTAAAAGAAATAATATTTATGAACTATTGCCTAAATGATATACAGCACATCAGTTACTCAGGTCAGATGCTCTGAATTTTACATCTTTTTCTGACCAGATCACAAATAAACTAATTCTAACTGTAAATGCAATGTGTTAGTACTTCTTAAAATCAATTTTATTGACCTTCATAATGAAGTTATCTACTTGGCAACACTGACGAATATCATAAGTAACGGCTTTATCTTTTATTATGGGGCTACTTCTCATCCACTATGTCACACAGTGTATCATCTTAAAAATGAAGACAAAATTCAGGCAAGTCTAAGTATCTGGGAAAACTATGATTCCTTCTCACAACTTTCTTCCCCTTAATTTGATAGATTGCATTCATCTTACAATTAAGTATGTGGGCTCCTTTAACTTACATGCTAACAAGACCAAAAGTAGATATGTGGTTCATTCTAGAAATGGAGCAGGGGTACACAGAACATATTTCTATGAGCTTTTCCCAATCCAGTGTTTTTATTTTCTTCCATATTCTTTCCTCAATTTGATTGTATCTTTCGTTTACTGCCAAAAATCTTTTATATTATTATAAAATATATTATTTTATATTTTTTATTATTATAAAATCTTTTATATTATTATATTGCCCAAAATCTTTTTGAAATGATAGAAAAGCCTATAAAACTTTAAGATAGAAGAGGGGAAAACTATGTTTACAGATGTGTAGTTTGAGAAAAAAATCCCAATAATCTTTTAACTTATCAATCTTTATTGTTGGCATTTTAAGTTCGTATCTCCTATATATTTTGAGACGTACTGTGAGACCCAGGAAAAGGTTGTCATTTTACTTATACTTTGTACAACCTTGAAAGGAAAAATTAATCTAATTTGAAAAAATAATAATAGAGACATTAGAGTAAAATGGGAAAATATATCAAATTTCATATACTATTATTCTAATAAAATTACACTCCAGATATTTTGGGTAAATGACACTAGAAGGAAAATTGATCAAATACATCTAACTTTTCTATTGTCCAGTGTTTTGATCCTCCCTTCGACTGAAGAACAAAATCACACTGAGAACATTTATAGGATGTTTTAGGCATCAATATTAAAATTTTTCAAGTATAAATTAATCTATGCATAATGTTGGATACCTGGAAATTCGATGTAAAAATACAAATTCCTTGTTGCCATGAATTTCATAACACGACAAAATGATTACAAGCACAAATAAGCAGCAAAGGAAAGATTTAAAAAAAAAAAAAACTTTGTGAAAAGTTTCCAAAGCAAATATAATGATATAATGTAGATAGAAAATGATCAGACAATATCATTTGGGTAGAGAAGTTTAGTTATTAAGCCCCATTCACAGATTACAGTGATTAATAACAATTAGTTCCTACTTTCCGTTATTGGGAATACATAATAAGTTGAAAATACACAAATGTCCTATGCAACTGGACACAAAAGACAGGATGTAGAACTGCAATAGAGAGCATGGAGGACAGAGAATCGTTAATACCAGCAAGCCACAGTTGTAGAAAAGGAAGAGAGATTCCTGACAAAATACAATTATAAATTTCCTTGGAAAAGTGAAAGTGAGTAGTTAGAAATGTGCAGACAGCACAGATAAACAAATACGGACTAGTTCAAAGGGAACCAAGCATGGTGTCTGTACATACAGAAAAACTGGGGTATGCTCAAAGAGGAGAAAAAACACCTTTTGAACAAATACTAAGAAAAAATAAAACACAAGCTGTAATTGGAAAAGCAGGATTTCGATTCTGAATTTAAAGAAGAGAAGGTTCTAGTAATAGAAAATTCCAACAACAGAATCTATGTGTAAAGATTGTGATGAGGCCAAGATCACAATCTCTTTCTTTGAAAAATCAAACATATGGTGATACAGAAAGAATGTGTGTTCCAAAATATTGATAGGCATATGGATTGACAGAATTTTTAAAATAAGAAGTATAAAAATTCTACTTAAAAATTCTGAAATAGAAAGTATACAGAAATTCCAACTCTAACACATAACTTCTAGTTGGAATCTAGAAAAGCAAAAGAAATTTTAGTCTCTGCTTCCTAATAAAACGCTACATAAAGATAAAAAGTGAAAAGTGACAACATAAGAATTTGTACACTACACCTGTCCCTGGGGAAAAAATAACTACTTTTATAGTATTTCATATTGTTTAAATAAAACTAATGCACAAGAATACTGAAATGAAATTCTTTTTGAATGGTCAATAGGAAAAGGATTATTTCTTCTAAAAGTGAGTAATTGAAAAACTAGAAAATTGGAAGTTGTCTCCTTTTTCAAAGTGTCACATCATCAGGGGGACAAATCATTGCAACTCTTGCTTAGCACGATTACCTTTTCCTAGTAAGGAGAACACCTCTCAGCAACCCATTCTTTTACAGGATACATGTGTGTCATATATATACCTATTATGTGTCCTCCCTCTCCCTTTTATCCTTTAACAATAGATATGAAATTCATTTCTTCTGTGCTTGTAAAATGAATGGATTTCTCTGTGCATAAACCTGTGGGAAAGTCAGTTGACAATGTTTAATGGTATCACAAAGGCAGTGCACTGCCGGGCTGATTTTAGTCTGAAGCAGACAGACTCAAATCATAGTTTGACCTCCTGTAATAGGAACCATTCTATTTTAAAAAATATTTGTTGTAAAATTAAAACAGATAATGGACTGTAATTGAATGAAGAGTGGCTCTGATCTGTTTATACTCTCAGGGAATAACAACCACAAATAATGCAAAATATGCACAAAAAAATCACCTACATAGACATGCTTTGAGATATAGAAATAAAAGCCCTAGGTGAACTAACACACACAAAACTTAATTTTAATTGGAAATAAAATATGCAACAAACAAAACAAAAATACTTAATTACATATAAATCAGCCAAAGAACTCGTGCCTTTCAATACATAAAAGATCACTTGATATTTATGACAATAAAAATTGTGCTTAAATATACAAATCAAATTGAGGAGTACCACACACAATCTAAGTCTCCATCACAAATGTGCATTTTATGTCATACAAAAAAATAATGTATGAAAACAATCAGTGAGGGAATGAAATATAATACAAGATAATTTTAATTATTTACAATAACTACTTTTAACCATCTGACACTAACAAATGTGACAAGTAAGTTTTATAAGACAAAGTGACTGCATTCTTTACCATGTAAACTCTATAGTATTAGGAGATCTGACTTCAAAGACAGCCTTTTCCAATGAAAATGTGTAGATTTTTAACATTTTAATAAACCTCTCTTTTTATCATTTTCCTTGTCTATAAAATTGAAATCATAAGGCATACATCTAATAAAGTTATTAAAAATTTAACATCATATTTGCTTAAAAGTTAAGTGTTTACGTAAAACAGGGGAAATTAAATTTAATTTTTTAAAATGTTTTTTATTAATTCATTATAGTTATATACAATATTGGGGTTCATCTTGACATAAGCATATATGCATTTAATATAATTTGCTCCATTTCAGTCATCAGTATTTCCTCTTTCCATCCCCTGTCCCTCCCCTGTTCCTCTTCCTTTAATTTCCTGTTCTTCTTTTATTTATTTATTGTTCTTTTAATTGGTAATTTGTAGATATAAACAAAAGTGGAATTCACTGTGGTATGCTCAGATATGTATCCCCCTCCTTGGTATTCATCCAAAAGAACTAAAATCAGCATACTACAGAAATAGAGGCACATCAATGTTTATAGCAGCATAATTCACAATTGCCAAGTTATGGAATCAGCCCAAGTACCCATCAATAGATGAATGGATAAAGAAAAAGGGGCATAGATACACAATGGAGTTTTACTGAGCATAGAGGAGAATGAAATGATGGTATTTGCTGATAAATGGAAGGGACTGGAGAATGTCATGTTAAGTAAAATAAGCCAGACTCAGAAAATCAAGGGTTAAATATCTTCTCTTATATGTGAAAGCCCGAGCAAAATAAACATGTTTTAAAAACATGAAATTTCATGTAGAAAATTATATGAAAATCTCATGGCATTTATTTTTAGCTATTAATAAAATGATCAAAATATAGTATTAAAGGTATATTGGCAATATAGATAGAAAAGTTCACAGTCTAAGCGTGGCTTTCTCCACTTACTAGCTATAGCCACCCAAGTCTGTTTTTTTCATATGTAATTCATGGGTAAAAGTGTTGTTGTTTTTTTTAATTTTGGAGAAATACTGTAAACAAAAAACACCAGGAGCAGATGCTCAATGCATCTGTCTTCTATACGCACAATCACAATCCTATCAGTTTTCAAATGCATCTTGAGAGTCAAAGTTGTGTTTTATACATTCTCTATTGTCCACAGTGCTTGTAACACATATGCTGCAAAAGGGAATGGAGAATACTGCTCTAGGATTATAAAATGCTGATTGTTTTGTTGCAAAATTCCTCATGAAGTACAGTGAAAATATTTTTTAATATTATTTTTTAGGTGTAGATAGACAGAACACAATGCCTTTATTTTTATGTGGTGCTAAGGATTGAACCTGGGTCCTGCCCATGCTAGGCAAGTGCTCTACTGCTGAGCCACAATCCCAGCCCTGAAAAATAATTTTAATGAGAAAACATCATTTAAATGTTACTAGATATTCATGGTTGCAGACTCACTTAACCTCCTTAATGTTTTGGAGGGAGGAAGGAGGCCATCAGAATATTTATTTTATAGAATATAGAAGAGAGAGTTTTTCCTTGTCTGGGAAAGATCACACATTGATGACATAATCCAAGAAAATTCTTTACCTTAGAATTTTAAATCTTATAATAAGCAAAGCAAATATTGCCCTAGGAGCACAGCAACTTCTAGGAGGTGGGGATTGTAGATCAATGGCAAGGACTGGGCTTTCCCTTCTACCTTTTCCTCCCTGGGCTGCCTCCTCTCCTAGGCTCCCTGTCTGCCGAGAGCAGAAATGATCTGCTTTCTCAGGGTGGGGCTGGAAAGGCTGTGCCTCTGTGTAGGGAGGAACCCCATAGTTTCTCTAAGTCTGACAAGATTGTCCCAGTAACCTAAGAACAGAGGCTCCAAGGTACAACAAACAGAACAGTTGAGCTGAATGCTCATTAGAGACCTAGACAGCATTTATTCATTCCATTGATAAGTAAAAATGCATAAGTCCTTCCTGCTCCACAGGATGAAGTGACTGAATAAGCAGAATGTTTTCAGCACCTGTGAATCAGTACTGAATATGGTGTCAGGATATAAACATAAAAATGAGGGCCACAATACAGTGAAACAGGAGCAGGGAAATAGAAAAAAAAATGCAAAGAATTGAGTGACATGAAACAATTAGTTCTAGAGTAGTGGCAGCACATATAAAATATCATAAAAAGAAAGAAAGGTTAGGGATAAATTTTATGTGACTGCAATCAGGGAAGACTTTAAAGAAGAGGTGATTTTCATGTGGGATTTTGAAAAATAAAGTGATAAAGAGAAGAGGCAAGTTCTTCTGCGTATCATTAATAAAGGCATATTCATGGAGCAGTATGATATATTCAGGAAAAGATGAGTAGTTCAGGGCTAGCAATATATAGCCAACAAATCAAAGGTGACATAATTGAAAATATAGGTATCAGGGTGCTGGAAAAGGGTGACTCAAGAGAGTACATACTGTGGAACTGAAAACTTGTGGTCAGATACAAGTCTTAGACCCAAGCTGACCAAGACAAGTAACCCTTCTCGGGAGATCTCAACTCACTCTTCTACTGAATGGGAAAAAAAATGGAACACATATAACCAGTATGACTCCAAACTTAAAAGCTACATCACTAATAGAAACAAGTAGATTGTCAGAGATATCCCCCTGTATAGCAAAGATTCAATGCAATAAGTTAGTAAATCAGTAATTATAAAACAGAACTAAAAATGTACAAAATGGAGTCATCTGGATGGCCATGTCCAATTATAAATCAAAAAACATCTAACTACATTGGATCAAAATTACAAATGCCCAAGTTTTTCTTTAATGATTTTTTTCCTACTAAAATGACCAAGCTTTGATGATACTGTCACAGTATAGTATTGTCACTGTGATAGTAGAAGGGTATGGCATTAGGGAGAGGAGCCAGGAATTCTTAATGTCAAAAACTGAATTGGAACTTGAGGCATGAATTTAAATGGGTGGAGATCTAAATCTGGGAAAAGCATTCCAAGAGGAAAAAAAAAAAACAAAAATAAAACTCTAAATAAGGCCTCTTTCCCACCTCTCCCCCAAACTGTTTAACATTCCAGTGGGTAGAGTTATTAAAACTTCTAAAGTACTTTCTGTAGCATGTTAAAATGTGGTAAATGTTATGAGAAAAACCAGAGCAAGATGCGGGTGATGAGCAGACATGCCTGTAGAACTGATAATGCGAACAGGACTGTCAGATTTGTCCTCATTGGAAAGTGACTTTTAAGCAAATAGTTAAAGAGAAGATGGGAGTTGGCCATATAGATACCTGGAGGCACAGTAGGAACTAGTTTCTGCAACAGCAAAAAGGCTAATGCAGAGAAGAAGGCTGAGTGGAGAAGAGGAAGGGTAGTCACATTTAAAATCACAGTGTAAGGTCTTGTAGATCAATGTCAGAAATTTCAATTTTATTTTTAAGAAAGGACAGCAGAGCCTGGAGTACAGGGAAGTGAGGTATGGAGGGTTTTAAATGACAGAATGATATGATCTAATTTAGGTTGTAAAAGCATCTCTTTAATTGCAGCTATAAACAGACTAGAGAATCAAGCATAGAGTTAAACAAGTGCATGGCAAAATTCTAGGCAGGAGAAGATGGTGGCTTGGAACAGGCGACAGATGTGAAGTAAGAAGTGACTGAATATGTGTACAACTTAGTGGAGCCCTCACAGAACCAACCTTACCTATAAATATGCATTTTTAAATTTATTCAGTTTTTCCAATCATTTAGTTGGTCATAAGGCATTTACTATAAACATTTATTAAAAACAAAGCAATTTATGGATTAAGCACTATTCCATAACTTCTAACTATCATTGTGTCTTTTACCATCCCTGCGCTTAAGTCCTCTCACTGTAATAAAGACCCTCTAAGCTGTTGGTATTAATCTATTGTTTACCTTCAAAAACCATCCACCATCAAAACAGGAGAAGGTGAGTTATATCCCTAATGACTGTCTTAGAAAACATACTGGGACAAGAGGAGGAAAAAAAAAATACAGCAGGTGGCCCGAATACCTGGGGAAGATGAAGGACTAGGGGGTAGTACTGAGGGCAATAAATTAAATAAAATGTAATTTAGAAGTCATCAGAAACAATTAGTTGGAAAGTTTTTCACTTCCTCCAGAAAGGTTAAACCAAACTTCAAGTAAAAACTGCAAGTACTTGTCCTAATATTCAGAGTAAGAGGGGAGAAAGTGAGTCTGGAGCAGTTCTCTTGTCAACAAGGAAGGTGCTTTGAAGTGAGATCAAGTGTTTCAACGAATTACTCATAACAAAATATTGCATATATCTTGCACAGGGCAATTTTTTTCTTTAGAGGAAAAAAGGATAATTTTACTGAAATACTTTAAAAAGAGCTTTTGTTATCACAAGGCTCCGTATTCTTATTTAAAAACTCTAAGGTAGCCCTCCACTACTTTTCTGACCTCGTCTCCCAAAGTCTTTCAATTTTGCACAATTGTAGCAAGCTGCCGCTCTCAGTCAATCACAGGGTCACAACAAAAAACAACTGATGATCAGCAGTGTATTATATCATAGTATAGTTATGATGTTTGGTAAGTCAGGTGAATTAAATGCATCTTTT
Source organism: Urocitellus parryii (assembly GCF_045843805.1). NCBI lineage: Eukaryota > Metazoa > Chordata > Mammalia > Rodentia > Sciuridae > Urocitellus > Urocitellus parryii. The sequence goes on along the minus strand of NC_135533.1, from coordinate 39,847,296 downwards.
ACTTACGATATTTGCACATATGATGGATTTACCAGGAAGTAGTCTAATCGCAGTAAAAAGCATCAAACATCTGTAGTGCTTACAGTAGTGCCTGTTACATGATATATGCTCAGTGTATGAAATGAGTGAATTAACTGATCAAGCGCATGATGTTGCGGAATGATATGGATTTTGATAAAGCATTTCCAATAATTGTATATAGATAAAGATATACCCACACACATGCACAACTGATCCTCATTTTTTGAACACTGTTCATTTCATAATTTACCTATATGGTGAACACTTACTTATAACTGAAAAATCGATATTCAGCACTTTCACAGTCAATCACAGACATGCACAATGTATGAGAATATTTGATTTGCCTGACATGCGGATTCCCAGAAAAGGATGGACCAAGTGACACTTTTACTGTTTCGAGTCTCATACTATAAGCAACTGTCCTTTTCACTATTTATTAGTGTCATATTTGGGGGTTTGTGGGTGATTTCACTGTTTCAAATAGCCCCTAAGTATAGTACTGAAGTGCTGACTGGTGTTTCTAAGCAGAGTGAGATTGCGGTATGTCTATGGAGAAAATGTGCATTAGGTAAGTTTAGCTCCAATACGAGCTATGATGATGCAGGCTATGAAATTAATGTTAATCAATCAACAATGTATATTAAATAGGTGTTTTAAGCAGGAACACACATAAAGCAAGATTAGGTGTTGATTAATTGATGTGATTGCTGTGACCAGAGGCTTAATGGTACCTAGGCCTATATTTCCCTAAGGAACAGCGATTTAGTATTCGCTAATTCAGTGTTTGCAGTGACTTTATAGAACATAACTATTACATGTAATGAGAATTGACTATATGTGTGTATTTCTGCATAGAATTTTTTTTTTATTTTTCAGTGCTCAGGATGAAACCTCAGTCTTCTACTAAGCTACATCTCCAGCACTACAATTGTTATTTATTTTTATATTTCAAACTACAAAAAGTAAAACTTAAAGATTTTTATAGTCTATGGAATACAAACAACATTCCATGAAGCCAAGAATATAATCCTTCATGCAAATGTGTGCCTGACACTCATATAAATTCTATGATTTCATTCATTAAAAATGATGAGATAACAGAGTTTTAATGGAAAGAACAGAAGCTTGGGAACAAGATAAGCCTATGTTTAACTCTTTTTTTAACAAATGTATTTTTTTTTTTTTAGTTGTAGCTGGACACAATACCTTTATTTTATTTATTTATTTATTTATTTTTTAATGTGGTGCTGAGGATCAAACCCAGGGCCTTGCAAATGCAAGGCAAGCACTCTACCACTGAGCTACATCCCTGGCCCCTATGTTTAAAAATTAACGGAACCATTTACTTGTTATGTGAGCTTTGAAAATACTTAAACTTTATGCCTTTCAGGATCCTCTTCTATAAAATGGGTGCTCATGAATATTAAATTAGACAAACCAGAAAATGCACTTTTTAACACAATGCCCAAATCATTTTCTTTTGTTAATGAATATCAGTTTCCTATTCTTTATTAAATTTCCAGGGTATTTCCCATAAAATTCCCAGTGGGGAAATTTAAACAATAAAGCCTCACAGAGTTTGGGGGAAAAGCCACCATGAAAATAGCAATGGTGACCTAGACTGGTTTCTTTTATTATTAGGAAGACAAAGCATTTAACCTTGCTGACAAAGATACTATCAGAATTTTGTGACAAATGTTAGGATGCTTAAAGTTTTTGCTTACTTTTTTAGAGCTTTTTTTTTTTTTCAGAAGCAGTAATGTATGGAAGCATTTAAACAAGTAGCCACAAATATGATAATTGCATCAGACCCAAAAAAGCAGCATTACTTTATATTCATAATAGTTATAGTACAATATTGAAACCAGGCTTCACAATGCATACAACCATTGATAGTAATAATGAGGCAGACAGCACATCATGAATAAATCCATTCTCTGCTTTGCTAGCATTCTTTATAAACTGCCAAAGCAGCTTGCTTCCAAATTTACAATGTAGTCAACTGTTTACCCTCATTTAGCACAGGGCTTATTAAGTTATCTATTAATTAAGTTATCTACTATGTACTAACATGAGACTAGGTACCAAGGATACAGATATAAATTAACTATAGCTGAGCTTTAACGTTCCTTTAAGTTAAAAGTTGATAATCATTTTACTCAAAATGATTATCTAGCTTTATAATACCATATCATAGATTGCTCATCCAGTGATGAAAACTGCCCCATGGAGACTGTTCAGGTGTTTCTGAACACCTGTCTGTGGTCCATGTATACTCCTCATACTGCTCTGCAGAGGTCAAGAGCAGAGACACATATACGATACCTTTCCTAGCAAAGAACACTGAGAAGAGCCCAGAATGATCAACTTCACCTGGCAGACTATGAGTTATATTTGTGAATGAAAAGAATTTTTTAAATGATTGCAGAAAAGATAATAATATCTAATTACCTATGCTAATGTCTTTTAAACTACTGTGATCACACCTCACAGTAAAGAAAGAAGTTATATAGCTACTAAAAGCTGAAACCCATGTAAGTAAAAGTTTCAGACTATGTAGACTATTTTCTATTTTATTCTGTTCTGTTCTGTTCTATTTGGTTCCACATTGTTCTATTCTATGCTCTTGTTGTTATTTTTTAAAATTCTAATATTGTTTTTTTAAATGCTGTTTCAATCCACTAGGTTAAGTCCATAAACCATTAATGAAGAAGGAGTTTTGTCTCAAAAATAACAATGATATAATGCAAATAAAGATAAAATGTTGGATTACAATCACACTAAACTTAACATGCAATATATGTTAGATCACATTTCCCATGTTGATATACTTTATCATTACCCAAAATTTATACTTTAAAGTAATGCCAATATTTTTCATAGTTTTGCCTTCAATAGATTAATTAACTAACTTGGTGAAATGAAAATGTAGGATTATACTCTGTCACCTTTACCAAATACTCTTCCCTTTAAAGCCTCTTCGCCTTTTCCAGAAGAGGAAAGTATAGTTGAATTCCAGTATATTTCAAATATACTGGAAGTATATTTGAAGCTTAATGCCCTAAAATTCACATGCAAATTGTGATTACTGAGCCAGGTAAATCCTTCTTGCATAAACCTATGTTCAAAGGTGTCTTTACCTTTGAATCTTTTGGACATAGAATATAAACTCACATTTCACTGAACTCTGTACTCACTGGATCTGGAGACTTGTTTTCAGAGAATGCACTGTGTTTGTGATTCCTCATGAAGACATCTAGTCAGAATATTTGCCTTTGTCCACCAAAAGAGTGGGTTTCAGAATACTCTGGGACACAAAATACAGAGGTAGAGTGTGTACCTCTGTAGAGAGCTTCTGATGGATCCTGCATGTGACCCTCAAGTTTCTACATAGCCTGCTAAATATGTCAAAAATATCAGGCTCTTGATTGCTCCTGCCCCAGGCCATTTCTCAGGATTGTGTTTGCAGTGTGTAATCTTGAGGGATGAGGTAACACTGTTCTCCAAGACAATGAGTAGGTTAGCTTACTGCTTGCTGTGAAATGGTGAATTTCCCAAGCTCACTGCAAACTCACTGCAGGTATGGCATCCATCTGACTCATATCATCCTGTGAGATTCAGGAGAGGAACTGATACAAAAATACTGGTGGTGCTTATGCTGCCTTCTGGGCTGTAATTCAGTTCTTTGTCTTTGACCCAAACATCTCATGTTTCCTGCCAGTAACCATGAAACAACAGCAGCTTTATTTTTAGACTAGACGTGGGGTACAATCAAACCCTAAACCCAAAGGTTTTGATAATGAGGACTGGACCCTAAAAGAGACATAATTTTCAGGAAGAGAAAGAAAAAGGGCTCTCTGGATCGGGTTTAGAGAAAAGACAAGACTCCCTGGGATCTATTAGTGAGTTCCTGCACCCAAGTAGAGAGTGAGAGGTGAATCAGGATTAATGAATGGAAGTTAAATTGATGTGTAGAGGATGAACAGTTAGAACTTGAACCAAACAGGCTGCCCAAATGAGCCCTTGCTTGTTACTCACTCTTCCAAGGGAAAGCAGAACAACAGGCTATTTTCATGATAACAGAGCAGCAATCCAGCAACTACAGTCAAAAGGCTGCATGACTCAGGGCTATTAGATCCTGGAATCCCCAAAGGTGAAACAGTGCCTGCAGACCAGGAGCTCTCTATTTAACATGGAAGTATGGGTAAATTTAAATTCCTTTGGTTGAGTAGCCAGACAGAGTAAATGCAAAGGTTTGTCTAATAACAAATACCTGGCTAAGCTTTTGCATCTGCCCTCCTGGTATAACCCAACTGGGCTGGTAAGGAGAACAGGACACTGGGTTCTCTAGCCTATTACTGAAGACTCCAAGACTACAGAAATCAATACAACAGTATGTGCAGGGATAGAGGGCAAAAAATGAGACTCCTGGGCCCAGAAGATCCACAAAGAAGGAAGAGGTGTTAGTACTAGATCTCCAACTCCATTAAAAAAGGCCAAGAATTAAAAGTAAAACTAGAGTCACAAAGCAGATACAGTTTTTTATAAAGCTGCAAATAAGTTTTCCTCTCCACTGCTCCCACTATCCCACTACCCTGTACTCTCTGTGCTCCCTGCTGAAGGAAAGCAGGAGCTCCAGAAAGGTGTCACTGATGCCCCCAAAGAAAATACACATGTCAGAGATCTTGCTTTTCATTCCTCAAGAGGGAATATGTGCTAGAATTTAGTAAATGAAGTTTGGATGGAGCTTTTGGGTCAACGTTATAATCTACTCTGCGGTTTCCTCCACTGAGGCATTATCTGTTGTTGGTCATGTTTGCTCTCTTTGCCCTGTAAGTGTCAGAGAAGATTTTCAGGAATGGCCATGTGAAGAGATGATATAGGGGATATGGACTGCTCTCAACATCTTCTCTGGCCCCCTCAGGTAGACCAGCAGAAGAAATAAGGATTCTGAAGAGAGAAAAAAAAAAAGGTAAAACAGAGTTTTAGTTACAAACTCTGGTGACCATAAATAAAAAGACCATTTCCAATAAAACTGCCTCTTTCCCGACACTGCAACTGTTCACCCATGTAACAACAAAAACCAAAAACCACCCTGAAGTAATAATCTGCTATTATGTTTTCCTAACACCTGCCCTATTGAGGACCCTTTGACTCTCTGGCCCGATCTTCTGTTTGAGGGTGAATCACCATGGATTTATCACAACTAAATAGGGAAAGTCTTGGTAATACTCCCTAGTTAAATGAAAATGATATGGTCAAGAACCAAGTAGCCGGTTCCTAGCCACATCATGGTTTTCTATCAACCAGTGTCCAGGAGACACTTTCTTTCTCCTTATATCCCCTCAAAGTAAAGTCAGTGTCCTACTGGGTCCCTCAATTCATAAAGGTTCTCTTAAATGCCTACACCTGCTTCCCTGATAATTTGGTTAAGTTAAATACCTGATGATGTCCTTAGACTGCTGCTGCTCAATCACACAGCTCAGCGGGCATAATTCAGGGTTATTTATTATGGCACTAAACTCACCTCAATGAACTTCATACATTTTCACTAAATCTTGTACGACTGCTATTTGAACTGTCACTGATAAAAACTATAGGTTGACAGATTAAACATACCTGTCCTTAGGGGTGAGAACTTGGGGAAAAAATATGGCTGTTGATCACAAAGTCTGGGCCACTCCTACAAATTCCCACTTTAGGAACACTTCTTATCAATAAGATCAATTAGAAACAAGATGATGATCAAGGCTGCCCCAGCCACATCACCATGATTGCTCCCTGGATCCATCATCATACCAGATATGACTGTGCATCCACCATCACAGACCAGACACAGGACAAAGGGCTCTAAGCTTCTGATCAGGAGGCTACCTGCCCAAAGTTGATGAAATGATGCAGTGGTAAGGGAGATCACACTCACCACAGTGTTTGAGAAAGGGTCTAATGTGAAAGCTAACAGCCAAAGTTTCCTGAGCTTCAACCTCCAGGGTGATGTGACAAAGGCCAAGTGAAGATGTATACATAGTGAGCCAGCCAGGGCTCTAGGACAGATCTCTGAATCTAAGGAAAATAAGCTTGGCTGATCTTTATCCCAGAAGGATACACTGTCTTTATGACAATAGATGGTGAACCTGCCTGCTTTCTTATCCAAATGAAATCTATACCCTCTCTTCCAAAACCATATGTACACACTCAAGAGAAGATACTCTGATGCAAAAAGAGCAAGTAGTGCCACTGCTCACGGGAGACAGAAATGAGAGAGCATGGAGAACTGTCTCCCAATAATATTGACTTCACCTGTCCCTGAGACTCTGTTGGACTTTTGTTCCTCCCAGGGTTTGCACTGTTGTTGGTGCTTCACTGCTATTGAACCTTCTTCAGGTTATAGCAGTACTGTTCCAGTCTAATCAGCCAACTCTGGCCACACTATTGTGGCCCGGGAAACCTAATTATTTCATAGTTCCAGTCTATGGACCACCCATAGACTGACAATACTGCACCTTTTTTTTTTTTTTTAAAGGTCACCCAACAACAGACTGGAAACCAAGGTATTTGACAGTCTGTGCTTCCTACTACAAAAATCAAGATTATATAGTATTGATACAGTCTCTTCAAAAAGAGATACAGAAAGATTTTAATCCTACCTCCTTCATCTATTTTTTATCTATACACTTGAGGAGAACAATTTGGTCCTTGAGTGAATCTGTCCCTAGAAAAGGTTTATCTCCTTTTTACCATCTTCTGGATAAGGAAGACAGTTACATAGTTCTAATCTGAAAATCTGAAACCCTATTCTGTTTCTAGGAATAATGCATTACTCTTTACCCTAATAATAATCCCCAAACTGGTTGTTGTATCTTCTAAGTGGCTAGTGACTTGGCAGAAGACCTAAGGAATTCAAAGGTAATTGTAGTTCAGTTCCCTGCATGCACTCCTTGGATTAACACAATCCTAGGTCATGAGGACAATGACCACTTGGTTGAGGGAATTGTGTGTACTATTTGCAGAGTCTTTTGCAGTAATCCATAATAGCCAAAGTGGGAGCTATAATGGGCTTCCTTTTTTTTTTTTTATAAAAATGTCTTCTTACATTTATATGTTGCTCTTCCAGAAAAAACTTGAGAATGTTTAAGGAAAGAAAGAAGATACAGACACTGGAATGTGACACAACTTTGTGGATGTAGAATGAGATGAACTACACTGACAGCAAGTGAGAATACCTCAGAGCCTGGGAGGCTTAAGGGGGCAATCAGTGCTCCTTCACCCTAGATCTAGTGCTGCCCAGAACCACATTGCCCACTTCAGTAAAGCAGCTACTTCAGCTGGCATCGAGACTTGCTGCTCAGTTTGTCCCCCAAACACATTCCAAGAGAGCAGAAAAGCTTATACAATCGGCCTGAACTATTTTCTTATGCCTGATGCTATCACTGGAAACTCCTGAACATCCCCTGACCACATCCACTGCCAATATATATGCACTTTTGCACCCAGATAAATCCCACATTGTGTAAATCTGCCTGACATAAATTCATGTGTTTTTCCTGATGCCCAACTGGCCTTGAGTTATGAAACACATGGTAATCAAAGCTGCATGATTCAATGACTGCCAAACTCATGTGACCTAATGAAAGTAAAGAACAAAGATGATCCAAATAGTTTAGCAACAAATCTCAAAGAGACATTATGTGGCCCATTCTGTTACTTGTCTGTATGTAATAGTTAAAAGAATATAGAATATATACATTGGGTATACATTTCTTTGGGTTCTACTTTTTTCCACCTGTAAATATTGGTAATGACACCAAAGATCAGCATGGCAATGTAAACTCCTTTGTGTAGGTCATAATGGATAATTAATTTTCCATAAACTATACCTTGGCCAGCTAAAATATGACTAACTAGTCTCTCCTGGTATTCACTGAATACTGGCTGAGTCTAGGTCCTGGGGTGGTGGTAGCACAAACGAGGTCAACACTTGCAGGTTACTTTATTCCTGCTGCTTGGAATCCATTACTAGTAGTCTTAATTAGATGTTTAATAAGAAATTGAATGGTTAGATCCAACCTCTGTCAGTAGGATGAATCAGAGTAGCCAATTTTTGAAAATTCACCAAAAACCAAGACAGCATATGTGGTAAGCAGAATAACAACCTACCAAAATGTCCACATCTTCAATTTGAGACCACTGACTTACACTGCAAAGAGAAATTAAGGTTATAAATGGAATTAAGATTAGTGATCAGATGACCTTAAAAATATGGAGATTATATAGTAGGACCACTATAATCACAAAGGTACTGAAATATGGGAGAGGGTTGGCCAACGGCAGAATGATATGATATGAGAGCAACTCAGCCAGTGCTCAGAAGCCAAGGAATGTGGGCAAACTCTAGAAACTAGAAAAAGCTAGAAAACTAAAGCCCATGCTAATGGTTTCACAAAGGAAATGACCCTGCTTACACTTTGATGCTAGCCCAACAAAATCCATTTCCTACTTCTGACTTACAGACATTTAAGATAAAAATAAAATAAAATAATCTATGTTGTCTTAAGCCACAAAGTTTGTAGTAATGTGCTAGTGTGCAATAAGGAGGGTTAAAGGGTGTAAAGGACATTTCCATGAGCCTTTGGCCCTCCTATAGCTCTTGCTAGATGCACCAAAAATACACTGTATCTAATCTTCACCTGCTATAATTCTTGGGATTGTGTTTGCAGTGAGCAATCTTAAGGTCTGAGATATTATCTCTTAGGACAAAGAATGGCCTTGCTTATTGCTTTCTACAGAAGCAGATTTTGCTAGTTCAGAATTTCTCAGATGTAGCATATATCTGTGGTACACACAGCATCTATCTGGGCCATACCTTAACACTTCTGCAGTACCTGGGTACAAAGAAAACTAATGCAAGCATGCTGATGCTCATACTGATTGCTGTGGTATAAAAACTAATACAGCTCTTTATTTCTGGTCTAAAAGTTCCATCTCCTTCCAGATTCATGATATAATAATAGTAATAGGTTGATATACTAGATTGTAAGTAGGCTGAAATCAAATATCAGGTGCAAAACTTATTGACTAATATGACACTGAATATCCTACTACTTTAAGATGCAAATTCCATTCCCCAAATCGCTGTGTTTTAGCGTAGAGCTAAAAGTGATAGTTTAGAATATTTTTTTTATGATGACAAACATAATTATGAATATATAGTTTTTAAAGTCTATGTTTTTCTACCCTGTGTTGAAGAGACAGTATTTATGAATGGTTAAGACCAACATACAGGGGCACAAATCTGTTTGTTCTATTTATTAGTTACCTGACCTTAGGCAAATAATGTAACTCAACAGTAAAATTTGGAAAAGCAGTATCTACACATCATAAGAGTGGTGAGATATTAGGGCTAGGGATGTGGCTCAAGCTGGCGTGTGTGCGGCCCAGGTTCGATCCTCAGTACCACATACAAAGATGTTGTGTCCGCCGAAAACTAAAAAATTCATTCTCTCTCTCTCTCTCTCTCTCTCTCTCTCTCTCTCTCTCTCTCTCTCTCTTTCTCTCTCTCTCTCTTTCTCTCTCTCTCTCTCTCTCAAAAAAAAGTGGTGGGATATTAAATAAATTAATATGTGTTAAGTAAGTAAAAGTGCTGGTACAGTGCTGGTACTCAATAGATTTTAGCTTTTAAATTATTATTAACTGCATTTCAATGGGATTTTGTCAAAACTGATAAGCATTTAAGGGGTAGCAGGATATAAGGAGTAATTCCCTTTCTAGTTCAAATCACGTATTGTAACAATTTCCTCATAAGTCAACAAGGACTAAATATAAGATAAAATAATGTTTTTTTAAGAATTACATTTGTGGGCGGTATATAAATTTTGGGAGTCATTTAAATAAAAGTAATACAAGATGGATCTCAAATACAGATTGTATTCAAGAAGCCTACCTCTGTACTGCTCTACTATCGAATTTTCAATGCATTTGAGTAAAAGAAATCTGATTAACACTTTAATTTAATTTACTTAAAGGAGATGTAATACTCTAAAACTATTGTTGTAAGGAGATTTATTCACAGAAGTAAATAAAATAATTATGAAGCCAATGAAATGACTACATAAGCCATTTACAAGAGGGATATATTTTTCCTTTTCAATGAATGTTTAAAGCTCTCCTTCAAGCTCTTGGTAAATCTATTGATCTGTGAAGCACAGTGCACTCCAGGGAGGCAATTCAGTTGACGTTATATATCAAATGATGAGATGAATAATGATCATACCATTTGGTAATTAAACGTCTTACAAACCTTTTAAATGACTGAACGTCAGAAAATCCAGAAGAGGTCAAGAATGTTGTATTTTTTTCATTCTAATTCTAATGATATAAACAACCTTTAAAAATATACAGAATAAGAGGGCATAGTAAAAAATTTCATAAATACTTAAAGTATGTATGTGGTAGCTAGCAAACTATTTAACTACTCATGTAAGGTATTTTCGGCATACAGAATTGCATTCTATTCTGATATGTTTTGCTTTTACATTTGTTACAGAACCATTTTAAACTCCTTTTTTAGATCTCAAGAACAGGTGGGAAATATTAATTATTATCAATAAAGATAATATATAATTAAATAGCATGGTTTATTATAAAAAAAGAACAGAAGTCACTTGATGCTCAATTTATAGAATTTTCAATAAAAATCTATTTTAGAATATAAAAATGAAGGGTACTGTAAAGAAAATTTATTTTTATTTTTTCTGAAGTTTAGCATTGAGCGATCCCTCACACAATTAGAATTCTCCAAGTGATTAATCACCAAAAAGTTTAAGATGTAAAAATAAGACACCCATATTAATTAAAAGGCAGAAGCTAGATTGTTTGTTATTTTGTTTGCTAGAGGCTACTTTCCGTGTACATAAATACTAGGTCACTCAAATTACAGTATCATAAACAAACAATCAATCCCACAGTGAGAAGTTCAAAATTTTAAAGTAGATCTCATATATGTTTGTTATTCTATAAATTATGATATACTCTACATTACATCATAAGTGTGATTTAAAATATTGAACAAGTTTTTAAAAATATTTAATACATTGCTGACAATGCCTGTAGCCATAAAGTATAAAATATCTTGAAACATCAGTCTATACTGTCAAAGTTGAGTTTCATATCCTGTACTTTAATATGAATTATCCTATTTTGTAAATTATCAGTTAAAATGGGTCATAAAATTTTCAACTGACCAAGTAAATGGTAAAGAAATAATAATTTTAATCTCAAAAAGTTGAGATGAAAAGCATATTGTCAAAAAGGTTTTTTAGTGCATTGTAGTATATATTGTAGTGGGATTCATTATGACATATTCATAAATGCATATATAACATAGTTTTCTCCATGTCAGTCCCTGATATTAACCCTTCTCCCTCCTCATACCTCCCCCTTATCTTGAGAGAGAGAAAGAGAGACAGACAGACAGACAGATGGAGACACAGAGAGAGAGAGAGAGGGAGACTAGTTTTAAATTCCTAAGACAAACAACAAATATGAAGGGGTTATCAGACTGTGGAAACGTGAGGATAAAAACTGATTTCTAACAAGAAAATAAAGGCAAAATATTTTCTACAAATTCTAAAGAGATCAGGACAATGGTATCTAGAGGACAGGAAGGATGAAGGCTTCTGTGTAAGCTATTCTCTGCTCTAGTGCTTTGGTCAAAAAAGCCTTCTTCCAGCATTCTTTACTGGTTTTCAGATTCACTTTATTAGGTGAGATTTCCTTTAAAATATCAAAAAAAAATTCTTTAATGAACATTTCCTGTTTTTGGAAAATGTCTTCAAATCTTCCCAAGTGTAAATATCACTGCCTTCGATCATACTTCTTATGTGTATATAAGATTTTTCACAATAACATACAGCGAAGATTCCAAACACCTCAGTCTTATTTTTCAAAAATTACTTGAAGTGTCACATTATCTATGACAATTATTTAACTAGTAATAAGTGATATGGAGTTTAATTTAAACTGTTCATAATTATATTAGTTACCTTTTGATGTATAATGTGCTAGTACAAATTTAACAGCTTAAGGCACATGTATTATTTTTCCACAATTCCGGTGTCTGGAGTCTGGGCACAGCTTAGCTAGATGCTTTCAGGCTCTTACAACCCTGCAATTCAGTTTTGGCTGAGCTATGTTCTTTCATGAACTTGAGTTCCTCTTAGAGGAGCATAAGGTTGTTGGCAGAAGTGATCTTTGTAGGACTGAGGGCTGCATATTTTCTGTCTCTAGGCCCTGGGCTGTCTCAGGTCCTGAGAGGCTACTCACAATTCCCTGCAAAAATTGCCATTTCGCAGCCCTTCTCAAAACATGGTAGCCTCCTTCTTCATGTCCAGGAGGAGAATCTCTCTTGCTCTAGTCTAAGACAGAGTCTCACTTAAGATGTGATATTTCCAGAAATAGCCATCCTATCACCTTAGCCACTTGCTGTTGGCCTGAAACAATTCATGAGCTCTTCCTCATTCAAGGAAGAATCATACAAAGGTTTGGCTTATCATGGAATTACCTCTGACTGTATCCACCACCAAAAATCATAGGTTAAAGTCGTAGATTCTGGAAGTGGACTACCTCAGTTTAAAAGCTGTCTCTATTCTTACTGGTTATGAAACATGCCTCTGTTTTCCATCATAAAATAGGATAGATTATATTACTGCCTCTTAAGTTTTATGAAGGTTAGATGAATGATTAGATGAGCAATTTGTGCATATAGTACACCCTCTACCAATCATTCATAGCATAAAGATTCCTAAAGAGCATTTAGTCAAAACAATCAAAATATAGAACTACATGCAAGAAAGCAGTCAATAAATATTTTAAGCAATCATGATGATAATCACAATCTTGAAGTTACAATTCAATAAGAGTAAATTACAATTTGATATCTGCTAGTCAACAACTTTAGAGATTTTCTTCTGCTTTCGATTGCACCCATCACTAACACTCACCTTCTAAAATGTCATTGTTTAGTAATGAGTGATACTTTCACTACTGAATTACCTTACATGAGTTGACTAAAAATTAAGGTAGAAGGATACAGAAAATAGAAATGCCTAGCACTGCATGCAGTTGATCAGCCCATGAGACACAACAGTCATATTGGAAAATCAGTCCTTCTGAACAAGGATTCTTAGAAGGTTGCTCCAAGTTACATTGACAAGTTTTAGGAGACTTAATTTTACAGAAGTAAAAAATATTATACTTGAAAGAGATCACAGAAGTCTAATGTAAAATGTCAATTTTATTTAATCATATTCTGCCAATTAATCACAGATCTGAACTTCAGGGAGATAAAAGGACTGGCTCAAGTTCTCAAATAGTTGCAGAGACCAGAACTAAGTTCTCCTAATGCCAAAAGCAGGGTTTTCACTGGGGCCACCTGCTTTGTAAGTAGAGTTTTGGAAATTTGTGCTTGAGGTTTTGGTTGTTAACAATTTGAGATACTGTATACCCGTGTAGAGAAAAGATATATTTGGTAGCCATGCTATACCAATAAGGAATGTCATTGGTTCCTGCAAATTGTTTTCCAAACTTTCATGAAAACAGAAAACCTATGACTGGACCTAATCTTATTTTGCTTAATAATCTGTATGTTTTTAATACACAATAAATTTGCTATTAAATTCAATGGTACTGTATGGTACTGTATATCAACATAATATTTGTTTTGTCAGAACCTGTCTAGTTTTCAACATTTTGAAAAATAGTCCTAAAGATGTCCCATAGATCACTCTATTTTTTTTAAAGAGAGAGAGAGAGAGAGAGAGAGAGAGAGAGAGAATTTTAACATTTATTTTTTAGTTTTCAGTGGACACACATCTTTATTTGTATATGGTGCTGAGGATCGAACCCAGGCCGCATGCATGCCAGGCGAGCGCGCTACCGCCTGAGCTACATTCCCAGCCCAGATCACTCTATTTTAACCATCCTATTTATACATGAGGCAATTATATGACTATTTCATAAGATATTTTAATTTTGTCATGTCATTTTAATTTGCAATATTGATTTTTGAAATTATATATCTCAAAATATTTATATAAGAATTTATTTTCATATTAGTAAAGGCAAAAATTATAAAATAGTTATTTATTTCCATTTAAAAATGTAAATAAATTTGTGCCTAATGGAACATAGAAGCACTTGCCTAGTTTGTCCTTTGTTTAGGATTAATTCTTTCTTATACAATGGAAAACAGTGCTTTTCAGGTTTTATAAGAGACAATCCAAAAAGATAAGCCATTTAATACTAAAAAAAAAAAAATAGCAAAAAAAAAAAAACACCTCAAGTCTTTCTGGCTGAAAACTTTAAATCTTGAAGGCTTTGATCCATGATCTTCAACATCATCATATTTATAGGTATTAAAACCCTAAGCAGAAACATAAGCAAAGATATATTAAATATTTAAAACTAGGAGTGTTGGAACAAAGTGTAATCTGGTTAATTACATACAGAATAAATTATATTACTAATGAGATAATTACAATTGGTTGCAATTTTGAAATTTTATATATTTTTTAATTTCAGAAAAAAATACATGTTCAGTGAACATAGTTTGATTAATACATTAAGTTATTAAATAAGCAAAAATCTTACACAACTATCACACCAAAATAACCACTGAAAATATTTTGGTTAAACAGTTATTTTCCTATGAATAAGCAAAATGTATATTATTAAATTGGACTTTAATCATTATTTACTTACCTAAATATTATTCATTATTCATTGTTTAGATATACTAAATTTATTTAATCAGTTTCCCTTCCCATGGCAGGTATGTAGATTGGTTTCTCATTTATCATAAAGGTCCTCCTATATAATATGATATTGGTTTCTCTTTTATGAGATTCAACTTCTTCATAAATACACACACACACACACACACAGATAATTTGCCTAATTTAGAGAATAAGGCAAGAATCAAAGATGTAGTCATTTCTAATAAGAAAAAAAAGAGCACAAATTTCTCTTCCATTTCCTCTCACTTGGCACATAAAGTGAAATTGTATGTGTATGCGTGTTTTGGGATACGTGCTGCAAGAATTGGAATAAGACTTACTATAATAAAACTTCACTGAAAAATTAAGGAATACCTCTGTACCAACCCAGAAATGTAAATAGCTCCTCTGTAATTCTTCAATATCCTTAAACTATTTTCAGAAGATAAAAGGCCAAGAAACCACTTTTCTATTCCTTAAATCACCTTTCTGAACTCTTGGGAGTTATACTCCCATCTCTGTTTTTCCTATGAAGCAGCTCAGTCCTCTACCCTAAAACCTTCTTGAATTATGCAGATACAGTTCCCTGTAAGTCAAAGTCTGGTTAGGTTCCAATTACCCAAATAATGATTAAAATGAGTGTATTAATTAGAATGTTTATCACTGCAAGTGACAAAGATGTCTCAACCAAAAAAAGATTAAACAGAAAAATATAGTTCCTATCTCATTTGGTCAAGAGGCAGAAGGGGCTCCAAGTAAATTTATAAAATACTAAATTTGTTTACTTATGTAGGTTTAGAAAAGTTCCTTACCATTGACTATTTTAACATTATTAACTTAATAATAAAATACAAATAAGTCAGTTATTGGCAAAAATAATAGTATAATTGGCTTTATCTGGTCAGAATCTATGGGATAAGGTCAGTTTGCATTAAGTATATGCCATGTATAGTAATGAGGTACATTGAAACAACATCAGGACTCTGCTAGCAAAGAAAAAGAGAAAAAAGGATACTGGAATGTCAACCAGAAATTTCTGTTTCAAGAAGAGTAACCTATAAACTCACTCAAGACAGTCCCAAAATCTATCTGTGGTTCAGGGTTAAACACCAATAAAACCTTTTTTACTGTCAAAAGCAGCTTAAGGGGCCAGGGATGTAGCTCAGTGCCTAGCATGCATGAGGCCCTCAGTTTAATACCCAGTATCATTAAAAAACAATAATAACAATGCTGCATGCTATATTATATAATTATCTACTGAGAAGGTGTATACGAACTTTTTAAATTATAGAATTAAGTTATAATGTGTCTTTGTTACAACTATATAACAGTAAGACCTATCAAGAAATGAAAATAAACTTTCAAAATACATGGTTAGTTTCCTAACATTTTAAAACAATTATAAAGCAATCCCTTTTCAATTGACTGGCATACAAATTACAAATCATTCTTACCAATTTCTGAAGTAGATTTCATAAATTCTTACAAAGAGTTTCATATAATATTCCATGACTTTACATTTTAAATTTAAGGGGTTTATGTTTTTGATATATTCTATAATTCACTAGTTAACTCATAGACTATGTTAGCTTCCAAACGTTTAGCATATGGAGTGTTAAACGGAAACATTAACCTCTTTAGATCTAAAAGTGTGCTGTGTTCTGGGTCACAAGTAAAAGAGAAAAATCACTATGCAATGCTTCTGAGGAACAGAGCACTGAAGGACTCTGGAGTCAGACTGTCTTAGTTCAAATCTGAGTTCCACCACCCATCAGCTGTATAATACTGGCAAATTATTTAACTTTTCTAGCTTCCACTCCTTCATCTGTAAAAGGGTGATAATAACGGCCCCTATCTCAGAGGTAATCAATTCACAGGGTTTGAGTATTAAATGTGTTCATGCCAGTGCATCACTCAGAAGAATATCTAGTACTGAATCAACTGTCAGATTTATTATTATTTTATGATTATGATGATGATGATGATTTGGAGCCAAAGGTTATGTCTGAGAGAACAGACCGTAATACCAAAAGAACACACACTATCCCAAATCTACTAAATAAAGAGACCATAATGAAATATTTTGCAAAGGAGAATTAAACATCAAAACAAAGCAAATGTGAACAGAGAGAAGGTAGAAGTCAAGGGTGAGAATACCAGCTGACTCACTAAGTGCAGCTTTTATGCCACAAGCTCTCTGATCTACAGACTGGCACGTTGCTAGAAGTCTAGGGTATGCTGTGAAAGGAACAAAGCCTTGTTGGAATCCCAGGGGTAATCTCATGTCAAGAAAACATTTTTTTAGCACATGATTTTCTAAGACCAAATATTACTCAAAACTAAAATCTCAAAGGAGACAAATGATGATAGTACTAAGTAAATAAGATGTACTTCTGAATGGAAGAATGGACTTTTACATGTATTGATCATTAAGAGAGAAATATGTACAAAATAAAACAATGAAGTTAAGTTTAAAACAAGGATACTCAATCACTAAATATATGGAAGTATTCAGCTGGTTGCAGTGGCCCACGCCTGCAATCCCAGCAGCTTAGGAGGCTGAGGCAGGAGGATCATAAGTTCAAAACCAGCCTCAACAACTTAGCAAGATTCTAAGCAAATTATAGAGAACTTATCTCAAAATATAAAAAGGGGCTGGGAATGTGGCTCAGTGGTTTAGTAAGTGCCCCTAGGTTCAATCCCTGGCACCAAACAAAAGAAAACAAAACTAAACAAAGTAAAAAATAAATAAATAAGTATTTAACGAATTCAGCATAAATAATTAGACTTTCAAACCTACTATATAAATTAATCTACAAGGTAAGAGAAACTCATCTTTCAGTTCACTCTCAAGAGAACACAAGGC
Organism: Urocitellus parryii; assembly: GCF_045843805.1. Classification (NCBI taxonomy): domain Eukaryota; kingdom Metazoa; phylum Chordata; class Mammalia; order Rodentia; family Sciuridae; genus Urocitellus; species Urocitellus parryii. The sequence continues at coordinate 39,829,635 of NC_135533.1, read as the reverse complement.
TTGTCTATATTATTCAGCCTGACACCAGAACCCTGAGACTGAACAAATTCTATTGAGGGGAAATGGTTAGATATAATCAAGAACTAAAGCAGTTCTTAATTGATAACATTAATTAAAAGAGCAAATAACATTGCCAAAGGTTTCTTTAAGATGGCTTGTTCACACTAGAAAGTAATGTATGCTCTAATATCACTGATGACACAATTATTTGAAATCACTATGATAAACTTCATATTTACCAGAACTGATGGATTATTGGGTACTGAGAGATAAGAAAATATATTTAATGGATATAATGAATAAATAAGCATAAATCATTACTTGAGAAATGAATTAAATGTATTAGAAAAACATTAAAAAACTGTACATACTTAAGGTTAAAAACTGAAATCATCCTGAATTTGGAAAAAAATCACAAGAGAAATTACAGGAGAAAATATTAAAGTGACAAGTTTTAAGGATGAAGAGAAACACTATTTTTGATTTGCAAGTTCAGAAATTTTATAACAAAGTTCTTTTATTTATCTTATTTCTATAAATATGCATTTTTAACCTGACAGTTATGGTTTTGATATAAAGTGTCCTCCAAATGCTTATGTATGAGACAACCGAAGAATGGTCAGAGAGGAAATAAGATTATGAGAGCTAAAACCTAATTGGTGGATTAATCCACTTAAATGAATTAACTGGGTGGTAACCATAGGCAGGTAGGATGTGGCTGGAGTAAGTAAATCACTGGGGCCATGACTCTGGGGTTTATAATTTTGTCCCTGTCACTTTTTCTCTGCTTCTTGACTATTATGAAATGAACAGTTTTCCTCTCCCAGATACTTCCTCCTTCATGTTCTGCCTCACCTTGGGTCCAGAGCTATGGTGTAGGATGACCATGAACTGAACTCCTGAAACCATGAGCCAAAATAAATTCTCTTCCTCTAAGTAGTTCTTATAAGGTCTTTGGTAACAACAATGAATAGCTGACTATACACTGACCCAGGCAATCAAATAAGATACCTTCATTTATCTGCTTGAGACTTCCAAAATATCTCATGCAAGTGCTTAGATATTTGTAGTTTACAAATTAAATGTGTCAATATAGGTCACAACATTATCATATACTATTGTGAGTTAATAAATTTAAGATGCTAAGGTCACTCTTTTTTCCGTTCCCTAATTTATTTCAGATGATAATATATGTAAAATATATGTATTTATGGTTATTTTTTAATAAAACTAATTGTCTTGTTGAAAAAAATTCACTGGACAGCTTCCCAAAAAGGTAGTTCTCATATGTACATATGATTTTGATTAATAAATAAAAGGTTCAATTTTAGAAGCATCTTTTAAGAGGCTAAGATTTACTGTAATTTTCTCACCTTAAGATTCTTGAGTGCACTTTGGCAAACCTGTTCATTTGTGTTGTTTATTAAATTCTCTAAGACTACTGATCCATCCACTTAAGTGCCACAAAGAGAAAAAAAAATCATTAAAATACTGCCTCAAGTTTTCAATAATGTTGTTCTCTTATAGAGAATCCATTGTATAACACCAAAAGTAACATGTCAACTGAGAATTATATTTATCATTTAATTGTAATGACAAAAGCAATAGTTTAGGCCAAATATTAACTGAAATATTTATCTCTTAATACACTGAACATAAAAAGTATTCTGTTTCACTTCTTAGTCTTCTATATGGGCTTAAACCTGCCAATTATTACATTGGATTTCAGAGAATTCTCATATGGCAATCTATTTTATTTACTTTATCTTCAATAAAATGGTTCAGTGAGCATTAGCAACTCAGAGACACAATTTTCAATCAGTCTTCGGGCAAAGGCGTCAATCTATATTAGACCTACTGTGCTGTGAGTTTAAGCTAGAAAGTTGGAATAAGGCACAGCAACAGTGAAAATGTGAGCCAGACCTAATAAAGCCACAGTGAAGAGAAAAAAAGCTCTCCCCAGGCTCTCACATGCGTTGCTTATACAATACCAGGTGCCAGGTTCAACACATGAAGAGCTCCTTAATAATGCTGACAGCTAAAAGGAGGCTTCAGACTCTAACTTTATTTTACATGACACCTACAGTAATAGTCCTCTGTTCTCCAGCAGACAATAGTAAAACCTTGAATTGCCAACAGTTAAAAATGAGGTTTCATATTCACCCCTTGGAATCATATGGGGGGACTAAAAACATCCAAGCTGCATGGCGCCTCTTCTATAGCATTTTCATACAATTACTAATATAACAGTAGTTTCAATGCACCTTTCCTTACAAATTTATCCGACATTTTAAATATAGCTGCTGGATGAGATTTTAACCACAAAACAATCAGTAACTTTGAGCAACAACTCATTTTGGAAAATGATATCATTAAAGACTAATTCCAAGAAATATGGGGTAGAACTGTTAGATGCCGTGAAAATGTCTCCCAAAGCACAAACTTTGTAATAAGTGATGCTGGTTCATATTTGATATGGGCTGTAAAAGGCAGATTATTGTAATGGTCCTCTTCCCAGCAAATAAGACCATTAAAAAGGTACTTAATGTTCAGTTGAATTGAAAAGCAGGCCAGTTAAAATCCATATTTTGCTATTTTGTATAATGGTATCAAAAATTTTACTAGTGGATAGCTCCAAGGTTCAAATTTAAAATTATAAACGTAAACTCTAATCTTTATGTGAACAAGGTTCCATTTTCTTTCTCTTTTTTCATAGAATCCAGTGTTTTTGCCCAGATACTACCATCATATCAACAACAGTAAAATTTGGAATGATGGTTTAATGTGAATTTATAGGGAAAAAAATGCTGTTCTATTACTTAATGAATCATACTTCTGAACTTACATTTCTGGAGACAAAATGTATTTTTTTTTGTAATTAACACTTAAAAATAAAGCATCCCAAATATGTATGCATATATCTACAGGTATAACTCTTAATTAAATTCCATAAAGGACAATGAAGGAAACTAAGAGAAAACTAATAGAATCTATTCTACAAGGCCAGACCCTGTGAAAGGAAGAGTGTGTTAACTATTCCACACACCCTTCCACAAGAGAATGAGTACCAGATCTACAAAACTCTCCATACTGATATGGTCCATGGGCAAGATATTAAGAGTCCTCTCTAGGTTACAAAATTAGTATCCCAAATGAAATGTAAACATTTCCAATTTTATTCACACTCGGCTTACTGTCTTATAAATACACGTACCTACTCCCTATCTGTCATTTACATTTGCCTAAGAGAACATATATTTGGTATATTTACCCCTGTATTCTTTGCAAAGACAAGGGCTGTGCTGAAATTTGTGGAAATAATTTTAGGCATGAGATATTTCATAATATATTAATTATCTATTGCTGTAAAACAAGTTACTCCCAAACCTAATAGTTTAGAACAGGAAACAGTTAAGATCTCACATAGTTACTCAACATTTGTCAGAAATCCTGGAGTAGTTGAGCTCAGTGGTTTAGGCTCAGTGTCCTTCAGGAAGTGGTTAGTTGTTTGCCAATTCCTCCCTGGTGGCTGCCCTCACGGTTTAGTTTCTTACTATGAAGATCTCTCTATGGCAGCTCCCTCCCCCAGAGCAGGCCATGGAGCAGACCAACATATATGAGAAACCAGAAGGAAAGAATGTCCTGAAGAGATGTCTTGAGATCTTGTATAATCCGTCAGAAAAGCAACATAACATCAGTTATGTCATATTTTGTTGGCCACATAGACCAACTCTGGTAAAATATATGGAAGAAAAACACATGATAAGAAAATGAGAAGACAGAAAACATCAGTGACCAACATAGAGGCTGCCTACCATAGCCCACCCCTTGGACATCAGTGATTCATGTTCTTCATGCAATCAGTCCCAAATGTATAAGTTGTAATGAAATCATGAAAGTAATTTAAGGATTGCTGAATAACAGGTAATTTAAAGATTAGTGACTTAATGTCTCAGGAGAAAACTTTTGAAGAACTCCTTTGAAACATGTGTCCTCCAACTGAATACTAGCTGAGGGACCACAATTCTAAACAAAAAGATATTTTATATATGCAGTGAATACAACCTATATAATAAGATTATTATACACAGGTTGCAGGTGACAAGTAACATACATTCCCTGATCACTACCAGTGGCAGGTGGAATGAGAAAAATGATCATTTAACTGGAACCCTGGATAGGAAATGATGTGATATGATACTAAGCAGTCAAAGTCTTGGGCTAGCAATATAGGGGGGAAGAAATAAAGAACAATTTAATGGAAGAGGAAGAAATTTGAATATGCTTTTTAAGGATTGGAAAAGGGAAAGAAAACAACAGAATATTCATTGACGAAGCTGCGGGCAAGTGTAAGGCATATAATTCAAGGTCTACACATGAGAGTTAAGAGGAGAAAAGGTTGGGTATTGGTTTTGTCAGATTCTGGGGGGGATAATACCAGACTCAGGTGTATTTAGCCTGGTGGTTTAGCCAGCTCAAAATAATGGATGAATTTTAGACAGGGTAGAATGGTGTGTTGAGAGCTATACTATGAGCATAACCATCTGAGAATACAATATTATATCTTATTAAATATAATAGTTATACAAATTAAAATAACAGATTACATGAATTTTAAGGAATTATTTATTTTTTGCTGTGATGATGAATTGAACCTAGGATCTTGTACATTCTAGGAAAGTGCTCCACTACTGAGCTATATCCCCAGCCCATGATTTTTACATGAACTTAAAACAGAGAAGGTTAATATATGCTAAGGCAGACAGACCTTAGAGTGGCCCCTTGTTCATGCCTTGTATAATTCTCTCTCCTTAAGTGTGAGTAGGACTTGTGACTTCTTGTCAATCAACAGAATATAGCAAAGGTAATGGACGACATCCCCCAAAGATTATTTAATATACATATCTACAAAAATAACATGTATATATGTACATATGCATATATATGATTCCATATTGCTAGCATGTATTAGACATTCTCCTACTAGCTTTAAAAAAGCAAGCCTCAATGCTGTGAACTGTGGATGGAGAATGCACATGGATAGGACAACTGAGTGGCCTTTAGGAACTGAGGAGCTCAGTTCTGCAACTGTATCATCTGAATTCAGCCAAATCCAGCAAGCTTAGAAGATGACTCTGAGTTTCAAATGAAAATGCAGCCTGGCAGACATTTTGACTGCAGCCTATAAAGACCCTGACCTAAGTCACACCTAGACTCCTGATCAGAAAAAAAACATAAGAAAATAAATGTATATTGACAACTATGTGGCAATTTGTCATATAACAATAGAAAATTAATATGCAATCTAACCTAAACACAAAGAACATATTACTTAATAGACTAAGTGTGTTGCCTCAAAATTCATGTTAAAATCCTAACCCTCCATTATAATAGTAGCATTTCGATCCTGATGATTAGGTCATGAGTGTGGATTCCTCATATAAAGGATTAATGCCCTATGGAAGAGATGCCAGAGAGTTCTTTCTCTTTCTGCCATGTGAGGATGTGCGAACACAAACAAAAATGTTGCAACCTGGAAGAGGACCCTTACCTGATACTGGACCATGTGGGTTGACACCATGATCTTGTACTTACATTCTTTATTATTATGAGACAAATATATCTATTGTTCTTAAAACATATAGTCTGCAATACTTTGCTACAGCACCCAGAACTATCTAACACACACAATTAACTCATTTGAACATTTCTTTTAAGATCTGTGGTTGACTAAGGTTAGAATAACTATGCAAGACATTTGCCAAGTGACCCAAAAACACATTCAATCTTAGAAATGCATATACTAAAAAATGAAATAGCAATTTCTTTTAATGTTCACATGCCCTCCATAAATAATCTATAAACCAGTATTGTTATATGTGTTCTCTACATTAAGAAATTAAGAGTTAGAGAGCTTGTATGACTTCTGCAAGGTTTTACAATGGTGGCTTGTGTTCGAATCTTCATTCAAATCCAGTGATCTGATTTCCAAGTTTGCACTATCATCAGCTACACTCTCTAGCCTCTCTATTTGCATTATTGCTTACTGTGCTTCTTTTTGCAAACAAATATCAATCTACTATACATCTCAATTATTGATTCAGCCTTTCTTCAGACAAACCAGTATCCTGCATGCTTCATTGACTTTTAACAATTTGAAAAAAGAGCAAGTATTTTTCACAAATGATGCTTAATCTTTAATAACTATAAGACTTGTAGCAATTTTCTATAAATACATGAAAAAAATTGTTATGTATTGAAATAACCAAAACTGATATTTTGTCTAGATTTTATGCTCTTGAATTGGACACTCTGAAAATAACTAAATATCTTTAAGCAAACATGCACACACACACACACACACACACACACAAATACTCGTTTACCAACATACATAAATATTCACTTTAGAAATATAAACCAGGAAAGATTATTTAAACTACTTAAGAAATAAAATCAGGATCAAATTAAACAATTTGTTTGAGAATTCAATAGGAAGATGCAAACAAAGATTCATTTCAACATTTTAAAACTTTTTGTTTTTGGTTTTCTAAAGAGAAGGTAATATAGGTGGACAGGGAAGAAGCTAGGTATCAACTGCTAAATTTTTAAAATAATCCAATAAATGGGCATATCTTTCCCTTTTGCTGTATGAAGACTGAGATGCACAGACTTAAGAAAATTAACCAAAGTCAATAGAAAGCTAGCAAATGATTGTAATGATGCAAACTCACATCACTCTGAACTCAAAATCTACCTCTCCATCACTCTATTCTTATCATAATACATCCAGTTCAAAGGTTTATAATCCTATAAGCTTCCAAGAGTAAATGCTTTTACAGAATGCACTTTGCCATTTCAATAAAACTTAGGCATTATGCATATGCATTATTTACACCAATTTGGGGTTAGCACTCATTTAAAAATGTAAAAAAAAAAAAACCTGCCACTATAAGCACATAACTAGCATAACTCTCTAATTAGCAAGTTCCAGAAGCAGTTTTGAACTACCTTCAAATGCAATTAAGTTCCATTCTGGGAAGAAGATTCTCTTTAAAAATAGTATTTTTCATGGCTCCACAATGTTCATTGTCAAGTAATTCCTACCTATATCCCTCTACTTTCAGACAAATAAATATTCCTTCCCTCATAAAATAACAACCTAAATGTCAAATGGTCTTACAAATATGGAGGACATCATTATTATAATCATTATCTATAAATAATAATATCTCCCTCCTTAAAAAAAAGAAGAAAGAAAGATTGGGTTTTAGAAAATGTGTTTTAATAATATCTCATTGTTTACTATTGACCATAAAATTATGACAAGTTATATTATTTTTCTAAATCACTGTAATTCTTTGTCTTTTAATTTTCTCCACATAACCAAACAAAGAATAGCAACGTCAACCTTACTCATATCATAAGGTTAACTAGAGAGATAAATGAAGTCAGAAGTTGCTAAAATGCTTTGAAAATTTTCAATGCTAGATCAATATGAATTAATTTTATTTTTGTACCTCAAAAATTATAAAGTTGGTAGAATAATGAAAAGAACTATAAAATTCATAGGTAAAATACCTGGTAAGTATTTGATTATAACTAAAGCAATTGACGAAATCCCTTCAGGAAGTTATAGAGACTCTTGAGAAAAACTCTAAAAATTCATAAAGCCATTTAGGCAGAAAATTAGGATACCAAGGCCTGTCTTAATATCATGGTGAGCCTTGATAAAAAAAATTCTGAAAATGTCAGGGCACTGCCAGGGCATCTGCACTTTCTGGTTAAAGCTTCAAAAGAAACAATGAAATTATTGGAAACTTTGAAATGTAACATTACTACATAAAATTTATTTTAGGTCTCTTTCTTACTTATAATTCTTTTAATATATATTTGGCAAGCTGTGATGTACTGCTTGAATAATATCATTAGAGTGAAATAATATCATTATAGTGAAACTGAGAAAACAATTTTCATTAAGAATCTTTCGAATGTTGACATAGTAAGTATCAAGGAAAACTACCACAAGACGTAAAGATGTGCAATATTAAAAAATAAATAAAGATGTATTGCTTGAATAATATCATTAGAGTTAAATAATATCACTATAGTGAAACCGAGAAAACAATTTTCATTGAGAATCTTTTGAATGTTGACATAGTAAGTATCAAGGAAAACTACCACAAGACGTAAAGATGTGCAATATTAAAAAATAAATAAATACATTCTAAACAAATGACTTCTTGAGTTGCAAAAAGTTTAAAAGGAAAATCAAGCCTTGAAGAAAAAAAATGGTAACTATTAAATGTTTCCTCCTTTTTTCTCAATACCTCTAAATCTTGAAACCCTCAATATCAATTGAATTTAGAAACAATATTATTGAAGAACAGCATAACAAAATTTCAGCACAATGTTAACAAAATTCTCCAACAGTCTTTCTTGCCTCATTTTCTTCAATATTTCAAAATTTCATATCTCACATAAATGTATGCTAAACTGTAAAAAGTGAAGCCAAATTTAATACACAAAGAGAGAAGCACCGACTGGAATGGGAAGTCCAATAACAGTGATAAATATACTTCTATTGCCATACTTGACATGTCTCTGCAGTCTACAGAAACATTTTTAACATCTGGGCAAAAGTAGTTAACCAAAATATTAAAGAACATAATAAACTCTAGAAAAATAAAAATAAGCACAATCAGCAGAACATTATTACCAAAGAACACTTACGTATTTCTTCCAGAACTTCCACAAGACTTTCAAGTCAACCTTGAAATGGAGTCCTAGGTAAATTCAGCCCCAGCATCACATTAGAATAGCCCTGTTAACAGAGACAAATAATTGTGTTTCCTTTGAAAATTAACTCTGAATTTGTTACAATTGTGAAATGACTCTGCAGTATAGAAATCATATTCATCCTAAATAAGAACTATTAATGCATTCATTACTTTGCAAATCTTAAAATATGTTTATGAATATACTTTTGAGGCATTTTAATTTAAACAAATGCAATTCCATTCTTTGGTATAAACCAAGAAACATGAAGACAGGATAAGATGTATTTAAAAGAAATGAAGGTTTCATTGTCTACTCTTACGAGAATTGAAAGGTTTAAACTTTTTGATGGTTTAATTTTATGATTTATAGAATAAAGTTATTTATGTCTCAAATCCCTAACAGAAAAAATGACTGATTTCAACTGCCTCTACTTCATGAGGTCTACAATTAACAAATCAGTAGGAATCATTTTCAATGATCTGAATTTGTATTTCTAAGACCAATTTCCTGAATAAGTGCTGACTTTTTCTAATCTTTTCCTTTTTTAGACTGAAATATTCATCTTATGCCTTTCTTAGACTAAAATGTGTTATGTGTTCTGAAGGTCCAATAAAATTTTAGAATATAGTAATGCAAAGCTAGTAAATGGATTTAACTAACCACCAAGTCTGACTGATTGAAAGCTGTATGGAGCCTAAGTCTGAGTCCACATAAGGAAAAAATCCTGTGTTCAGTTAGCCAAGCCTGACATAGGCACTGAAAGAGATGAGTGATATTACGTGTCATACATTTTGATCACTTAGACATTTTACTCATTTAAAAAATATTTTCAAATGCTTTTAAACTAAAGATGTCTGTCTTTCAATGAAACCTTAGTAAAGAGCCAATTAAACATGAAGTATCTGGATGAATCAGAACCCTGAACACTCATTACTCACTCCCCCAGGTACCTTTAGTATTCCTAAAAGCCTTGGGTATTCTGTACAGCATCATTTGAAACCATTATTTCAGTGAAGCATCACTATTAAGGTAACTTGAACATCATTATTAAGGTAACTTAGAAACACTAAGGTAATTCAAATTCCTGTACTTCATATACTTTAGCATTCTTTATCATGTCCACATTGCTCTTAATGATAAAATTTTTGCTAATAAACAGGACCTATTCTTCAATTTACCTATGATAATAGTTCTTCCAAAATTATTTTCTGCCTTTTCTATGCTTCCAGAAGAAACAGACTTCTAATTTCTTCTAAACTTTTAAATTGGATAAAAAAATTATTTACAATTTGCTATGGTAGGGAGCAGGGCAATGTTACTCAGATATTCCCTGGAGCTCTGACCAGTATCCTTTAAAAAACTGTATTAGATAAAATGCAGTTACTAGGGAATTTAGTTTTCATTCCCCACCTCCTCAGGAACTCACTGATAGGAGGAAACAGCTTTAGTTTTCTAAAGTGTTACTTGGAACTCTTTGTTAATATTTTTTTTATCCTCTTGTCTTCTAATTAACAAAATGAAGACACATTCTAAATGAAATATTATCATTTAATTGTTTTCTAAGCAAAATAAAAAATTACATCCCATAAAACTCAAAGATAAAACAAATATCTTTTTAATTCTATTGCAAAATAGCATGATAAGTATCAAGTAAAATGCATGATTTTGAAGAATACTAAAAATTTGGAGTACAAAAAAGTAAAGTACATGGTTACATAAATCAATGTGTAACTGATGGTCAAAATAAAAATTACAGTAATATTTTAAATATGATTTTCATAATGAACTGCAAACGTCTTTTGAGGTAATGATGAGAACTAAGAATCATTTATTATCTCAAAACTGGAGAGTTAACAATAGCCAAATTAAAGAAAGTTAGATAATTGCTGTTGCACATGAAGGTTGTTACTATAAATAACATTTCAAAGAACAAAAAAGAAACAACTGAGCCCTAGGAAGTCAACAAACACACAAGTCTGGTTCTGGTTGCTGTCAATGGTGATGTACAGTATTGGAATCAACAAAATACTCCTAGGTTTCTGAGCCTGTAGAATGTTTTCTAAGAAGAGAGATGGTCCATAAATTACTCCATTCCTACCAAAATTCATTAAGGGCTCAGAGGCATTCTGTAGTCCATACATTTGTATGAGAGGAACATTATTTCATTACCATTTATATAGATGTTGCAAACATCAGGAGAGGAAATAGCTAAAATTTGAAAAGCCTAAATGCTGTGGAAGTTCCAACAGAGACCCAGAGTGCTGACTGGGTAATCTCAGCTCTGATTACAGCAATGTCAACTTGGCAACAGCAAGGATGCTTGTCTGTTTAATATACTTCTGAGACCTCCAAACACAGACTTTTGCATGGCACACAGTAGGCACTCATATAATGAATTAATGTTTTAAGCTGTTGTCTAGTAAACATAAAACTGAACAGGCATAGGAATTTAAGAATAAAATTTTAGGTAGAGAAGACAGTAGATATGAATCACTACAGTGATATTACTCATAGGCAATCCATGTTCAAAATTAAATTTAGTAATTTTTCAAAGGAGTTAAGGTATAGAAAGAAATGCTGCTGCACTCCCTTAAATCAATCTGGCATAATATTAATTTATTTTGAATTTTCAAATAACACTATTTGAGGTTATACATTTTGGAATTTATTCAAATATAGAATATTATTTTGAAATCTTGAAAAACTCCATGTAAACTATCCTAAAAAAAATGCAGAGTTGATAGTTAACACTAGATCCATATTGTAGTGGTAACTGCATGTAGTACAAAGCTATGAAGTATATATAAACACAGCCAGCCATGGTGGCACACACCTGTAATCCTAGTGGCTCAGGAGGCTGAGACAGGAGGATCATAAGTTTAAAGCCAGCCTCAGCAATGGTGAGGCACTAAGCAACTTAGTGAGACCCTATCTCTAAATAAAATACAAAATAGGACTGAGGATGTGGCTCAGTGGTTGAGTGCCCCTGAGTCCAATTCCTGGTACCAAAAAAGGAAAAAGTATATATAAAGATGTAAACATACACAGGAATTGTAGCTAATACATAATGAGATTTATTCTTTGAGTCTGACTCCAAAATTATTATTCTGTCATCTTTGTGGAGTCCTGAGGTAAAAGGAGATACTTCAAAGTTGCTAAGTAGAGGTACTTAATTTACAAATTTACTTAAATTCACTATCTTTTAGCCACACTAGGTAAATCATGTAAGTATTTTCTCTATATAATAGCACCTAGGTAAGCTTTATTCTTGTTTGGTTGACCAATCCCCTGGTGAGTGGCACCTGTTCTAAGAAAATGATGTTTTCAGGCACCACTACATCCCCATCAAACCACTGAGAAGATACATTCATACAAATGAGCTGAAATAGAAGTACACCTCAAAAAAAAAAATGAAGCTGCAATAAATGTTAAGTGTGCTGGCATTATGGATGCAGTTCAAAACATGCTTATTCAAGAATAGGAACATTTTTGTTTTAGTCATTTCTTACACTTATTGAATTGTTTTATTTTAATTTTGAAATATTTAAATATCTATGTTTCACTGACAGATAATATTCTGTCCAAGAGTGTAAAAATCAAAATAAAATCAATCCACAGGCTAAAAGATAATGGTTAGATAGAAATGAACAGTCAGCGATTAGAGAAAGGAATGATGTGAGGACAGTTCTTTGTAGAACTCTGCCTTCTTGGACTTAACTCAAAGCAAAAGTAACAGCTGCCTGGTGAAGTTGTGTAAAAATGCATTATTGTATTTACACAAAATAGCTAAAAATACTTTAAAATCTAATTTCAAATGGCATAAAAGGCCCTTTTCCCTTCAATCATTGCAGTTACTGAACACCTGCTATGTGTAAAGTTTGCTATCTGCTGGAAATACAGAGATAAAAGACACCCTCCCTGTTGACTACGCTTAAGGACAGAGTAAGCATGTAGTAAATAGGTTTCTGAGTGAATCATGTTCCCCAAGGAAAAGGACAGATTATAAGTTAGAATGTGATACTATGAAAGCAAAAGTAAGCACACATAGTGATACCAACTATAAAAGCAATTTGCTATGTGAAAATGATAATTATTTATGAAGCAGGTAGAGAAAGTGACACACCTGTCTGAATCACAACTAAATCCCTTTCAGAATTTCTCTTTTTTTTTTTGGGGGGGGGGAGAGAGAGAGAGAGAGAGAGAGAGAGAGAGAAGAGAATTTTTTTAATATTTATTTTTTAGTTTTCGGCAGACACAACATCTTTGTTTGTATGTGGTGCTGAGGATTGAACCCGGGCCGCACGCATACCAGGTGACACGCTACCGCTTGAGTCACAACCCCAGCACCTCAGAATTTCTCTTGAAGCAACAAAAAGAATGATTCTAATATCCTGGTTGCTGAAGACTTGAATATATTTAAATTTTTCTCTGATTTTTATAAAACATCCCTTGAAATAAACCATTGTGATGAAATTAAAAATTTAAAAAATAACATCAAATACATGCGTCTCACTTTTCACAGAACACAATATAAGTGTTATAAAAGTTCTCATGTTAATTAGAACTGTTTTATTAAAATGATTATGCCACTTATTCAAATTAGAACTATTAAAGTCACATAACCCATAACCATGTAAATGTAAACTGCCATAAGCAAATCAAATGAACGTCTATGAGGACACATATATGTAGTTTAATATTTTCAATAGGATGTGCTGAAGAGAAAAATAAATAAATAAAACAGTACTCTTGACATCATTAAAAATACAGCAAAATATTTAAAACTGGAAGGAAAAACATTTTCAACAAAATAAAATATAGTAAGAATTTTAGTACAAGGTAAAAACCTCTATAACCATAATAGGTTGAAAACAAGCCCCTGGGTTGAAGCCCAGGCTGGAGTTGATTCTAATTCATCCTACAGAGGTGTGTGTGATCAGTGGGTGCTCAAGGACTACACCAGTGAGCCAATAAAAGGGAATTCCTCTCCAGACTGCCTCAGTTATTCCTTTTTTTTTTTTAACTTATCGAGTATGAGACTGAATTAGAGGAAAAAATACTAAGAAAAAATTCAAAAAGGCTACTATTAGTGTAAGTAAAGCAGGTATAAATAGACTCAGATTATACAGAATGACACATAGGTCTGATTCTCATTCAAATTCTTCATCATAGAAGATAATTAAATCTTTTTTTAAAAAGTTACGGATTTTAAAATGCTTCAAATATTTCCTTTTTTCTGATTCCTTTCTGTATCTGTAAGTCCCTTTTCTTCTTCCATGAATAAGAAAGAAGGTAAATTCATCTTCCTTTCAATATTGACAGTTATTTTTACTAATATACAAACTTCCAAATATTAGCATTTTTAATCCTCAAAACATGTCTAGAACTATATTTTCCCATTTTTCTCTGTCATTGTCATTGGCAAGAAGGTCTCATGTTCAGCAAAACAGCAGTGTGCTCAAATCTGTAAACCTGGCTTAGAGAAGCAAGGGTACAATGTTAACATGTAGGAAAACAACCACACAGACACTTTCTCCATGCTTTGTCACCTCTTTTCAAACCAGAAGAAACCTGAAACAGACTCCAACCTTACAAAAAGTCTTTTTAACAGGTAAGAAAAATTTAGGATCTTGGGAGGTGCATGACTTCCTAACCAATTGAGAGACACATAGCCGCAAATATGTCAATGGTCTAAAAACCCTGTGCCAAAAATCCTGATACCCAAGAGGTAATGGACCAAAGCTTAAAGATAACCTGCTAAAACTCACAGAAGAGGTAGACTACATGAATAGACTTATGTATATTATAGAAATTGGATTAATAATTAATAACATCCAGAACAGAAAGCACCAGGCCCTATGTTGGCTTACTGGTGAATTCTACCAAATATTTAAGGAATAGATTATACCAATTCTGTACAATCTCTATTAGTAGATATAAACAGAGAGAATACTTCTTAAATCATTCTATGAGTCCAACACTACCCTAATAACAAAACCAACGATATCACAAAAAAATCTATAGACCAATATCTCTCATGAATATGAACGTAAAAATTCTCAACATAATCCATCAATGTATTTGTACAAAGTACATGCCCACCCACATATGTAGGGAAATTATATAATATACCACAACAAGATGGAATTTATCCCAGGTTTTTAAGACTGGTAAAACATTCAAAAAGTAGTTAGTATAATCCGACATATCCACAGATTAAAGAAGAAAAATTCCATGTCCAAATAGACAGATGAATAAAAAGCAAGCATATGACAAAACCAACATTCATTCATTATAAAAACCTCTCAGTGAACCAAAGGATAAAATCTTCCTTAACTTGAGGGACATAGTTCTAAAATACATGCCCTACTGGTAAAGATTAACAGAAGACTAATGGGATTTTTAAAACACATTAAAATGAATTATATTAACTTGTTTAAGAATACACATGAGTAGAAAAATAATTTAATAATATTAAATTTTAAAACAAGCACAGCAGGATCATGTTTTATATTCATCAAATATAAGCTATTCACTTCAAGCATAATATGTACTAACAAAGAAAAAGATTTCAACTATTCCTTTCATGATTCATTCACCATTTTAATTAAAAAATGCAAACTACTTTCCTTCTTACAGAAAGTTTCAAAATCTTTTTGTTTATACTCCAATTCAAACTGTCAACAACATGACTGACTTGTAAATAATAAACATGTATTTACAACTATCTATTGGCCTTCTACTAAACTACACGTGTATCCTAAGCTCAAAGTCATGCCAAGTTCTGCATTAGTCCCTTCTCAGCAACTCATGAATAAAGTCTATTCCTATTGTTTCCTTACCTAGAATACCCAGTTATACACGACATGACTTCTTGAACTGAAACAACAACAACAATAAAATGTATTTGTGGAATAATACCTGGCCCCCCAAAAATAAAACTTTATGACTGTTGTTTATGGTATTGTAAACATACTAATAATTTGTATGATGTTTAATTGGTCAGATATCTCCATAAAGCAAACTTTGACTTCAACTTTTTCATGTCTCCTATAATTTAGTGTTACTAATCTACACCTGCAGAAATCCAGAAACAAATACTAGAAAGCACAAACACATACACACACATGCACACAGACACATATAGATGCTGGGCAATCCTATGTATGTTTCTGCTTTGTTTTTAAGGCAATAATGTCACAGAGTCACAGTAGTAAGAACAAGTAACCTACTGACATAAAGATAATGTCTTCTATAGGTGCTCTGAGAGTTTGTCATTTATTTTCATTTTATACTGTGAGGAGTATAGACTTTGGCAATCATCAGAGTGAGCAGGGACACTAACAGAACATACTAAATAATCAACAGATTTAAGAATATCAGAAACAACAGCTCTAGATTATAGCCCAGTATAAAGGATCTGCCTGTTTGGACCCACCATGCTGTTCCTTAAGACAGTTTGTTCTCACAGATATTTTATCTCTGTTGAAGAGAAAGTATAACAAAGAATTTGCATAGATACTTGAGTAGTAGTGTGCAAAATATAAACATTTGTGTACTCAAACTAAATTTTGAATCTTAATTTTTATTTGCCTAGATTCCAGTCAAATAAATGTGTTTTACTATTACCCTACATAAGAGAGGCATCACTCTTACCCAAATACCCTTAATGGCTTTAATACCATGTCATTTGAGTAGTCTAAATGTACAGTATTTTGTTTATTATTATAACTATAATAAATTCCACCTACAGAAAACGCAATTCAGGTTTACATGTTCATTTATAAAGATGACTATATAAATAAAATGTGGTGTATCATTGCATTACAGTAATAGTCAGCCTTAGAAAGAAAAAAAATATTCTGATACATGCTACAACATGGATGAACCTTAAACACAATATGCTAAGTAGTAAAGTAAACCAGTAACAAATGAGAGATATTGTATAATTCCAGTTGTATGAAATATATATAGAATAGCCAAATGCAGACACAATACAGATTAGTAGTTGTGGGGGCGAGGCTTGCTAAAGGAGGAAATTGGAAGCTACTGATTCTAAGTACAATTTCAACTTTCAAGATGAAAAGATTTCTGGAGATGGATGGTGGCAACTGCACATCAATGTCAACGTACTCAATGACACACCTGTACATGGCTAAGATGAGATATTTTGTGTTGTGTGTATTTTGGAACAATTAAAACAAATAATTTCCATGTACATGTAGGAGTAAATCTCCAAATTTAAGACATTTTCACATTCACAATTTAATGAAGAATAGTAACTGAAAGTAATGAAAAAATGTTCTTTGAGTTTGGCAAGAATTTTAAAAAGTTGTTCATAAGCTTTATGTGAGAAATATAGTGAAAAAGAGAGTTAGTAATGACTGTTTTTCTCTGGATCTAGAAAGCCAATGTCTCTACAGGTTGAGAGGATAAGTCTTTCAGTCTTAGTAAGTGTATGAAGTACACAATCCAGGTAGCTCCTAGTTGGGTGGAAAAATGGGGCATGCAAAATTTTTCTTTTAAATATAATTTTATCTCTGCATTATTTTCTGATAATACCATTTCCTTAGAAAGATTTGCTCATTTTTTTCTTCCAATGAACCCTACTTCAGTTTACTGCATGATAAAAGATTATTATGACACTTATTTGTTTACATTTTCATTCCCTACATTTAGCTTCTTGAGAGTCTTTAAAACATCCAGTCTTAATTAAATAAATGTTTGTTGAATTAACTAGTAGCTGAACAACCAAATACATTGATCTATTAACTACATAATTAGTGCCTAAAACGTGTGAGGCTCATTGGAAAAACAAAGATTAAAAATCACATGGCCCTCAAAAGATTATGTGGGCTCTGATGCAAGGAATGGAGCAAATCTAAAAATCCCCCAAACAAGTTAATACTGCAAACATCATTTTTTTAAAAATACAGTGATAAAGTGTTAAAGGTAGTGATAAATAAGAATGGTTACACACTGTTTTGGGTGAAGAGAAAGACCAGGAAAGGCTAAATGAAGGAGTTAGCCTCTGACCTAAACATAAAAGTGTTATGTTTACATAGACGAAAACCAGGAAAACAGAGCATTTGATGTCAAAATAACAATGAGACAGCCACATTTGATTACAACAGAAGTTCTCAAGCTCTTTACTTTTAAAAATTATTAAGGACCTCACACCCCAAAAGCCTCTGTTTCTGTGGATGATCTATATCTCTACTTGAACTGAGAAACTTTCAGATCATAAGAATAGACAAGTACACCTGCCATCAGAACCATGACATCATGAAACATCATGTAGCCTTTGGATGACTCCATTGTATATTCATGAGAGAAAAAGAGTGGAAAAAAGTGAGAATGGCAGATAGGATATAAATATAAGTATGAAAATAGTTTTAACCTTGCAACTACCTTGAAGGGCCCCAAGGACTTCCTGAAATGCCCTAGACTCATTCTAAGAACTTCTGGGTTACCCTGAATAAAGAGGCTAAATAGACAGAGCTACAATACATCCAGTGTTGCTTAAGGCCATGCCATACATTTTAAAACAGATGAATATTAAAGATTTTTGTACAAACAGTCATATATGATTATGAGTTAACTATACAAGGATTCATTTAGAAGGGCATAAATGGGTAGGGAGGTGTGTAAAGACACACTAGAGACCAATTAGAAGTCTAAAAAAGAGTTTCTCAGGAGCAAGAATTAATTACATGTGAACAGTACTTGAAGAAGAAAGAAGTGGAGGCACCCTAAAGGAGTCAACAAAGCTACAGAGAATCAAGATGCAATGCAGGATGGTACATTAAGAATGATAGTGAAGAAAGCCAAAGGAAAACTAATTTCAAGATGGGATTGAGGAATTATGCAAGGCATTATAAAGATAAGAAAATGATCATTAAGGAAAGGAAGACATGAAATAACTGGTGATCTATAATAAAGGAGTATATATGATTGACTAGATTGCAAGGTATTAAGGGGAATATGAAAGGTGAGGTCAGTCCTAGCATAATGTAAACAGTTCATTTGAGACTCTGATAATTAAAGAAAGAAGTGAGAAATAGCTTAGAACTGAAATTGAGTGAAAGAAATTGTTGATGAGGAAAAGAGTAAAGAAAGAAGGGAATGACAACAGAGAAAAGTTTCAGAGAGGCTAGGAAGAAATTAGGTCAAAAGAATACTCAGAGGCTCCACTCCACCTCACCCTACCCCCATGACCCATCTCATTCAACAGACTGCTGATGCAGTGCCAGCCATGTCCTAAGACACAACGTGAAGGATGGAATAAATGGATTTGATGAGCAAAGGGTTATTTTCACCATCAATGACCACTTCATTGAACTCAACTGCATCGTCTACATGTTCCAGTATGAGTTTATTATCCATGGCAAGTGCAATGGCACAAAGCTGAGAACAAGAAAATTGTCATTAATGGAAAGAAAGCCTATCTCCATCTTCCAGGCATGAGATTCCACAAACATCAAATGGCGTGGTGCTGGTGCCTGAAAATGTTGTAGAATCCGCTGGTGTGTTCACTACCATGGAGAGTGTCAGGGCTTACTTAAAGGATGGAGGCAAAAGGGTGATTGTCTCTGTCCCTTCTGCTGAGGCTATGTTTGTGATAGGTGTAAACCATTAGAAATACAATTCCCTCAAGATCATGATTAATGCCTCCTGTACCACCAAATCTTGCCTGCTAGCCCACCCTGCCCAAGGTCATTGATTACAACTTGGGCATCATGGAAGAATTCATGAGCACAGTCCACAATCTTAGTACTTCCTACAAGATCTTGGGCTGGACCCTCTTGGAAACTGTGATGTGACAGCCATGCAGCTGTCCATAACTTTATTCTTGGTCCTGCGCCAAGGCTGTAGGCACGGTCGTCCCTGAGCTGAATGGGATGCTCAATAGCAAGGTTTTCCATGTGCTCACCCAACGTTGTCAGTTGTGGATCTGACCTGCCATTTGGAGAAAGCTGCCAAATATAAAGATACAAAAAAAGGCAGTGAAGCAGGCATTTGTCAGCACCTTAATTTAAAGGACAATCTGAAATGTATCAAGGACCAGGTCTCCTGCAAGTTTTAACAGTGATTCTCACTCTTCAACTTTCAATTCTGGGGGTTGACACTGCCCTCAATGACCACTTTGTCAAACTCATTTACTGGTATGACAGTGACCTTGTTTAAAGGGATAGGGTGGTAGACTTTTTGGTCCACAGGGTCTTCAAGGAGTTAGAGTCCCTGAACCAACAGCCAGTCGCAGAAAGAGCAGCAGAGGAAGAAGAATTCATCGGTTGCTGAGGAGTCCCTGCCCCAACTGAGTCCCCCAATACTGAGAATGTTCCTTCACAGTTTCTACCCTAGGTCTCCTCAAAAAGGGGAAGGGGTTAGGGAGCCCAGCATTGTCGCATACCATCAATACAGTCCACTGCACCCAGTAAAAGAGACAGAGATTAGAGAGAAATGCTTGTTTGTCTAAGGGAAAAAAAAAAAAAAAGTCTCTCTTTCCCTGAGAGAGTTAAAAAGAGAAAATTTAACTGAGAATTCAGGGAATTAGTTGAAAAGTGAAAAATGAGCAGAGTAGTAAACTGAATGAAAGTATTATGGAAACTGGCAGAGTAGAGATATTGTGTAGAAATAGAAACAAAGTTGAAAAAAATAAGGCAGGAAAAAAAGAAGCAAGACTTCAGTTACGATTAGCGATTAGTGTGCTTGATCAACAGACGAACATCAGAGATTAGAACTTCAATACTTGAGCTGGAATGCTAACAAAACAGTTTCTCAGGACAAAAAATAATAAGGATTTGTGCTAGATCTGCATTGTTCAATAATAGCAGTCTCTAGTCTCAGGGGACTCTTCATAAAGTTATTAAAATTAAATAAAATTTAAAATTCAGTTATTGAATCACATTAGCCAGATTTCTAGTGCTCAGTAACCGTGTATTATCTGATGGCTGCCACAATGGATGATGTAGGTGCTGAACCTTTCTTTCACAATGAAAGATCTATCAGATATATAGATATATAGGCCTGGATACACTTATGAGGGGAGAATTAATGTATTATATAGTAGCTAGTATTTCTTGAGTACACACTGAACCACTCACTTCACATATATGATGACAGGCAGTACTCACAATGATATTTTGGGGTAGATTCTAATATATTTCTGTTTTGAAGATGAAAAAGCAAATCAAGAGACAAATAACTTGTTTTGTATCATGTTTTAGGAGAGCAAGATTTAGGCCCAGGACTTTTTGACTCCAAGAACAGAGAAAGGATGAAGGAGAATAATCATTTGAAAGTGACAATATCCTCATAGTTTAGAGATTAATGTGTTTTTTCTTACACAATGAGAATACTATGAAATATACCAGCAAGAATTAACAAGGCTACATGAACAAATTAGTGGATAAAAATAAAATATATATTCCATTTTTTTTTCTGATACTAGGGATTGAAACTAGGGGTGCTTTACCACTGAGTTACATGCCCAGTCCTTTTTAAATTTTGAGACAAGGTCTTGATAAATTGCTCAGGGCTTCACTAAAATGCTGAGGCTGGTCTCACACTTGCAATCCTTCTGCCTCAGCCTCCTAAATCCCTGGGATTGCAGGCTCATACCACCATGTCATACAATATTAAAGTACTAAATTGGAATGCTTTAAACTAGAAAGTGCAAAAAGCAGAGTTATAATAGAAACTTTAAGTCAGACAACTTATTTTATTAGTGGGTTCCTGCCAGGTGAGAAAGTTACTGTTGTCATGGAAACCACCACAATACTACTATTTTGCACTTATATAACACCTTTCATCTGATGAGCTCAAAGAGACTTACAAACATTAATTCATTAATAGTCCTTTTTATTGAAAGTGCATCAAAATTTACCTAATAGCATACAACAACAATTGCAGATCAAACAAAGGGAAATTTCATTGCTCTCTAACAGATTCACATAGATTATACACCATCTCCTGTTACTTAAGATGAAAGAGAGACAATAATCTTATACAGTATTCACCTTCTTGTTTCTTTAACCAAATTGAAAACCATTTTCTATTGTTTTATTGTCAAAAATATGCAGCTCTTCTTCCACCCACTCTTTAATTTCTTTCTTCATGTGCTCAGCTAATTGCCTGGGAATATCTTTTAAAACACCATTACACACACTTACCTGTGAGGCTGTAACCACCAAGACAGTCATGGGTATCTTTAAAGGATGCATGACCTCATTTTAAATGAGAAGAACACCACTAAAATATGAAAGGTTTTTGTGTGTTTGTGTGTTAATTAACAGTTGGAACACTGGAAAGGATAAGATCTTTAGTTTTTCAAAATTATTTTTAAGTTATTAAAAGTGAAGCAAGTACTTGTTTCAATATTTTTAAAACACACACACACACACACACAAAAAAAAAAAGACTAGAAAAATTAGGTCAGTGCAATGTCCCATAAAGCATATTACCTTGTTTTTAACAGAATCATCCAAGGATAACTTATGAGATTACAACTTCTTAGATAATTTTATGAAGTTGACTTCTCCAAGATAACTTTTCTTCAATAACTTACTAGGTTCTATCATTTGAGAATGAGAGCAAACCTTTTAGAAACGTGTTGATATTTTTCAGTTGATGCACTTTACTACGTTCTCAGCTAGGGTCACTTTTGCCATATTCTATTGGCAAAACTAATTCTCAAGGCCATCCATCCTGATTCAAGGGAATGGAGAAACAGACTGCTGGCAGGAGAAGATGTAGAGTCACATTGTAAAAGACATGCATTCAAGGATGGAAATCTTTCTTAAATGTCTTAAGCTCAAACTTAATATAAAGGGTAACATCGAATTTGTGAACTCAAGAATGCTGTTAGGAAAAACCATCAGTAAGAAGCTCCTCATTTTTAAATTTTGTATCATAAGCTTTGTCCTTTTCCTCAAATGCCAGGTTTCCAACTATTGTCACTACTCCTGCCCCAATGATCCTATCCAGCTCCTCTCCATTAAACCTCTTCTCCCAACACATGCAATATTTAATATTTAACTTGCTTCTCCTGTTAAATGTTTGTTTTATGATTGAGAAGCCTTAGAACACAAAAGCTGTTTGTCTTACACTTTAAACATGAACAAACACAAGAAGCTAATAGATACCTCTGAGACTTAGCTAGCCTTCTTGGTCACTCGTTATGTTCTGGCTGTTTCTGTCACTATGTTCAAAGAAATACCTTAGATAGAAAATGATATTAAGAGTAATCCTATTAGAAAAAAATTTTACCTCAGTAACCAATCTATTTTATGTTAGGCCACTGAATATAATTGGCCTAAATAAGAATTTTGGGAGGGTTCCAAATGAGAATTTTTATTCTTATTTTGTTTATTATAAAATAATTATTCTTTTATAATTATTGTTAAGAATCTTTGAGTTCTGAATTATTTTGCTGTTCATCAATAACTTTTGTATCTCATTGGTATTCCTCCAGTTATTCTACTACTGTTCAACTGTTGAAATGGTCATCAAAATGTAATAAGTTGATCGAAGAGTCTCAGATATTACTTTAGAATAAGCTTATTCCTTTTATGAAAGATGCATCTGTATTTGACTTTGTAAGATAATAAATTCAGAGAAAACCCAACTGGGACTTCTAACATACTCTTCTACAATATATGAATTTTATACTAAATAAGACTATAATATTCTCCTCTACAACTGGAAGCCACATCCCCACAGGAAATGGAGATGCTAAAATATTAATAGCTTACCCACGTTTTCTAAGCCTACTATGGAACTTTAAACTTCACCAGGGTCTAAGCACTGTAAATCACCATGTTCATATTAATGAAACTCTCTAGATGTTCTTCAGCTACTCTACTACTTAATGTTTCTGATGTTTTTAAAACAGAAAAACTATTCACATTTAACCTGAAAAGGCAATGTCAAAATCAATTTGTAAGTCAAATAAATATTGTCACAAGTACTATTGTAAGGTTAGTAATGTTTTAAAATGTTATGACTGTAAAAGGATCAATTACGATCAGAGGTATTACTAATAGTGCTTTTTTGGTTTGTTTATCAAAAGTTTCAGGAATATGCATATTGATAATAAACTCATTTCTTCTTTTGAGATTATCTGTTTCCCCCTCATAAAATTCTGATACTTATGGTCCATTCTAGGACTCCAATAACAGCTGTACAACTTCTGTCTCCCCATGCTTACTCTTCAAGAGAAATGGATTCTATCATACTGTTTTTGACATTGGATAATTCATGTAATTGGTCAAACACAGCTCCTGCTTTACACAGAGATATTAAACAATCACAAAATATTCACCAAATACAATACAATGTAATGATTAAGACATAAAATCCTGTAGCCAATACTATTTTTTTTCTACATTAAAAATACATCCAGAATTCACCTTCTTGAATTACCAACCACACCACTTGCACCACTGTCATTTAGATCCAAGCCACCATCATCTCCAATCAATATTACTGCAGTGCCTTTCTAAATAATCTTTTTGGTTTTGCCCTTGCCCCAACTGTCTATTCTCAAGATAAATAAATAAATAAAGTGCTTAGCCAACTTGATTTTGTTAAAAGAGAAGCAAAGATCATATTTGAAACCCACCTGTCAGATTCCTAAAATAGCCTTGATTTTATTAGAGCTAAAAACTAAAGTGCTTACTAGTGTGTCTAGAAATTCTTTTTAGGGTTTAATTCTTCTCTGCCTCTCTGGCTGCATTTTCTACCACTTCTTTTTCGCTTACTCACTAGCTTCCTTCTTGTTCCTAAAGCATATAAATCATGCTCTACGCTAAGGGAATATGTACTTGCTACTTTACTTCCATGAAATATTCTTTTCCCAAGGTATCAGAGTACCTGGGTTACTCACTTCTTTCATTCATGTCTCTGCTCCAAATATGATTTTATTGAAGAGCCCTTCTTTGGTTATTCTATATTGAATGGTAAGTACCACTCTTCCCCAAACCAGGTCCTCTTTCCCCATTACTATTCCGTACAGTACATTACTGAACATAAGATATCAGATACTCTTTACATACAGTGTAACACAAGTTCCACAGAGCAGGGATGCTCTCCTAAACACGGCTACACCCTCCAAAACATGAACCTGGAACACAGGGTAAAATTAATAAACAGTTTTGAATGATGAATCAACTGGAATTCTGGTTCCATCACATCAGCTGCTTGGCTTTGGAAAAAAAAAAAAAAAAAAACATTAGCCCCTCTGGAGTTCAGTTGACTCATTGTATGTTGGAAAAAAAATAATGATCAATAATAACATTGACCTCATTTAACTGTTGTGAGAAAAAGAACATTTAATGTATGTACTTAAAACAGTGTCTGTAGAAGATAAGTTTTACATTAAGCTTTATATGTTACTAATCGTAACAAGTCTATTAACTACTCAACCCACAGAGCTGCAAAATTTTCTGGAATAAGAATAGAACAGAAAAATAAGCTTATCAATAAATGTTCCTGGGGACAGGAACAGAAGAGAAAAGTAAACTTACCGATATTTTTATTTTCCTTCTCTTCAGCCTAATATCTTATGGATATTTATTTTTAAAACTTGGTTGCATAACCCGCAGTACACAAAAACGCACATATTCTGAATTAAATGACAAAACCAAATGTTCCAGGCACAAGGAATTCTGAATTAGTATGCATTGACTTGCACTCGATTTTAATTTACTTTCATCTCTGTGATGGTTACTTTTATGTGTAAATATGGCTGTTCCATGAAGTACCCAGATATTGGTTTAAACATTATTTATATTTCTGGATGTATCTATGAGGCTGTTTATGGGTGCGATCAATATTAATATCTAAATTGGTAGACTGAGCAAAGCAGAGTAGTCTCCACAATGTGGAGGTGCCTCATCTAATCCAAATCCTTTCTTACTCAGCCTTTTATTCTATTCAGGCCCTCGGAACTTTCTCCCCACTTTTCTTCTCCCCCTGTACTTGAGCTGGGAAATCAGTCTTCGGCCTTGGGATTGAGATTTGAATTTATTGCACTGGTTTACTGTGTTGGAACTAAAATCAGCTCCCCTTGATCTCAGCCTCCATGATCATTGTTTTAATCAGCTTTTTTAATGCCGCAACTAAACGACCCAACTAGAACAACTGTAGAGGAGGAAAAGTTTATTTTGTGGCTCAGGGTTTCACAGCTCTCAGTACAAGACAGCCACCCCCATTCCTTGGGGCTGAGGGTGAGAATGAACATCATGGCAGAAGAGTTTGGCAGAGGGAAGCAGCTCACATATGATGATAGGGCAGCTAAGAGAGACTCCACTCTCCAGATACAAAATACATACCCCAAAGTCATGTCCCCCAGGGATCCACCTCCTCCACCCACATCCTACCCACCTTCAATTACCACTCAGTTAATCCCATTAGGAGATCAATTCATTGATTTGGTTATGCCTTAATCCAAGCATTTTTCCTCTAAACCTTCTTGCACTGTCTCACACATGAACTTTTGGGGGACACCTCAATCCAAACCATAATAACTGTGTAAGGCAATGTGTTTTTAATTTTTCTTTTTAGTTGATATACAATCATAATATTTCCATGCACGGTGTGATATGCATGTAATGCATAATGATCTAATACAGTAACTAGCATTTCCATCACCACAAACATTTATCTTTGTGCTAGGAACATTCAAAATCCTCTATCTATTTTGAAATATATAATAAATTGTCTTAAGCAGTAATCACCCTGCTGTGCTAAAGAATACTAAAATTTATTCTTCCTTTCTAAGATATCTTGGGATCTACTATACAACCTCTGTCTTCCTCATACCTTTTCTAGCCTCTAGTGACTGTTCCTTCTATTCTACTTCTGTGGGATCAACCATTTTAATTTCTACATAAGAATGAGAATATGCATTATTTGTCTTTCTGTTCCTGGTTTGTTTCACTGAACACATCATGCTCCAGGTTCATACATATTGTCAAAAATGATAAGATTTCATTCTTTTTATTTTATGAACCAATCTCTCTCTTCACTGTCCATAAATATAAATGTATATTTTCTCTTTCTCTGGAGAACCTAGGTACTTCTTGAAAATATTTTAAGACAAGGCTGGAGTTGTGGCTCAGTGGTAGAGTGCTTGCCTCATGTGTGTGAGGCACTGGGTTCAATTCTCAGCACGGCATAAAAATGAATAAAATAAAGGTTCATCAACACTAAAAAATATTTTAAGATAAAATTTTCACTCCTACTTTTCAGTCCTTGGTTATATTTCTTGGTTGCCAGGCATTATGCAATGATTGCAATATAATATATCCTCCTATCCTTATTTAAAAAAACAAACAAATGCAGCCTCTATGTGGACTGTAACCATGCAAAACAAGTAAAACCCACTAATTATGAAGAGACTACAACCTCCTGTCCTCAAAGAATTTCCAACACAGGACTGGAACACAAATATACACAAGTAAAACTCAATGATTTCATGAGGATTATGTTAGAACCATGCTTGGGGAAAGCAAGATCAAGGCTCCTTATAGGACTTTGCAAGGACTCACCAAGGAGTGGCAGGGTATCAGTGAGAAGAGGACTACTAAACAGAAATGTTGATTAACTAACATAGTAGTAAAGGGATTGAGAAGAAAGGGGGATGAATAGGCCTTCGTCAATAATTGGGTGTGTGAAAAAAAAAAAGTAGGTCAGCACTCATACCTCTGAGTTGGCATAAAAGACAATCACTACCACTTTTCCTTGTTGAATTTTTATGGGTCTGTAAAATAACAAGGGATGTGACACACATATGTAAATGATGAGATACACAGGTTAGAGCTTTAAAAAAGTTCTGGGTGACAGATTTTCAGTTACAGATTTTTATATGTTCATAAATATAAGCTGTATAATGAAAACAAAATCCACATTACATAATATAAAGATAAGGAAGAGAAGAAAACTATGTCTAAAATCTTGTTTGAGCAAAGCTATAACTATATAATTCTAAGAATTTATAATGAAGTTATTAAGACACAAGATTAAGGAAAAGTGATACCTAGAAAACAACTTTACAAAAATTCAAAGATTCCAAAATTGTCTTTCAATATAAAGGCATTTGGAGAAAGTCACATGTGAAATATTAAAAGAGAATGAAAAAACAGTTCTGTGTGATATGATGTGGTCCCTGTAATTAAAAGGCTTGGACAATACTTATCTAAGTGCAGTTGATAATCAATTCACTGTCCCTTTTTTCTCACATAGCTGGTAACCCTGATGACCTTTACAAAATGAGCCAATTATAAGGTCAGTTCACTCAGCAAAGGTTCTATAAGGTTCTATAAGGGTTCTTATAATCTGAAAAAATTTTAACAATTTTTTAAGAACGAAACTATATTATATATGTATATAGACATGTATGTATACATTGCCCCCCACACACATGCACACATACCCCATATGAAGAATAAATATCAAAATGCTCCAATCAGTTGAAACTTATAGATACGCTCCTTAACAATGTGGGCGTTAAAAAGGGAATTAGAGCTTATATTTAGTAGTACTGAGGATTGATCCCAGGATGCTCTACCACTAAGCTACATCCCAGGCCCTTTTTCTTTTTTTTTTTTTTATTTCAAGACAAGGTCTCACTAAGTTGCTGATGATGATTTCAAACCTGTCATCATCTTACCTCAGTCTCCCAGGAAGCTGGGATTACAGGTGTGAGCCACCAGGTCTGGCTGATAGTTAAATTGAATGTGGTATCTTCTATGTGATACAAAAAAGAGTATTAGGCAAAAGCTAAGGAAATATAAATGAAAGTATGGGTTTCACATTTAGTAGTGTATCGATATTAGTCCATTAGCTGTGATAAATATGCATTACTAATGTCAAGCTAATAGTTAGTAATTATATAATTTCCTAATGTCATGTGTTAATAACAGGGTGGATGGGTATACAGAAACTCTTTGTACTCTATTCCCAATTTCTCTGTAAACCTGAAACAAAAGAGTTTGTTTAATAATGGAAATCTGAGGAGTTAAAACATAAAGAAAACAAAATATCATGTATACAACTTTTGGAGACTGAAAACATCATTGCATATAGAAAATGCTGCAGAGACAAACAAAATATGAAATGTCACCTGATCCATTATGTCAAAAAGAATAAACCAAGAACTAAAACTGGTCGATTATCCTATTCTCACCATCTGCCAAACAAATACAACATGCTCCTCACATTGGCCTGGAATGTCATACTTCATCTGGCTTTGACTCCCTTTGGCTCACTCCAGCTACCCTGGCCTTCTTAAAATTACTCCAGCTACTCTGGCCTTCTTAAAATTGCTGAAATTCCCAAAGAGCTTACTCTTTCCTCAGAATCTCTCCTTCTCTTCCCCTCTCCCCATACACCCACATGGAAATTTCACAGAAAATTAGAAAAATAATGCAACACAGCATTATTTTCTCGAGGTCCTTAGCAACACAACCTATAAAGAGAATAGAAATATTATTTTACACAATGAAATTAAAAATTATAAATCTCAAGGGAACATAAGGAAAAATTCATAGACTAAAAAAAGATCAGTACATAAGTAGTAAACTACAAATATAAAGTCCTATAGCTTTCCAGAAAGCTAAGAAAAAAAATGGTTCAAAAAATGCAATGCAAAAAATGATCCCATTCTTAATAGCAACCTCCTCCTCCTCCAACTAAAAATACCACTCACACTCCATGTACTAGCCAGAGCATAAAAGTAAACCGTAGACATGCAAAAGTGTTCAGGATAATCTTCTGGGGTTCTTGTTTCAAACTACACCTTCTTTGATCTGTTCCAGTTATTGATTTGGAGCTCTAGTTTTCCTTGTTTTTCCTTTCCATTCCCTCAACTATCATCTTTGTTATTTTTGTTGTTGTTGTTGTTGTTTTGTTTTCTGGTTCATAGCTCAACTCCATTAATCTGCAGTATGATTTGCTGTCTCCCTCTAATTTTGATTGCTTCAGAGAGTCATGATCAAATCAATACCAGGACCTAAGCTTTAACTCCAGCCCTAGTTCCAATCCTAGTCCCAGCCAGCATATATCTGACCCATATATATACCCAAATAAAACAAAATCACTATCATGTGGAGTGGATAAATATAAAACTGACTGGCATGACATGTAGCCAATACAAATTGCTTGATAAAAGCAAATGGAATCCAAATTAAAATAACCCAAGACAGGATTCTCCTTGAGTCCAAAGCCTACAGTCCTATTTAGGTGCTAGATATTCTCATCTAAGAATCCTATCAAAACCTCATATTTAAGAAGTTCAAACTCAACTGCATTAGGCAGGACTTTTCTACTTAGAAGACACGAGCTTGACATCTTAAACACAACAGGACTGATTATTAAGAATTTGAAAGGTAGGAATGGAGACACACCTTGAGCAGTATGAAATGAGAGTTTGGCTTCTCTCTCTCTCTCTCTCTCTCTCTCTCTTTCTCTCTCTCTCTCTCTCTCTCTCTCTCTCTCTCTCTCTCTCTCTCCTGTGTCTAGTCTATTTCCTTTTATTTATTTATTTTTATTTTTTATAAACTTCTTTCTAGAAAACAAATTTTTAATAACTATCCACAGGCAAGTAGACAAGTAGACTAAGGGAGCCCATGGATCCCAAGTTTACATGCTAAGGGTGCTAGCAACAAAATACTGAAACTTTGGGCTCCAGTCATAACTCCTGAATGCTAACCCATTCAAAAATGGCCATGGGAATGCAAATTGTAAATTTGACTCAAGATTAATCTCTGTAAATTTTTATGATATAGGGATGGGGTGACAGGGAAACCACAGAAGAAACTGTAAGCTACTCAACTGATTATTATTTACCTGACCAAACTGAGTGTTTATAAGCCATTTCACTAATGTAATTAATTAATCACTTTTTCTAGTATTTTAAACTTCTTTCATACCATAAAAGTCATCTTTCATACCTTTCTCTTTATGTTAGTCAGCCTTGGGTCACTGTGACCAAAATACCTAACAAGAAAAACATAAAGGTGGAAATGTGTATATTGGCTCATGGTTTTAGAAGCCCAGTATGTGCTGAGTTGATTCCACTGCTCTGGGCCCAAGTGAGGTAGAACATCATCGTGGAAGGGTGTGGCAGAGGAAAGTTAGTCACTGCAAGGCAGCCAGAGCAGCAAAGAAGAGCCAGAGGGACAAGATATATTCCCCAAAGATACCCCCCCACACACAGTGACCCACCTCTTTCACCATACCCCACCTTGCCACCTGCCTGTGGGCACCACCCAGTGCAATAATCCTTTCAAGTCATTAATCCATCAAATGGATTAGGTTACAGGTCTCACAATCTAATCATTTTACCTCTGAACATTTCTGCATTAACACAAGTACATTTGGGGAACACATATACCCAAAATAATAATAGTCTTTTTCCTTCAATGATTTATAAGCTATAATTTTAAAATGATAAAGGCCCTTCATATGACCCCTACCACCATTATGTTTATTTACCCTACATGTCCATCTAAATTACTGTAAAAAAAAAAAAAAAACTATCTACAGATCTTTCTTTCTTCAGATTATCTCTACTCCATGGCTAGAACTAAGTGAGTCACAATAAAGCTAACAGCTTAACCCACTAGGGGCAAACAGAAGTTAAAACATCCAGGACTCTTTGTCAAATGGAATAAGGAATTCTATGTTGTGTTAAACTCAATGGGAGTTCAGTAGAAAATTTCAGGCAGAGGAGTGATTGTAGTTTGGAGAAGAATAGAAGAGGGAGGAACAAGAACAGTGACTTGTCAATAATTTGCTGAAGATTAAATCATAAGGAACTTGAATATTAGGTACAGAAAAAAAACTTATATTGAAGTGGTGTTAACTGAGATGCAAATATTCAAGTAACTGATTTAGCTAGAGTCCTGAGTCATCATCAGCTATCCATACAAAATTTAAAGCAAAAATCTACGTTGTAGGAAGTGCAAAGTCTTTATGTCATGACTACCAAGAGAAGCAATTTAAACTTTGAAAGAAGGCTATATTTTTGAGAATTTTTTAAGGAATCTTTGTAGTAAAATTAGATACAGATGTTAGAACTATCATTTAAGCAATTTTCTTCTCTAATTAGAATAATAAATGATTAAAACTATCCCCATAGCAACCCCTCACATCATGATGCACACAATGCCCATGAAATAAGAATATCCTATTTTGGAAACAAACAGAAAATATAACGAAATATAATGAATACAACCAGTTTTTTCTACAGATGCTTTTTCCTAAAACAGTGGGATTCAAAACCAAATAGCATCACCCTCTATATACAAACACTTGCTAACAAAACAAATAAAAAACCTATATGTGAATATAACATAAATAAGAAAAAGAATTTCACAAACATATTTTAAATTAAGCAAAAATGACAACACTATCATTTGCAGGGATGTAAAAAAACTAATGCTCCGTCTAATCTTACAAGTCTTCATCTTCACATTTACTCCCTGAACTACTACATTCACTATGGCATTTACTATATGAAGTTATTGTTACAGAGGTTACTGAAAAGAATGCAAACTTTTAATAAAGGTGTTTTTACCAAATCTTCTATTTCCAGTTTCATGAATCAAGCAGTTCTATATACATTTCAATTTTGTGTAACACTACATAGAACATATTGCATTTACTTTTGAACAACAAAAAAAGAAGAAATTTCAAATTTAGAACTAGATTCTCCCTCAATTTTCAACAAAATAACCAAAGAAAAAACAGCTACAATAACTTTTGTCTCATTCATGATTGTTGATTTATAAATCTGTTTACTGTTAGGAAATAATTTATCCAGAATTTTTAAAAGGTATAAAAATTTGAAAAGCTCTATGTTGGACTGCAAGTTTATAAAGAATGTTATTTGATAAATCTTCAAATTTATAAAAAGTTAGGATTTTCACATATCTATGTGTATAGATATGACTTAATAGTATATATGTATATATTTCAAGTAGATATCTAAAACAAAATACAGCATGCATTTTTCAGTGACTTATAGGACTTACTTTAATTTAGAAGATATTGCATAGGTTAGTGGAAAAGTTGTAGTACTTTTGATATGGTATTTTACCAAATAACATATTTTCAGTTTCATAAACCAAACAGTCTATGTTCATTTCAATTTCTTCAGCTGCCATTTAGTAATTTGAAAAATATTATTTTAAACAAACATTGAAAAGCAGAAGAAAATTATGAATAAGACTTCTCCTTCAATATTGATTTTATAAAGAGATTAACTTTTTTTTTCCTTCAGTGGAAAGGAAACTGTATCTATGGCAAAATATAATTTATTTAGCTCTTAAAATATAGAAACACTCATCAAAATTTTATTTTTCATCCTAATTACAGGCAAAGTTTTTCTTCTAGTACAACTGAACTATTATCTATGATGAATTTCTTAAAAGCTTATATGAAGTGAATTAACAACTCATGTTTCTTCAGAAATTTGAATCTAGTCAAAATTTCCTAAGGGGAAAAAAAATTGGCATTAGGAAAACAAAAGAATAACAAGTCTAAAAAGCTCAGCAGTCACTACAAATAGGTCAAGTTCTGACTTGGAACAGATGATACAAGTGAGCAGGGGTTAGTTTCTATTTATTTCCACAAATGGCACGTGTGCATTTCATAACTACTATTTCTCTATTTACTACATCTACAAACCATATTGCACAAAACAGGTAACTGATTGCCAAAATCACTCATATGCCAAAATCCCTTAAATGTTGGCAACTTTTTTTTTTCCAAAAATAAAAGTATCATTCTAATCTATTAGTTTCCTTAAAATTAAAATGTAAGTTTTATTACAGAAGGTTTTATTTCATCATCAAATGTAAAGCTTAGCTTTGTTGGATAAAGATTCTTGGTTGGCATCCATTTTCTTTCAGAGACAGGTATATGTTGTTCCACGATCTTCTGGCTTTGAGGGTCTGAGTTGAAAAATTTGCTAAGATACAAACTGGTCTCCCCCTATATGTGGTCTCATTCCTCTCTTGAGCAGCTTTTAAGATTGTATCCTTATTCTGTATGCTATAAATTTTCATTATAATGTGCCTTGGTGTAGATCTGTTGTAATTTTGTACATTTGGTACCCTTTAAAAAGCCTCTTGTATACGGTTTTTCCAATTCGTTCTTCATGCTTGGGAAATTTTCTGATAGTATATCATTGAATAGATTGTGCATTCCTTTGATTTGAAACTCTATGCCTTCCTCTATCCCAATAACTCTTAAATTTTGTCCTTTGATGCTGTCCCATAATTCTTGTATGTTCTGTTCATAGTTTCTTACTATCTTCACTGTGTGATCAACTTTATTTTCCAGATTTTATACTTTGTCTTTATTATCTGACATACTTTCATCCAAGTGATATACAATCAATCAACAAATATATGACAAAATGTTCATCATTGCTAGCAATTAGAGAAATACAAATCAAAACTACTCCATGATTTCATCTCAGTCCATTCAGAATGGCATCTATTATGAAGACAAACAACAATAAGTGTGAGCAAGGATGTGAGGAAAAAGGTAGACTCATATACTGCTGGTGGGACTACAAATTGGTCCAGCCCATATGGAAAGCAGTATGGAGATTTCCTGGAAAATTGGGAATAGAACCCCCCATTTGACCCAGCTATCCCTCTCCTCATCTATATCCAAAGGACTTAAAAACAGCATGCTACAGGGACACAGCCACATCAATGTTTATAGCAACACAATTCACAATAGCTAAACTGTGGAACTAATCTAGATGCCCTTGAATAGATGAATGGATTTTTAAAAGTGGCATATATACACAATGAATATTACTCAGCAATAAGAGAATAAAATCATGGCATTTGCAGGTAAATGGATGGAGTTAGAGAAGATGATGCTAAGTGAAGTTAGCCAATCCAAAAAAACCCAAATGCCAAATGTTGAATGTTTTCTCTGATATAAGAAGGCTGATTCATAGTGGGATAGGGAGAGGGAGCATGGGAGGAATAGATGAACTCTAGATAGGGCAGAGGGATTGGAGGGGAAGGGAGGGGGCAGGGGGTTAGAAATTATGGTGGAATGTGATGGTCATTATTATCCAAAGTACATGTATGAAGACATGAATCGGTGTGAATATGCTTTGTATACAACCAGAGATATGAAAAATGTGCTTAATATGTATAGTAAGAATTATAATGCATTCCACTGTCATATATAAATAAAAGTTAAAAATGTTAACTTTAGTAAAGATATTAAACTACCACACATATTCAATTCTTGAATAGTAATTCTTTTTTTTTCAGTTGCCCTAAATGTGCAATAATTCCCACTTTATGTCTGAAAAACTTAAGAATTAGAAAGGTTAAATAAGTTATTTTTATAACCCAATTAATACCTTTTTTGAACCAGTAATCTTACACAAGCCTCTGCCTTCAAATATTGTGATATATTACATCGCCTCTGATATATAACCTGCAGCACTTGATCTGAAGTTCGTAGGAGAGAATAGTGATGTCCTGGAAACATTGGTTGTACAAAAATTCACAGTATGTGTACAATTTATCAGAATAAAACATATTTATTGTCTATTCAAAACATGCTTGTAGAAACAGTTTATCAAATGAATAAGTAGTATATGTAAGAGCCACACAAAAGGGAGATGAAGGACACTTACTTTTTGTTCTAAATTATGGAAAATTGTTGAGCTTCTTACATATTCAGGTTATTAACCCTGTGTCAGGTATAGCTTGCAAAATAGTTCCTCCCATTCTGCAGTTTACCTTTTTGTATTTTCCTTTGGTATACAGAAGATTTTTTTAATTTAATGAAATCTCATTTGTCAAATTTTACCTGTGCATTTGTGGTCATATCAAAAAACTCACCACCCAGGTGAATATCGTGAAGCATCCCCCCCCCCCTTGATTTTGAGTATTGCATTTAAATCTGCAATCCATTTTGAGATGATATTTTTAAATGGTGAGAGCCAAGGGTCTAGTTTCATTCTTCTGCATGTAGATGGACAGTTTTCCCAGTATGATTTTTTTTTTAAGTTTTTTCTTAATGTGTGTCTATTAATCCTTTGTCAAATATTGGTTGGATGAACTGGGTTTTGATGGTGCAGACCTATAAAACCAGTGAGTGATTCAAGAGGATTTCAAGTTTGAGGCCAGCCTGGGCAATTTAGCATGACCTTGTATCAAATAAACAAAAGAAGAAGGAGGAGGAGGAGGAGGAGGAACAGAAGGAGCAAGAGAAGGGGGAGGAGGGAGGAGGGAGAAGGGAGAAGGGAGGAGGGAGGAGGGAGGGGGAAGGAGAAGGAGGAAGAGGAGGAGGAGGAGAAACAAATGGGCTGAAAAGTTGGGGATGTAGCTCCATGGTAGAGCACCAATTGTGTTCAATCACATTATCCCTCCCACTCCCCACAAAAAACAGTTGGCTGCAACTAACAAATGTTATGCAAGTGTAATATATTATATATTATATATCAACCAACAATCAATTGAGAACTTTTCAATATTCATATTTTGCATCCTATCATTGTCTATTATCATTGTTTAAGTAAAAAAATTCCATTTGCTATTTTAGCAAATATTGATTCAGTAGCTCCTATGTGCTGGAATCCATGAATAACTCAAAGCAATCAGAAAAAGATCTTTTTCCCAAAGGGCTAGGAATGTTTACAGGGAAGTAACCATCAAACATGGGAAGCCTCTCTCGTCATTACTCTGTTTGGCACAATTCAGATGCTCTCTTCTATTTATTCATAAAATATAATAATTTATTGTGAATTACAGTCAATCCACTATGTTGTATTTGAAATAGCATATTGTTCCTCACAAATATATACAATTATTATATTAATAGAGGTATTCTTTCAATTTTAAAGAGATGGAAATGTTAACTACCCCAGTATAACTACTACACACTCTATATAGGTACCAAACTTTCCCCCATAAATGTGTACAATTAATTTTTTTAATGATGAAAACCCTTCAGTTGGGTGGAAAATGAGAAGCTTCACTAAGAAAGGTGGAAAAAAAACTTTCACAGGAGTACTAGAGAGGAATTACTTCCTGTTGGAAATCAAAGAATTCTTCACAGAGAAAATGAGTTGTAAATACTTAATTTCTCCATGTGTTGATGAGAATGAAGAGTGAATAATTAGGATGTTCAGCCTCTTTATCTTGACAACTGCTCTTTCTGCTCCTCAGGTAAGCATCCCAGCAGTAAAACTGACATAAAAGGCCAGTCTGGGTCCAAAATTGGATGCTCAGCCCAAACTTGCCAAATCCTATTCTCTACTGACTTTCACAGCTTTTAGAACAGCAATGAGCAGAGATGACAATTCTGTGACCTAAGTAGGATCATGTCCAAAGTAAACTGGGATGTTGTATGAAAGAGAAATCTGGTGTTCAAAACAATATATCTTATTTTGTGACACGAGAGATCATCTGAAGTGAAATAACACCAATTCTGTTAAAATGTTTTCAGTATCCTGCTTCTAACAGCCACTGTATAATACCTCTTCCAGTTGTATTTCAAAGTTCTTTTTCTTTTTTTCCCACAGCAAATAACTGATTAAAAATGACTTCAAAAAACTAGAAAAAAAGTACATTCATATACAGAAGCACATGATTTTACCTTCTTTGAAACCAAAACACAAATTCCCTCCGAGAAAGACTATATCACCTGTAACAGTAAATTTTACTACACACTATAGTATCTGAACAGACATAATTGTTTTAATGATGAGCACAGAGATGAGAATATCATATAAACTGAGAAAGCCTAAATATCACTGAATGGCAAGATAGGCATAAAAAGAAGGGGAACATTCATTCACTTAAAATTTTTCATTTAAAAGTCTGTTTGAAAAACTGAGACCATGAGATATAGCAATGAACACACTTAGGTCCTTTTACATTTATCACTGCAGACTAGAGTAGTCTGAGGTTATCAACCACTGAAAAAAATAATGATAAGTGTGATCAGTCTGAGGAAAAGGGGACTATAAAAGGGTTACCCATAATCTCAAGGTTGTGGATAGCTTTCCAGAGTGAGTGCCCTCTAAACTGAATGGTAAAAAAGAGTGAGCTTAAAAAGGGGGATAACAAGTAGAAATGGACAGGAGAGGTTGTGGAAGGCAGAGACACATGTCCTAGGCAAGAGAGAAGATCTCAAGGAACTGAAGAAAAATCAACAGGACCACAGAAAATAGAGGGGCCAAAGCAAAAATATGATCTAGTGAGACTGATACTACTCAGATCAGAGTGGTGAAGAGAAGACAAAAATTAAAATCCTGGCTTTGCTACTAACTAGCTATGGAAGAAAAAATCATTAACAATCCGTAGCTTTGATTTTCTCATTTTGCAAGTGAAGAATGAAAAGCAGATCATTTCTGAAGTCTCTTTCATTCTAAAACTCCAAGTCAATCACATAGTAACCTGAGGTTACATTTTGCAACTGGTTTGCTGTTTACAGGAGGCTGAATTATTAATGTCAAACACCACTTGTACTTCATTGAGAATATTTTTACCACTACACTGGATGTTCAGTCGTGACTGCTTAAATTATTTTTTTTCTGGTTAAAAACACTGCAAATATGCCTCATGTATAAGTAAACCAGGGTCTTGATCACTCATTTTAACCTGTATTAAAACAGACCTAGAACTGTTTCCCATGGAAAAATCTTAGCCCTGCCTGTAGATGTTTCTCTCTCAGATTTTTCTCTCTACTGAGAGAGAAATGTCTTTTATCCAAAGGAGCATTTGGTCAAGTTCCTCAATTATTTCCTCATAAAAACATGTCAAAGCTGACTTTTTACATTTTTTCCCATAATATAAACATTTCTAGTGTACATACAGAGATATAAAGGAGAAATTGAGCAAGAGAAAGAAGAAAAAGCACCTGTGATCTGAACACCCAGAGATAACGACTGGTAACATGCTGCTGTATTTTCTTCAAATGGCTATGGTTCACCTGTCCTCAAAAGCACCAATTTCAATTTTGTTTCAATTGTGGAAGCATTGATTCAATTCGAACCTTATTTATTTTGGAAGCACTATATGTGTAACATCAAAGCAGAGCTTCTCAGGTCGACATGAGCCTCAAAAGTCTAGCTCTCTACCCTGTCCCCTCCATTCCCTAAGCTCTTGAAGGGCCTCTTAGAAGGACAGATTGGCTGCTGCTCACTGTTCTTGATCAATGAGTCCAATTTTCCTAACTCACATTTGCTAATCAATAACTGCTTTTGAGCAGGCATTCCAAAGACAATTATATTTCATACAAGTATTATAATTATTTAATAACTATTTATTTATCAACTATGTTGCATATAAGACATACATGAAAATACAACCAAAGAAGATGAAGCTGAAATGATGAAATATTTATTTTGCTATGTAAATGCTACAATCATTTGTGCATTCTAAAATATTGTCGTGAATAATATCCATATTGAAACACTGTAAAGTAACATGCTTTTCCCTTTTCTGTGTTAAAAACACACAAGAGTTACCTTCTTAACAAATTGTTAAGGGAACAGTATTGTCAGCAACAAATACAACACTGCACAGCAGATCTACACTACTTATTAATCTTGTGTGACTGAAGCTTTCTGTCTTTTAAACAGCAATTCACCTCCCCCAGCCCCTGCAATCCATCACCTTTTTACCTTGTACTTTGATAAATCTAACTACCTTAGATGTCTCAAATAAATGGAATCACACTCTGTTTGTCTTTAAGCAATGGGTCTGTTTCACTTAGCACTGTATCCTCAAATATCATTGATATGTAGTATGTGACAGGATTCTTTTTGTGACTGAATAATATTCCACCGTTATGTCTAACCTACACTTTCTCTATCCATTTATCCTTTAATGGACATTTAGGTTGTTTCACCTCCCAGCTACTACGAATGATGTTCTGATGA
The DNA here is from genome assembly GCF_045843805.1 of Urocitellus parryii. NCBI lineage: Eukaryota > Metazoa > Chordata > Mammalia > Rodentia > Sciuridae > Urocitellus > Urocitellus parryii. The sequence goes on along the minus strand of NC_135533.1, from coordinate 39,789,914 downwards.
ACATGAAATTGCAAATATCTCTTCCGGATCTTGCATTCAAGACTTCGGAATAAAGCCTCTGAAGTAAGATAGAGGAATCATAAATAGCTCTATTTTTTAACTTTTTGAGGATCTCCATTCAGGTTTCCATAGTGGCTATATTATTTTCCTGTCTCATGAAATGTATGTGTTTCAATTTCATCAAAACTTAACCTTCATCTGCTTTTTTCTTCGAAGTGGTATCTCATTACAACTTTGATTCACATTTCCCTGATGATCAGTGATGCTTCACGTATTTTCATATACTTGCTGACCATCTTTGTGTCTTCTTTAGAGAATATTAATTAAAGATTTTGCCCATTTTTAAATTGGGTTACTGCCTTCCCCAATACTACCCCGACATCTGGCAGCATAGCATGTGGCAAGTCTCCATTTGCTGAGGGTATGACAGGGTAGACAGCATGAGACTTTGCTTTGGAACTCAATTCTCATGAAACTCAGTGCCCATGGATGCAGCCTTTGGAAGAGCCCCAATGCCAGGCAGACACATGTGGCCACAGTGTATGGAATCTCTATTCCAGCCAGCACTCCCTAAGGCTGGTTGCAATGGTTATGGGTGAGGAATCTGCCACACTTATAATGGATACCATTAAAAATACACACACACACACACACACACACACACACTTTATTTCTGGGATGTTTTTGATCTGTATGTCTGTCTTTATGCCAGTACCATACTGTTTTTATTACTGAAACTCTGCAGTATATTTCAGTATCAAGAAGTACAGAGCTTCCATCTATGTACTCAAATCTTTAGGCTGTTTTGGTTATTCAGGGTCCTTTGGCATTCAATATGAATTTTAGGATTTTTTTTTATTTTTGTAAATAAATTGAATGAGAATTTTGATAGGGATTGCACTGAATCTGTACACTATATTGAATCTGGTGTCAAATATGTTGACAATATTAAACAAAAAAATACTTCCAATCCTTGAACTTCTGTCTTTCTTTCTGCAATATTTTGTAGTTTTCAAAATGCAATTCCTTTCTATCCTTGGTCATGTATATTCAAAAGTATTTTATTCTTCTTAATTCTATTGAAATAATGTTATTTTCTCAATTTCCTTTTAATCATTCCTATTAATATATAGAAAACAATTGCTCTTTATGTTGATTTTTGTATCCTGTGATAATGCTGAATTAATTTGTTAATTTCAACAGGAATGTTTGTGCAAAAATATCATGTATTACTTGCCCGCAGAGATAGTTTTACTTTCCACTTTGAATGCCTTTTACTTCCACTTATATCACTGCTCTGCCTAAGACTTTGATCACAGTGTTGAATAAAATGATGAGAGAAACACACTTACCTTATTCCTGATCTTGGAGGAAAAGATTTTAGTTTTAAATCACTGAGTATCATGTTTGCTATGAGCTTGTCACATAAAAACTTTATTGTGTCATACTTTCTATCCATTTCTGGTATATTGAGTGTTGTTATAAAAGCATGTTGCATTTTGGCAAATTTTTTTCTGCTGCTACTGAGATGATCACGTGACTTTTATCCTTCATTCCATTAAGGTGGAGTATCATATCTATTGTTGCATATGTTGAACCATCCGTGAATCCCAGGCCACTTGCACACTTGGCTATGGTGTACACTTCTTTAAATGTGCTGTTGCATATGGCTTACTAATACAGTCATTCGACACATAACAATGGTAATACATTCTCAGAAATATATCATTAGGTGACTTTATCATTGTATCAACATCATGGAGTATACTTACACAAATGTAGGTGGCAAGCCTACTTAGAGACGTAGGCTATATGCTGTATACCACTGTATATGTGATGGCATTGTCCAAAATGCAGCACATAATTGTATTATATTGATATTTTCATCAAGAACACTGTCTCATAGGTTTCTTATAGTCTTTCTGTGGCTTGGTATCATTTTCATGCTAGCCTCATAAAATGAATTTAGCAGTGTTCCCTCCCTTTTGATTTTTTGAAAGAGTTTGAAAAGCACTCCTTTAAAAACTCCTTTAAAAAGCTGGGGTTGTGGCTCAGAGGTAGAGTGCTCGCCTAGCATGTGTGAGACACTGGGTTCGATCCTCAGCACCACCTAAAAATAAAATAAAGATATTGTGGGGAAAAATATCTGGTAGGATTCACAATTAAACCACCTGGTCTTTTTCTTTGTTGGGAGATCTTGATTGCTGATTCAATCTCCTTTCTTGTTATAGGTTTGGTCTGACTGGTTTGTGTGTTTCTAGGACTTACCTGTTTCTTTCAGGTCATCTAGTTTGATGGAGCATACTTGTTCATAGTAATATCTTCTCCATGTTTTTCTTTCCGTGACATCATTGGTAATGCATCTACCTTCACTCCTGCTTTGCTTATTTAAGTCTTCTCTCCTTTTTTTCTTCATTTAGCTAAATCTATGCTAATTTTGGTGAACTTTTCAGAAAATTCTTAATTTTGTTGCATTTACTCCATTTCTCTATTTAATTTGTTTCTGCTTTAATCTTTATTATTTCCTTCTTTCTACTAATATTGAGTTTAGTTATTTTTCCAGTTCCTTGAGTTGTAGTTAGACTATTTGAGTTCTTTCTTCTTTTTAATGTCGGCATCTATTCTTATAAACTTCACTCAGGTTGCATCCCATAGGTTTTGCTATATTATGTTTTTACTTCCATTTGCCTCAAAATATTTTTTCACCTCTCTTTTTATTTGTTCTTCTGCCCAATATTTACAGATGATGCCATTAAATATCCACATATTTCTGATTTTCTAGTTCTCCCTTTATTGTTGGTTTCATTTTGATAAGATACTTAGTAATCATTTGAACCATCTTTAAACTTGATAAATTTATCTTAAGACATAACATGTAGTCTATTTGGAAATGTCATATATTGTGTTTGAAAAGAATCCATATTCTTTTGATATTGGCTAGAACATCCTATAAATGTCTGTTATGTACATTTGATCAATGTGGTTGTTTGAGTCCTAGTTCCTTATTGATCTTCTGTCTGGATATTCTAGCCATTATAAAAAATGGTTACTGATATAACTAACTACTGTATTGCTATCATTTCTTCTATTAATTCTTTCAATGTTTGCTTCATATACTTGTGTTCTTTTATATGTTTCATCATATATTTTTGCTGATATTGGATGCATATATAATTTTTATATTTTCCTGGAGAATTGTCTCTTTTATCATTATGTTATGCTCTTCTTTGCATATTTTGCCAGTTTTCGATTTAAAGCCTAGCTTTGTCTGATTAGGTATGTCTACCCTTTCTCTCCTGGTCACCATTTGTATGATATATCTTTTCCTATCCTTTCACTTACAGCCTACAGGATCTTGCCTTTAATCCATTCAATCATTGTATGCATTTCAATATTTTAATTTGTTTAAATTTAAAATAAGTATTAATAGAGCGCACTGTTGTCACTTTGCACCTTTTTCATTCTAATGATCTCTTTCTTTGGGCTCTTTGATTTTTTTTTCCCTTGTAGTGGCACTCTTTTGATTTTTTTTCCATTTTATTTTGCCTTTCTTCTATAGGGTTACCATGAACTTACATACATCTTTTAATAGACAAGCTGATGGTAACTGATATTCAATTGTATATGAAGACTACACTTTTATTTCACCTACCAATAAATTATTGTATTAATGTCCCAAGCTCCACTTTTAATATTTGTTTTACATAAACATTTTTAATAAAGGTTTTTATGTTTTTGTATTTTTACTGTTATATCAGAATTTAAAATTATTTATTGCAACATGATCCCTGAATTACAGTATTCCACATTTGTGTATATGTTTACCATTTGTGTATATGTTTTCACACTTTTAGATGCCTCTTGCTGCTGCTTAGTGTCTTCATTTTGAAGGACTCCCTTTGTCATTGCTGTTAATTCATTCACTTAGCCTTTATTTATCTGGGAACATCTACACCTCCTGTTCTTATTGAAGGAGAGTTCTTAGCATTCTTAGATGGCACTCAGGATTTAGAAGATAGTATCCCACATCCTCTGGCCTGAAAGATTTCTGCTGAAAAGCCTGCTGATAGTCTTATGACATAACCTTATATGCGACCAATGGAGTTTTCTCTTACTATTTCCAACATCCTCTCTTTTGTCATTGACTTTTCAATTTTTGATTATGTATTATGTATTTACAAAATTTGATTATGAATATGTATTGGCATGGCCTTCTTTGCATTCAAAAAATCCATCTCCTTTTACATTCATCAAGCTCCTTGAATCCAAACGTCCACTTCCTTTTACATATTTGGATGTTTTTGATCATGATTTCTTTAAGTGATCTTTTGCTCATTTCTCTCTATATTCACTGAGAGTCAGTCTCTTCCCCCACCTCTCTTCATATATATATATATATATATATATATATATTTGCTTTATGGCATCCCCCAAATCCTTTAAGCTTTCTTCATTATTTTCCTTCTTTCTTTATGTTTTGTTTTTTATCTTTCTTTCTTTTTTCTCCTCTAATTGGATACTTTCCAACGACCCATCTCCCAATTCACTGATAGTTCTGCTGTTCAATTTTCCTACTGAATACCTCTAGTGAATTTTTCATTTCTGTTACTGCATTTGACAGTTCCAAAATTTTTGTTTGTTTCTTTTCAACATTTATATCTTCGGTTAAATTCTCATTTTGTTCGCACAATATCTCCTGGGCTCCTTGAGAATCTTCGTCAAGGTCATTTTAAATTTTTTATAGATAACACATATATTTCCATTTCTTCCTTGTCTGTGTTTGGAGATTTATTTTTTTACTTGGATTTAATCATGTTCCATGTTTGTGTTCTTTGTAACTTTCCATTGCTGTCTATGCATTTGAGAAAACAGCCACCTGGATTCTTCCTGTACAAAGAAGATTGGCTTTGAACCTTCAGCCTTCACCTATCAGTTCCACTCAAGATTCCTCTCATATCTTTTCTCTGAATGTTTCTCCTCTGGAACTGTGAATGTAGATTCATAATTACGCGGGGGCATTCTGAGTATGCCAAGTCCTGTTAGGGTTCTCAGGCAAGTGAAACAGAAACCAGTTCCTTGAGTACCCCCAACCCCTGAAAATCATGAACATTTTATGTACACTCCACTCCTGTCTTTCTCCCTGAAGGAGAAATCATAGAGCTACAGAATACCACCCAGGTCTTTATTTTTCAGCAGCCCCCAAGCTAAGTGCTACCATTTTCTCCTAACTTCCCCAGGTAGAATCCAGGAACTTGACGACTTTCCTTCTCATCAGGTGGCAGTGCTATAGAGGCAGGGACTCTGATGAGAGGATGCCATGAATTTCCCTCTTGGATTTTATGTGGCTGGCTTGTTCTCACTTGGAAGTCAGAAAGCTCTTAAACAGTTTCTGGATCCCTCATAAAGATAACCGTTCTGTGCATTGTTGTTGAATTGGCATTTCTGTGGCAAGAAGGAGGGTTTGGGCTTCCTATTCCACCTTCTTCCAGATGTCAGACCCAATCAATTTTCTCCTTCTGAAAATCTTTATATTAGCAAAAACTGGAAGTGGATATAAGTTGTTGGGGTATTTTTTAAAAAATATTTTACTACATATATGGTTTTGTGATAATTTTATAAAGATAACATATGGCTTGAAACGGACGTGTACCTTTGGCTGCCTTTTTCTAAGCTATGATGCTATTTTTCAATTTATATAAACATCCTGCTGTGTTTCATCTAGTAAGTTTTGAGCATTTTTTTACAATTAGCTGTTTTTTTGCAAACTAATTAGTACATTTATGTACTTTGACAAATGACTTCAAGTCTCATGAAAACACCTCATTTTGTAGACTATAAAAATAAATTTTAAAAAATCTTACCAATCGCTTTAAGCACACAAGATGTGTGAGTTTTTATAGGTGAAAAATGTACTCTTTTCAGCAAAGCATTATAACATTAAAAACATTCCAAAAATACATTTTCAAAAGTCTCTTGCCACGGAATAAGTTTCTTTCAATGTGTATTTTTCCTCACTCACTAATTGACTTAAAATTTATAAATAATATCTGCCAAAGTACATTAAATATATCTGTACTTTCGTTTATTATATAAAAACTTCTATGTCAGGAAGAACAAGAGTTTATCCCAGAGGATATGCTTTTTGTCTTTTCCTAAAAGAACTACAAATAAAACTTTTGAATATCATTATGTTTAGTGAAATTTGATTGGATATTTGAACAAGAATGAATTGAACTTAACAACTGCCAAAAAATGCATTTGTTTCATATTCTAGATATTTAGTTTTTATTGTATCATATAATAAAATAAATTCACAATATGTGCTATTTCAGTGCACAATAGGTTCATATTTAATGATAATGGACGTACCTCTATTTCAAATAGTCTAAGAATAAAATATTATTGGATGATATCTCATAAAATCAAATTAGTATTGCTTCATATCTGTTTTTGTTATTAGCAAGGGCTAAGAAATTTAAGGAATAGTCATTCTTTTTTTTCCTCTTTATTCACCTTTACTTGGTTTACTACTATTACATTCAAACTGCATTTTTCTTTAAGTCCCTTACTTTGTGAGAACTTGTTTATGTAAAATGAAATTAAGCATTCCTAAAAATCCATTTCACCACCAATTGTAAGTTTGATGAACTAGACAGTAAGGTACCACTATGCAACCCTGTGCCTCATAGAACTCCCTTTCTTCTTTCAGATAATTCTTGAAACTGAAAACACATGACCATCTAGCAAAGGCACCAAGTGAGGGCATCTTTCCACAGAGTGAACACTGGTGAAGCTTTTAATTTTTTGTCCTTTTATTTAAATTTAAACAAAATAAAAACACAAAAAGCCTAACTATTCACTTCCAACAACATCCAAGAGATACATGTATACATACACATACATATAGACATACGTGTACATATACACTTCCTTGTCCTCATTTGGGAAACACATGGTTGAAAAATCTGAAGTCTACCCTGTGATTTGGTCAATTGATCAGACAGTATTATGTAAAACTGAAATGATTTGATTTTTCAAAGAGCCAAATCTGCTGATTTGAGCCTTTAAAAATATTCTATTAGAATAAATTAATAAATATTACTGAAAAAGTCCCAAAGCACACTGTTGCATTTCAGGAATTAATATTTTTCAAAGTATTTAATTCACCATGCATTCATTGTGCATAGTATCACAAGTTCATTGTGATATTACATAGACTGTACAAATCACGTAAATTATCATATTTATCCTGTGGCAACTGTGGTTTATACTGGGAAATACACTAGATTTCATGCTGCTCATGCATGTGTTAACAGTGTTCCTTTTTTCAAGGTTTTTTGTTCTGTTTGTGTGTGTGTGTGTGTGTGTGTGTGTGTGTGTTGTCCTATAATATTTGCCCTGTTCTTGATTTCCTCATTTTATAATTTTTGTTATGTTGAGATAAATCTCAAATATTTTTTGAAAAAATATAGAAAATAAGTTATTATAAAAAGAAAAATGAAACAAAACAATTTCAAATAAATACTCCTCTAACTTTGTAAAAAGGAACATTCACAATAAAAGTGAAGAAATTTTTTAAAAACAAGTATTCAAGAAAGACTTGCAATTCCCAAGTCCTTATGTTGAATTACGGCTGCAAGCAATATATTTTTAAAGTGTTTATTCAAGAAAAAGAAAGCGCAAGCATCTAGGAAATAAATGCATTAGGGACTAGAAGAAAGACAAATCAGAATGTTGCTTAGGTGTTCAGGGTCTTTGCTCCAAGCATAAAACTTTTTTTCTTTTTCCTAGAAACTAAGTAAATAAATTAATAAAGACTGATTTGAAATATAAAACTTCAGATAGAAGGGAATTGAACCTCAACCCTGAAGTTAGGTCATAAACTCTGAATTTCTTCTGTGCACAGAGTGATTTCACTATTAAAAAGTAGTGGGGATATTGTAGCCTTCCTATAAAATCTATAAAGATTGTAGCATTCTAAATAGTATTCTTTATTTATAATTACAATTAAATATTTATTCCAAGTCCAATTCTCAAAATGTTGTTTGACTGTCAAAATCTGACATTTTAAAATAATGGTTTAATAAATCAAAGTTGCAGATATAAAGAATGATTATCTTATCTCTCCTGCAAAGATTTCATGGTTCAACATTTTGGAGTATACAATTTCAAAATAATCAAGCTTCTGTAGATAAAATGGATTTCAATGAAGCCTGTGTTACTGCAGCTTAATACTAAAATAAGTAAAAATTTCTATCTAGGCTGACTCACGCAGAAATCAATCCTGGGAAAGACTGCAGGAGAAATATATACCAGTAACACTGTTTTCTGCATAAAACTAAGAAATTATGAAAATAACAAAGAGCATGATTAAGATACATATGACATAGTAATGATATTTGTACTACCTTATCATACAAAAAAAATGGAAGAGAGATAATGAAATGAAAAACTTTCAAAAGCTGAAAGTGTAAATGGCAACCATGAATGCTTCTAAATTAAATATCCTGGAAAGCTGGAAATTCTAGTTTTATAATCTGCTAAACAAAGAAATTCTAAGAGCAAGCTGTTCTTGCTGAAGCACATTAAAATGAAGATGAGATCAAGTAAATATTTAGAGGAACATAAAACAGCCTGGCCATGTTATAGAAAGGTGCCAAATGTTAGTGGACATGTAAAAAGTGGTGAAGTTTCAATTTTCACATGAACTGTTCCATCTTCAAGGGAGTGGCTGAGAACAACCAATAACTATATTTGGAGAAGAAAAAACATCAAGTCATTGCACAAAAGCTTCCAGAGTCAACACAGTATGTTCCTGTGAGTCAAACAATGATCTGAGGTTTTATTTGGGGTACAAAAGGAAAACTTATAATAAGAATATTTCATAACAACATTTTCTTAAAACTCAAAATAGAATGTTTTAGAGTTTTCAGTAACTGATAAAAATGTAAACTGAAGTGCTTTAAAAATGGGCTTCAAAGTCACAGATGGAAGGTAAAACCTTTTAGGATGTAGGTTATTTTTTTCCCCTACAACTTGACTTTCTTTCCCCCTAGGCAAGAACTTTAGTGAACTGAACGGTATTATGGACAACATCAAAAGTCAGTGTAATATATACACAATTATCCTTTTATGTCAAGAGAAAATTTCTCATTCGTCACTGACATTATAACTACTCCATTCCCGGCCCATAGAAACTTTGATGAATGTGCTTGCACCTCAGTATCAAGTCCCCTTTCCTTGAGAAAGAAGGGAAAGGAGAGATGAAGACAGCACATCTGAAAGGAAGGGGGCAAGATGAGACCATGTTCAGAAAGTATTCCCTGGGTCCTACACCCAGGATTCAGAACTTCAGGGAGAATGATAGGCCCATACTTGGACTGCCTCCTCTGGCAATGTTTACCAAAGCTCAGCTCCACCACAGCCTCAACAGCCAGGATCTTGGTGGTGCTTTCCCCATAGGAGCACTTCATCTCAGCCTGATGCAGCTCAGTTCACCAGGCCTCTAGATCAGGGGTTCCACTTGCAGTGTGAGTCATGGTGGATGCCATTCACATAATCATTCAGGTGCTTGAGCCTGTTCGGTTCATCTATCTCTTCAAAAGAAAAAAAAAAAAACTGGCAGAGTTCCTTGGTGGTTTTTCTATTGCTCAGGCCACATTACATCTCCCATCAGACTTGGACTCCATGCCTCATATTTGGAAAAAAGCTGGACTTGAGGATACCTGGATCCTACCACTATCACATAGAGACTGCCCTGCTGAAATGTGAATGACTGAAGTAAGAGGCCTGCCATGTGATGATCAGAGAAAGGCTAAAAGATAGCCAGCCAGCCACGTTACCACAGAAGCTGCAGGAAGGAAGTACCATAGGAAACTGCAATATGCCTTCTCGCAGGCTTCCTGTTGGCCTCACATCCAAGCCATCCCTTGATGATGACGTTGCCAGTATATTGCACATAATGGATGAGAATACCAAGACTCCATAGCTTTGATGTTGACACATTTACTGCCATCTCTGGCTGCGAATGTCCAAATGGGCACCTAAATTTTTTATGGCACAGGACTTCATGTACCTGACAGCAACTTCTCTCCTGATGGGCTGGAGCTCTTGGGAGCCAAGTTTGGAAAATCCCCCAAATTGACAGTTTTAGACAAATATCTTGGCTTACTTCCTTAAACTCAGGGATTAGCAAATAAACATGGTATCCTACTGACAAGAGTCTGTATTATTCTAAAAATTTGTAAGTGCACTTCACTTCAGCTGCACCACCAACTAGGTGACTTCTATGCTTCACGGTATGTCTTTATACCCTCAGAGTCTCCTTCTCACAATTGAAATGGGAAAAATAATGTAATGATTTCAATAAAGTTTTTATTAGACTGCCTGCACATTTAAAGCATTTACTAGAAGTGGGGATAGAGGACAATCCACTGAAAAAGAAGAGAATAGTATGTACATTATGAAAAAGTAGCTCAAAATTTAGATGGAAATCAAAAATTACTATGAAACTGTAACTTACTAAAGAAATTAAAAATGAAGATATGATGAATCAGTAGGTTGCAACATTTTTGAAGGAAGAAAATAAGAATGAAGAAAAGATGTGAAAGAAAAAAGCTACAGAATGTCAAACTGTATTTACAGAAAAGATGAAAATTCTATTAAACTTTGGAGAAAGTTTTTTATTCCAATTTTATACACTATACTGTGTATACCAAAAATTAAAAAAAAAAAACACTAAAGAGCCCATCTGCAGTATTCCAAATACCTAGAAAAAAAATTTTAACAAAAATCCTAAATAAACATCAGCAAAGAATAGCTTATATATTATAATCAAATAGCATTTAATCACAAAATACAGAGTTTATCAAAAGGAAGATGTGGATTAGATTCATTACAAAAGGGAGAAAACTCCACAACAGCCTAAAAATATTTGGTGAGAATCAATAGCTGTTTAGTTGTGTGAATCTCTTAAAATGTCAGAAACATAACCTCTTTAATCTTATAAATCATCTTCCCAAGTTGTTGAAAATACTTCCTGTAAAATCAAGACAAAAACCAAAGATGCCCCCTGTGCTTACTTAAAACCTGTAGTAGAAGTTCATGTCAGCTGAAAAATAGGGGGAGAAGAACAGGCAGACTTGGAAAAAAAGCAATAAAGCTGTCATAATTTGCACATGAGATAAACATTGACATAGGGAATCTATTTTTGTTTAGTAACTAAAAATTATAAAGCAAGTGAGAAAAAAATCTTTAGAAATCGTTACATGATCTTTACACAGAAAACTGTAAAACTTTATTAAAATATGTTAAGAATGTATAAATAGAGAGGAATAAAAAGTTCATCAATAGAAAGACTCAATATCACTCAGAATTCTTCCCACACTGATTTATGAGGTCAATATTATTCCCTTGAAAATCCCAAAGGCTTTTATGCGAAATTGAGGAGCTGACTATAAAATACATATAGAAAGAAACAGCCTGGGAATAGCCAGGATACTTCCAAGAAAAGTTAAATTTCATAAAATCTACAATAACTAAAATAGTGAGGCTAAGAGGTAGACTAATCTACAAACATAACAAAACCCAGAAACATGACCAGATTTAATTGGTAACCTATAACGGAAACAGAAATGACTAATCATAAACAATGTCAGAATTACTTGTCAGTTATATAGAATAAAACAAAATGGATCCTCATCATAATATTCACAAAAATATATATTCCCAATGTAAGGAAGACTTAAAAGAAAAAGTTCAAACTCATTTGCAACTATGAAAAAGTTCAAACTCTAACATTCACAACAACAAAAAAAGAGTCATCTGATAATTGTTGATGAGCATGTAAGGCAAAAGGAAGTTTTATCCATTTTTGACTTATTTACTTATTGATTTATCCATTTTTGACAATAATTTGGAAGTTTTCTAATGCGAAACACACAAATCCTATGACCAAGCTAATCTATTCCTAAGGGAAAATCCTAGGGAAACTCTTGCAATTGTGTACCAACAAAAATGTATGAAATATAGGAAAATATTCTATTATTGGCAATAACAAAACAAATAAAATGTCTATCAACAATAAAATAGATTTAAACTGTAGAATAATCGTATCACAGAATATTAAATGGAAGAAATGGATGACTGCATTTTACTGGTAATGTCATTTTTCTTTAGTTGATTATAGATTCACAATGTTTGTTCTAGTATGTTTTGTAATTTATAAAAACATGACATACATTCTTTTGTATCTAATAGTGTAAAATAAAAAGGAAGAAAAGAAGAAAGTAATGTAGTATCCATAATTAAAACAACTCCCTGCAGTACAATATTCACTCAAACAACCTGGCAAAACTTTTTCCAAATTTTCACTAGAATGTTCTTGAATATGATCAAATGTTGAAAACCCTAACTAATTTACATGAGTACTTAAAGCAAACATTGAAAATAGAGCTGTGAAGGATAAGAAAGGAGTACTGAAAACAATGATGTCCCAGCACAGGGGAACACAGAGTACATGTGACATGTATGATACAGTTTGCTGAATAGGATCTATTGTGTTGGTTCCTAAGAGTGCTAGGTATCTTTCACTTGCCTGTCCAGAGTTGCTTTTCACTATCTTCTCCTGTCTTTTCTATAAAACTGATTTTCACCAACAGCATTGGAATCCACCAGTGACTTCCTGGGTCAGAACAATGAAGGGTCAGAGAACAGAAGCATGACTTCAGGGTAACTATCTCTGTGTGTTGCATAACCCCTAAGGCTTCCCCATACCCTGCCTATATCTTGGTATAGGCCCCTAATTAAATCTTCTTGAGTTAATATGTCATCTGTTTCCTACCATTTCAACTTGTTTTTTCCTATTTAATCTATTATTGTGACACTATGATTAAATTAAACATTAAGTGAAAAATGTGAATTAAAAATAAAAGAGTAAAATGCTTTGGACATTAAATTGAATGATTTGGAAAAACTCAATAAAGATAAGCCAATTTGAGCTAGGGTTGTAGCTCAGTGGTCGATCGCTTGCCTAGCATGTGCAAGGTACTGGGTTCGATCCTCAGCACTGCATATAAATAAATAAAATAAAGGTCCATCAGCAACTAATATATATATATATATATATATATATATATATATATATACACACACACACATATATATACATATATGTAATATACATATATATTTAAATTGGCTTATCTTTATATATAAACATAAATATGTATATAAACCCAGCACTCTTAGGAACCAAACAATATACCTTTATATATGTATATATGTGTGTATAGATAGATAGATAGATAGGCCAGTTTTTAAAAAACACTGTTAACTTAGATATGAAATGAAAACTATGGAAAAAGGTAAAGTAACATAAAGAACTTGAAGAATTCTTATCTCAGATTGCTTTCAAAGGGTCTTTATGTTCCAAAGCATCATTTAAAAATACCCATACTAAATCACAGATGATAGGCTATGAGTACGATTTTCATCCAAAGACCAAATAGAATCACACCTGCAAAATAAAATATCATACTCCTATTATAACTAACAAAGATTACTCGAGAAGAATATTGTGGGAAAATATTTCATGTCTTCAACATTTTAAGCTAAATTATATGAATATGCCTATAAAGAGGAATCAAATAAATTTAATGTTTCTAATAAAAACACTATACTGAAAAGGTCATTAATATGAAAAATATCTAAAATAATAAAAACAGAATGGAAAAAATAAGTATTTATTGAAGAAAAGAGTAAGAGGTGTACTATGTTTAAGACTCAACAAAACTATACAAATTCAAATATTACAATACAAATATATATGAAACAAAATAGTACCTCTAGAAGACAAGATTTTTAAGTTTATCCCCACTGGGAAAGATATATAAGTCTAAATTTCAATAAGATTTGATTTTTGTTTATTTAGATAATAATAAATATTTTAGCAAAGCTGCAGGGAAATTTATATTTCAAACTGGAAAGAGTAATCTTCTCTTTGGTTACTCAATACTCTTTAAAGGTCTCTCAGCAAAGTACTCCATCTGATGCTCTAATTTTCTTCTGGGCTACCCTTCCCTTTCATTTTGCAACTAACTTTTCCTTATAGATTCAATTCAAGTGTCCCTTCTTTCACAACTGTGAGATGACTTTATAACACTGTCTCCATGCTCATGAAGCAACTTATGCATAGTCATTTTAACATGAAATGTATCTTACCATAAAAATATTTACTGGTCTACCTTTCTTCCACTACAACCTTATAGAAATAAATCTACAGATTTCTTAGGAGAAATCTACAAAAGGTGAGATGTTTATATTACTATTGTGACAAATAATTCTTGGCACATGGTAAATATGTATATGAATAAACATTGTGATAAATTATTGAATGAATAAAAAATGAACACAATATTAAGATAAACACCATGGTGTTTTTCCTGAAAATCATTTCTCTTGGGAGACTCACCTGAAGTGATCCATCCCTGTCCTGGAGGATGGGACTAGCCTGGTTCACAAGAATGAATGTAGCCCAGTCTGCCTTAACATTATTTCAATCTGGAGGGCTGGAGCTGTAGCTCAGTGTCAGAGCGCTTGCTTAGCACATGTGAGGCACTGGCTTCAATCCTTAACACAACGTAAAAAACTAAACAAATAAAGGCAAGCTGTCCATCTACAACTATAAAATTAAAAAAAAATGCTTTCTATCTGACTTAGCAGTCAAGAGTGTATCGTTGAGAACAGTATAGACCAATATATGCACAAGCATCCAATGGCTTGGTAGAGTGGTACTGGGGAAAGGTATAGGAGAGGAGCATGAAGAATGATCCCAAAAATCTTCAGAAGGATTATTTATCTTGGTTTATGCCTAGAGGATTATCAGTGATGGCTAAGACCAGGAAACTCATACCATCACTAATTTATCAGATATTTCAAGTTACTGAGTTTAAAGACCCATGATAACACACAAATTATGCTTTCATTATAGGAAAGGCAGAAATAGTACAGCAAGAAGCACAAAAAATTCTACTTCTGAATAAGGAGGCTTTATTATAGTTTACAGCCGTAGGAAGGCATAGGGCCCCTAGGTGCATTGAGAAAAGAAAGAGGAGAATACACCCCAATGACTGAGAAAAGAAAGGGGATTAGGAGAAAATAGAAAGATATATGCTTGGAAAATATATTACTTGCTGGTTTTGCCTTCAACTAATCCTCATGTTCTCTTTTCCCTCGGCTCTTTTGGACCTAAGTATAGTAAACTCAAAGATTTCTTAGAAAAATACCAGAATTACTTGTTTCTAAGCTATGAATTTTTGTTGAAGTGCAAAATATGTCTTGGCAGTACCCATTTCCCCTGACTGATTTCCTGGAAATTGTGTCATGAAATAGAAAACCACAAAGTAAACTGTTTTTACCCATATGAAGGATATTATAATTCAGAGTTGAATTCTGACTCGAAGGCTTAATATCAAGGATACAAAAAACAATTACAGAAAAGCAAGTCAGTACAAATAAAATTCAGTTTTATTTGATAAATTTGATCATTTAAAAATCATAAGATTAAACCTCAATTACCAGAGATTGATGACAGATATTTTTCAAACTGTTTTTACAATATTCGACAAGGTATACAGAATCACCTGATTCTGCCAATTTACTTATTATATAGTCCTCTTAAGACTAACATACTGCCACACTTCTACTGCTTCTACTGCTACTAAGATGATAACCACAAAATCCCAATTTCATTTAGAATTTAGAAGGACTTTTAGAGAATTTTATTTTAGTCAAAGGGAGTTTGAGTTGATGCCTGCTTCAGGTAATCTTTCAAGAAAAAGAACAAGCAGTCCTAGAACGCCACAGTCTACTAACCTCAGGACTACCTCACTGAAAGCAAATACTTTGCACAGTTGTTACTGTGAGAGTGTGGTGATGAGAGTGGTGGTGTTTCTTCAACTAAACAATCACATAAAGTCCAAACTGCCGTTTTTCCCCCCTCTTATTTCACAAAGCAGAGAAAACATAAATTGGATCAAATAAGGGATACCACCACAGTGTGAGGGAAGCTACTTGAAATACTGTCAACTCCAGGAAAATGACTCTACTTGAAGTAACATTTACTTGAATTAAATTCTGATTATAAGATGGGAGAGTACATATTCATTTAAAGATATACTTATGAAAATGATGTTCACGAAGTAAAGGGAAAAAGTTAAGACTAAAAATCATATATGTATACGATTTTTATTTGTATATATGGAGTCCCTATAAATATATTCATAATGTAAATACAAGAACAACAGATACTGACTGCTATGTAATAATATACACAATATTATGGACATCAATATTTTCCCATATCATATGCTAAATAATATCATTGGCTTATTGATTTTATCCCATTATTTTCTTTATATTTTAATATTTTTCTGAGAGTAAAAGAAGTAATCATGACCATGTCTGGTCATCAAATATTGACTACTCAAAATAAAGAATTATGAAAACAGATAACGCAACAAAAGCTACAATGTCAAGTATGACTAACAATGTTATGACCTTGTGCCTGGACAATGAAACAAAATCAACAAGTGGATCAAAAGCAGGAATACAAATCAAACAGAAATGAATGAAGAGGCAACACTTTGAAGACATAAAAATGGTATGCTGCTCATTAACCTACCTTAAAATTTTAATGAAAATATGGTCCAAACACTACCAGTCTTATTAATAAAGCCAAATAAATAAGTTTTCAAAAGAGTGTTATTCTGAAAATAATGTGTTTCAAAACCCAAAATAGATGTGTCTCAGAATCTCAAATTTTATTAAGTAAATGATTTAAAGTGCTAGCAATGGTTAAAACAATAAAGCTATTGCTATTGATAAAAGGAACTCAAAAGCAGAGAGAATAATATATTTTGACATGACCACACTAAATGCATTAAAATGTTAAAACTCTTGCAAAAGAGAAAGATCATGTGTCATTATATCCTCTTACAGTTGTTTCTTAGCCAACTCTAACTAGTAATAAGGAACTACTGTTTCATGTACTTCAGTGCTGTTAAAATCAATATTACCTTATTATTATTATTATTATTATTATTAGGAAATGAATTTTTACCATTAAATGGATCCATAATTTAAATGATGATATTCTTAAGGCTTATATGATCTTTTGTGCTTGGAAAACATATATAAAATTTTTTTTTAAAAAAATTGATTAATATATAAACTACTTATGAAAATTAGTATGCATAATTTATTTCAAAAACTAGTAGCTTTTAAACTAAAATGAAATGGGCTTTGAGTTGCTTGGATTCAACCTCAGTGCTGAATATACGGTATTTCAATTAAAGTATTACTTCCCTGGACTCAGACTAAGAAGATGGGCAGCATGGGACAGAGACTTCCACTAGACAGTGAATATACGCAAATCTCTACAAGTTCAAGCATAATTTGAAAAGTAATATATAATTGCATTAAACATGTTCACTGTTGCTATAGAAATGTGGTTGGTTGTGATAAATAATAATACCCTTAACGACTGACACTGCCCAATATGTGCAACTGAAACAGCACACAATAGAACTCTGCTGCAGTTCTGCCAGATGAGTGATTATTCTTAGCTAAAGTATTCAGAGCTTCACACTACTCAGATTTTACTTAACTTAGATTATTTTTATTTGTTTTTATTCTATTTTCTTTACCATATCAATCCTATTTCTGCTTATTATGCATAGGAATAGAGAATGTGGCCTTCCTGATGAGCTTCCTGTCTCTAAGTACCACATGGCTCCAAAGAGTCCCTCCCAGTGCATGGAAACTATTATTTTCAGATGGCCCAGGGGCATTTGTACACACTCTACTGCTTTCAGAAAGACCTATATTTAAGAATTGCCTTGTAATTCTTGCTGGTTAGTGAGCAGGCATGTAGTAGAGAGAAGAATTCTCTGAGGGTAAGGCTGAGGACCACCTCTACTACCCTATTAATACAGGTATTTAACTCATGAATTTGAAAATGTGTGGACAGAAGATGTCAGGCCACTTTCAGACAGTAGAGGGTCCTGTGACACAATTACTATAAAACTTTTAAAAATGGAAGTGAAACAAGAAGCATTTTTATAAAATACACTGAGAGTGTGTATGCCTGTTAATTCTTTTCCAAACTTAAGATCACTTCAGCCAATTTTTATGACACTCACATGTTCTTAGATATTGGGGACAGAGCACTCATGGTCTAGTGGTGAAAAGATGTATCATAACCATTTAATATAATATGTTATAGAGGCACCATAATGCATCAAATATGATCTTAAAACTGTGAATATTTTAATAAGCCCCACTATCATGCCCATTCATGCCTAAACTGAGAAAGGGCCTTACTCAAAGAGGAACCTACAATTAACACAGGCTAACACCTTTAAATCTTCTTCAACAATAAAAGTTTTCCTAAACTCCACAAATTACTCTTAATAAAAATCTATCATTCCACAAAATAGCCTTCAAAGTTTAATTTGTATAGCGTTAATTGAGAATGATGGTCTTATGTCCAATAGTATCCTCCATTCATGTTCTTTTATTCCATTTAGTTCTTAACCTATAGGTAAAGTATTATGGATCACATTTGTTATTAGAAATATTTCATAAGACCTGCTTTAAGTATAGTATCTTGCCATAACAACAATATGGTTAAATTGATATTGTCATTCTCATTATGCAAATTAGGAAGCTGAGGGTAAGAAACTTCACCCCAGAAAATCAAAAGCATAGTAAGTAGCAGATACAGAACTTGAATTCAGGTATCTGACTCCAATTTCAACTAGTTCCCCAACTCCATACTGATAAGCAATTGAAGATTCCAACCAGTCACTAATGGGCCCTCACACCTCTTCCCTTCCTTCCACAAACACATAGTCCAGACAAATTACATCCCTTCACATTTCAGCATGCTACTATCTATGCATGTGAATTTACCAGCTTTTATGCTGGTTCAAGTTTCACTCACCATCAATTCACATGTTACCACCTTCCCTAACAGCCCAAAGATAATTCCTCATTCTGGTTCTCAGGACATGTTGTTTATTCTTCTATGAAAGCCCTTTCATGATGAAACTCTTACAGTATGTCATTAAAATTCTGGGCTGGGAACTCCTCAGCAGATCAAGAATCATGTCTTAAACATATTATTTGTGCCTAATGGATGGTGATATCACAGTAGTTGATCAGTATGGTTTAATAGTTACATATTAGTTCACATATAAGGCCTTTCACATTATGATAATTTCTATACCAACTCTTCTTCCAGTGTCCTATTCTCTAGAACCAAAAGTTCACTTGATGCTTCTCCCAAAAGTGCCTTCAAGATTTTGCTTTGTCTTTCCAAACCTTTCTCCCCTCTACACCCTGTACCATATCATACCATTTCCAATGTTAGCGCTCACCTATAGGATCCTGACTACCTTTCCAGATTCAACTTTACTGCTACCCTATCCAGAAAAAAAAAAACCCATCAACCTAAATATTGCTCTTGTCTATACTCAACACTCTCTACGAGACATTGTTAAACACATTACATATAGTCTATGTAGTGGTGATTATAAACATCCTGAAGAAGAAAACCATGTTACTCATTCTTTAATTGTCAGTTAAGGCAAAAATCCTGCAATGCTAAACATTTATTTGATGTTAACTTGACTCAACTTGAATTCCTTGAATGATAAACTTCAAGGCTATATAATATTATAATTACATGAAATCATTCTTTTGTCTCCTGATGTTCCCCTCTAGTTTTAATTAGCATATACTCTGGCAAGAATTACAATGCATTATAATCATGTTTATAAATCCCAAGTCAAAGATGAAGTTGGTCAATCTTAATGACTGACACTGTCCAATATGTGCAATGGAAATAGCACATAAGAATGCTACAATTCTGCCGGAAAAGCAAAGATTATTCTTTTAAATTTAATGTATTCAGTACATACATTACACTATTTGGATATTGTGCTAAAGTTAGATTGGTTTTTATTTTTTTTACTCCATCTCCTTTCCCATATAGATCTCATTTCTATGCATGAAAGCACAGAGGAAAACAAGTAAGAGATAACTGAAAATGCTCATTTAAGCACTGTCTGGCTAGAGCATTTTAGACCAGAATTAAAATACTCTGCCCCTGACCAGCAGGATTTATAACAAGTAGATTTCATTATTCTGAGTGCGGAGGCAAGACCACATCTATGTTGGATACTGCTACACCAGATTTTGTTGGCCCAACATCATAAAACATATGCTATTTCATCCTTTTTTAAGTTCCGATTCCAAAATCCCCCAAGTACCTTAGTGACTATGATTGTTATTTAGCTTCCAGTGCTGTTCTGTCTACAGGAAAAACGTCTCATAACCAAATTCCTCACTTTAAGTTAGTAAGTTGAATTGATGATCATCAATGGAACTCACAAATCATTTTGTCCCAATTCAAATGATTTCTCACAGTAAATCAATAAATTAATCATGTTGTTTTAAAGCCTAATCTCATGAGCTTGGTTAAAATGAGTCTATTCTGAGTGAAGCAAATCCTTTTACAAGCTCAGGACCAAATCCCAGAACACGATAGGAAGCATACTTTCTTCAGGGCCTACTCAAGAGATCTGCCAATACCCCACTGATGACAGGAAGCTAACAATACGGATTTCCACAAACCATTCATTTTTCTTACTTCCAAGGTACAGACTAAAAGACAGTATCTTCCACAATGAACTAGCTTACAATTCTACCCTTTACTTAATTGTTTTAAAACAATAATTGCCTGTCCTATTTTGTGATAAATAACATCCAAACTGGCTTTATACACGTAGTGGCCAATCAATCAGAGGTCCTTAATGCCAATATATTATCAGTCCAGAATGATATTGTATTTTAAATGATAACACCTACGATTTTCACTCTGGAAAAAATAATTTACTTAGGCAGTTTAGATAAACTAGACTTTAGGAACATGTTCTATTTTCTTCACAAAATTTTATTTTGCTTCATCTTCTCTGAGATGGCAAGTGAAAACAAAGAATGTGGAAAAACCAGTGTTTTATCTCACAGTAATGAACCACACAAAAAAGGAATACCATTTCATCTTCAAGAAATTAGAGATATACACTTATGATATAAACCTAAGAAATTTTTATCATCATGCCAGCTATAAAACATGAAGCAAACTAGTTAAAAATTCTCTACTAGAGACCCACATTGCAGTGAATTTACATATATATGTATATAGCATATAACACACATATACATATAAAACAGGAACATGACAAGCTGTCCTTACTAATTTTCTGAACCTTAAACTTACCTTATGTAAGCTTCCACTATATTCAATTAGTTCAATGTTTACCTGCACTGACTACCATAAGATTCATTATGATTGTCTGCAGTGTTGGCATGTATAACAATTTAAATTGATCTTAGAAATGCCAAATAGAAAATCTTCATGAAAAAAAATTAATAGTATAAGGGCTGGAGGGACCTAGGTTTAATTAGAGTACCTTTAGGAGATCCTCTGTTTCTTTCTGTTGGTATTTTTATAAGGGAATTTTGATCAAGAAGAGCTATTGGCTTCACTCTGTCCCTTCACTTACTGCTTACTGTGAGAGGGGCAGAGAATCATGTGGTGAGTTTAAGAGAACATTCCAAACAGGCGCAGGTCAATTCCCTTCTCTCAGATGAGTTCTGCCTATAGAGAAGATGCATTTGGGCTTGTCTTCATCCATTCTTCTCTGGCGGAGGACTAGGGATGTCCGGCTGTGTCAGTGGCTAGGGAGATATGATGTCTAATTTAGAGATAAAGCCTATTTTATCTGCACATATAATGTTTGTCCTTCAATTCAGCCTTTACTGGTAATAAAACTGCTACTTTGATGTCCATCTGCCTGGCACCTGTGTCTTTCTCTCAGAAGTTTTTTTTTTTTTTTTTTTTTTTTTAATTCTAGAGGAAACATATTTGATTTTCTGAGTGGTCTGAGGAAATGAAGGTAGAGATTTTGCACTGTAAGATTGTCTATTTTTATTCATTCAGTAAACATTTATTGAAAACCTCCTGTGTATTAGGTACTATTCTAGGCATGAGGATATGGCTGAGAGATAAAACCCAGTATCTTAGGAAACCAACACTAATCACACACCATGCATGGGGTACAACAACAGGGAAAGAGAAAGAAAGAAAAACATGTTTCTTATTCACAGATTTCAGAATATAAAATGCAGTATTTTAATACATTGGTTATAACAAAAAATAATAGGCTATTAAAAACTGAAGATACTCAACCGTTTTGACCTATAAAAACAATAACTTTCATATAATGGAACCTAGAGATTAATTTGACATACAAAAATAAGTAAGCAAATTCCATTTTCTTAGAGCCATATAAAGACCACATAAATATTGAAAATCTGCAATAATTTTAACTTAACAAATTATTAAAAACAGAAATGGGCTTGATGTAGGAAAGTCATTTTGGCACATTAATTGGATCTTATCAGTTCTGGATACTAATTATTTACTTCCCTGTGCTAAAATAACAAAAGAAACATTACTTTTCTTTTAATACAATTGAACATTAAGTATTCATGTAATAAAAATACTTAGCCCTTCTTTTCACATCTAAGGTACTTTAAAAATATTAATTCTGAAAAATTTTTAATAGTGCAATCCAAGATAGATTATTTTCATATGCTTCAAAAATACTCTATAACCAAATGCTTTAAAACAATTGAAACCTAATGACTTTACACAAATTCTTACAAGCTGTCAACCAGCCAACAAAGGCAGAAAATATAATGCTATTTCGGAAATGAAGAGTTTTGTTTTGTTTTTAGATATATGCCCAATCCACATATGCAAAGTTAGGGACTGAAAGTAAGCAGAAAAAAAAAAAAAAAAGAATGGCTTTTCAATAGGAAGACAGAAGAAGCAGTCACTAAGCAGTGACCCCAATGAAGTCAGGACTTCATGGCCTTCCATGCCAGCCTAAAGGACCTTATCCAGTGCTATATCTTGACCTTGCACACAAAGAACAGGACACTAATTTATTACAAGTATCTGAACTTTTGTAGTCATAATAAGCGGGATATAAGATGACTTCCTAAAATGCAGTAAGAAATTGTATGATTCTTCAGATTATTTTAAACCCCTAATATCTTAGATAGGATTTGGTTTGCCAAATAATGACCCTCAGAAATCTAAATGAAGCGCTGGGGTTGTGGCTCAGCGGTAGAGCACTCAGCTCGCACGTGCGAAATCCTGGATTCCATCCTCAGCACCACATAAAAATAAATAAAATAAAGGTGTGTGTGTGTGTGTGTGTGTGTGTGTGTGTGTGTCTTCCTTTAAAAAAAGGAAATAAATCTAAATTGTTATCATTAATTCTACCTTTAGTGTTTGATTAAGTCATTATTTTTTAATATGCCCAATTAAGTGCTGCATGATAGCTAGTTAGAGAGTAGTTTAGAGAGATCTTGGTTTCATACTCTCTCCCATCTGTGACTTAGGCTCATGATTTAACCTCTCTGCACCTAAGTAAAAGAGAGATAAGAAGAGTAATAATATGAAGAGGAATGAACAAAACAGTGACTACAAAGAGTATTAGCTCACATAGAGAAAACATTTAAAACATATACAATTGGGTCATTGCAGAAAATTTTTAAATACCAGAAGGGTGATAACATTTCAGGAAAATATTGCCAAATCCTATAGAAGTTTGTGGCAATTCTGTATAATCTCATTTTCCTTTTCACAAAATTAACTGAGATGATCTAAGAGTACAATTTCTCCTGTAATCTACTTTGCTTAGTTAAGAAATATTTACTAAATCTGTTGCTTCCACAGCCTTTTTTGCTAGGTGAGAGTTCTCTGCATCTCACTGCATCTATGCTCATCAAAATTTACTAAGTTTAAAGATTTTTCCTGAAACTAATTCCTATTATTTTTTCTAATACTTAGCAATATTTCCAAATTTATAATACCATTAGTTAATTTTCAGGCATTTTTAGTCATAGGATTGAAGTGGAGCTTCAGTCCAAAGAAACAACATGGTCCAGATAACTAATAGTTGGTCATATTCAAAAGTGCTTAGAAGATAAACTGAGAAAAATACTTTTGATTTTAAATTGACCAAGTCAAGTTGCTGTGAACCTTAACATACTTTTGAATGCTTTTTCGAAAAGACTTGAGGCTGGGAAATAAAATTGAATCCATGGGGAGGAAAAATTAATTCTACATGTTTACAGATTAAGTGATTCCAACAGGAATGCAGATGACATCAACAGGCATTACCCTAAATCATTCTGAATACTATTCAAGTAACTATAAAATTTGCATCTCTTGATATTCTTGAGAATCTTGCAAGTTAATGTACTTTATATTTATGAATTTTCAATTCTCAAAAATATAGAGTCTTTTTATTTTTAACTACAGTGAAGACAATATTTGAAATGGATGGCAAATGATCATGGTACAGACTGCAGATGCAGAAATTTAGAGGCATACTCAACCAGGCCAGTCTATGACTTTCTGTAACACTTCTAGGATGAGTCATTTTCTAAACATACCTAAATAAATGAGTTAATAAGCAGTTTGGAAATAAAATGTTCAAATATAGTGGAGATCAAAACAATGGCATACTGCTTATAACAAATACTATTAACGGAGAAGTCTAAAATTCCTGTTTACCTTTTAAGGAGAAAAAACATGTTTATGCAGCTCAGTGACACTGGGATGATAGCTAAAAAGTTTATCAGTAAACTAACGTCAGCAATCATTTACTAAGGGCTCACCACATACAACACACTATGCCTGGCACTTGGAGGAAGCATAATATATAACTTTCTCACATATATTATGACCAGACCAGACTCCAGAGCTGGCACCAAGAAAGCTCATTTACTTCCACAGCCTTTTCCAGCTCAAATTTTTTCCAGTCTCCCGGCAATATTCATTTACAGGATGTTGTTGTTGTTGTTTTTCTCAGAAAAGAACTTTCCCCACCCTTGTTTTTCTGTCTTACTTTATTCCTATTTTTAATTTATGCCATCTTGTTGTGTTTTATGCATCCTAAGTTGCTCTAAGACTATTCTAGAAAGAGACAGGGTGTACACAACCACAGAAGAAACAAAGAGCATTTAGAAAATAGTCAAGATGTCTCAGTACATCTTAAAAGTCAAATCTAGCTTGCAAATCAAGTTCTAACTTTCAAAATCCTTTTTCTTTCTTTCTTTTTGTTTGTTTTCAGCCTGCATATCAAACTTGGAGTCAAAATATCTAAACTGTAATGCTACAGATATGAAATTTTAGGCATGGTTCTGCCTGTCACAAAGACTCAGTTATTTTTGTTCTATGAGGGTAAAAACAAGCACATCACAGGGTGCTGTTTACAAATCAGAGTAGCTGGCATGTAATTGGTGTTAAACAAAAATCAATTATTTCTTTCCTTCACAAACTTGTTAGCTCTCTTGTAATTAATATTAAAATAAAATGTTAGTCAACAACATAACATGCCTTATTAGCAAAAATAGAACAAATGTAAAAACAGAAAAAATAACACAGTAAGAGAAATCCAAAATAAACTTTAAAGATCCTGCCCACATTTTCTTATAGTTAATATACCAACCTAAAATTCTTTGAAAAAAGTACACAAAGTACATTTTTCAGAACCAAAGATATATTAATGTCATTAAACCTCTGCTTCTTGGGGTACTCATGACCCCCAGAGGGTATATGGGAAACCACAGCAGATGGTTAACGCTGCATTATTTTAGAAAAAAAAAGTCAACATACATTTTATACCAAAATAGCATATGTGCATCATAAAATTAAATTCAAGAATTCCTTCACATTTTTGGAAAATAACTTAAAATATCAGTTATAATATCACTCAAGATAGACTCTTTCATATTTCCTCCAAATTGACCTACATATTAAAAGTAAATCCTACCAAAATCTCAGGAGACTTTTGCTGATATTGTTGAATTAGACACACAGAATCTAAAGTGTATATAGAAATTCAACACTTAGAATAGCCTAAACAATTTTTTTTAAAAAGCAAAAAGTTGGAAGGATTAAAACTACTAAATTTTTAAGCTTCAGCAAGCATTTGAAACAATGGTACTGGTATAAAGATAAACATGAAAGTCACTGAGAAAGTACAGAAAGTACAGAAATGAGTCCTCAATATGTAGACTCAATGGATTTTTGACAGCAGTGTCAAGGCAATTAAAGGGAAAGGATGATCCTTTAAACAAATGATCCCTCAGTATCATGTGCAACAATTAATATAGAATGGATCATCAATGTGAATGTAAGAGATAAAACTATAAATTTTTTAAAAAAATATAATAAAAAGTCTTTGTTATCTTAGGTTAGGCAAAAATTACAGATGGACCATCGAACGATTATAAATTGATAAATTACAAATTGATAAATATGGCTTCATCAAGATTAAAATATATTACTTTTCTTTTTTTGCATTCATAAAATTTATTTTAATTTATTTATTTTATATTTTAATTTATTTTATTAAATAAATAACAGTGGAATGCATTACAATTCTTATTACACATATACAGCACAATTTTTCATATCTCTGGTTGTATATAAAGTATGTTGATACCAGTTCGTGTCTTCATACATGTACTTTGGATAATGATGTCCATCACATCCCACCATCCTTGCTAATCCCCTGCCCCCTCCCTTCCCCTCCCACCAAAACATTATTATGAAATGAAAAAAAAAGAAAAGAAAGTCACCAGGAGGAAATTTTGGAACCATACATCTCACTAAGGACTTGTATCCAGAATACATGATGAACTTTTACAATTCAGAAACAAAAAAATCAAATAACCTAACTAAACAGAGGCAAACGATTTACTAGATAATTCATCATAGAAGATATAAAAACAGCCTTATGAATATCATTAGTCATTGGGGATATATAAATCAAGATAAGATACTACTGTAACCCAGTAGAATGGCTCTTATCAAAAAGACTGAAAATATTAGAAGCTAGCAAGGATATAGAGAAGAGGATTCTCATATTTTGTTGGTAGAAATGTCAACAAAAAAATTCAAAGCAGTTTCAGTTTAATGTTTTCTTAAAATATTAAATACAAACTTATCATAGAATCCTATAATTATACTCCTAAAAAATCACCTAAGCAAATAAAAATATTTATCCATGTTTTAATCAAAACAGCTTTTTAGTTGCTGAGACAAAAAAAAAAAACTGACAAGAACAATTAAAAGAGGAAAAGTTTATTTGGAGCTCACAGTGTAAGAGATCTTAGTCCACTGAAGGCCAGCTCCATTCTTTGGGGCCTGAGATGAGGCAGAAACATCATTGAGGAAGAGTATGCCAACATCACTGAGGAAGAATAGGCCAGAGGAAAGCAGCTCAAGACATGATGATCAGGAAGCAGAGAGAGAGAAAGCTCTGTTCAACAAGGATAAAATATATACCCCACAGACATGCTCCCAGGGACCCACTTCCTCCAGCCACACCCTACCTACCTACAGTTACCATCCAGTTAATCCCTATCAAGGGGTTAATGCATAAATTAGACTAAACCTCTTCTTACCCAATCCTTTCATCTCTAAACTCTCTTGCATTGCCTCACACATAAGATTTTGGGGAACATCTAATCTCTAAACCATAACACCACACAAACACTTATATACGAATGTTTGTAGCACCATTATTTATTATATCCAATAACAGGCAGGAATCTAAATGTCTGTCAACTGGTAAACCAATAAATAAAATGACCCATACAATGGAATACTTCCCAAAGATCAAAATAATTAATTTCTAAATGTGTTACAACATTGATGAATATCAAAAAAATATCATACTAACTGAAAGAAGTCAGATATAAAAGATTCCAACTAAAAATCTTATGAGAAAGGCAAAGCTGTGAATACAGAATGCAGATCACCATGTGCCTGGGCTGGTGGCACTAGCAGTGATTTGACAGCATATAAGCACAGACAAACTTGGGGAGAAGAGTGAAGACATTTTAGAATTGAACTACAGTGATGACTACACAACCCTACATATTGTAAAACCACTGACATACGTAATTGCAATATGTGATTATTATGTTATAAAAATTATAATTCATTAAAGCTGTTAAAATTAAAAAATGAGTATGCAAAGTTCTAAATTAAAGCCATACACTATCTTTACATGATAATTCAACAAATTACTAGTTTGAGATATTAAACACAAAGATGACAAACTGGAAATATGATAACTATTTTCAAACACTTGATGATATGCAAACTGCCCTTCAGAGAATAACTAAGACTAATGGATCTTAATTAGAACAAATAAATTAATAAAAGTCTAAATGCAGCTCAATACACTTAAAAACTCTGTAAAAAGCAAGAGCTAAACTTTCATAAAAATGAGAGCCAAAGTAAATAACAGAGCCATCCACAATGCTCCACGAAATCAGCCTGTTTATTGTTATTGTTGAAACCTGCTAACTAATTACCTATTTAGGATTATTCAGTGTTGATTCCCACACAAAATGAAACTAAAATGTAACTGGAATTTAAAAATAAACTAAATCATTTTTAAAAGATTTCTTTCAAAAAAGAGGAAGCTGGACTGGAGACACAGCTCAATGATAAAGTACTTGCCTAGCACCTGGGCTCAATTCCCAGTACAGTCAAAACCAAAGAGAAAAAAAAAGGGGGGGGGGTGCATGAGACAAACAGAGTCAATATCAGAGTCTAGTCCAGGGCCAAGGACAAAGACTCTAATCGACTGATAACTTAGATGCAGAAGGGATCTGGAGGTGAAGATGTTAAATGCCTGGATAAAAGCATGGCGATTTGAACTGGTAGCTGTTAGGGAAACAGTCTAATTGTACTGACATAGCAGCTGCCTTATTGCCAGGATCAACTGGCTTTTTGACCTGATAAATTTTGGAATACATATTCTCAAAAAAAAAAATCACTGATTTTAAATTTTTATGTAGGTAAAGTACTGACATGAGACTCTTTTATTGATTTTTCTTAATAAAATAACATTTTAAGCTGGGCACCATGATGCATGCCTATAATCTTAGCTGCTAGGGAAGCTGAGGCAGGACAATGTGGAGTTCAAAGCCAGCCTCAGCAATTTAGCAAGGACACTAAGCAACTCAGGGAGATCCTGTCTCTAATAAAATACAAAAGGGGTCTGGGGATGTGGCTTGGGTGGTTAAGTGCCCCTGGGTTCAATCCCTGGTAACCAAAAAAAAAAAAAAAAAAATTAACATTAGAAGATAAATAGGATTATTTACCCATTCTATCTTACATGTAGATATGTAGTATTTATGACAAAATAAATCTCTTGTTGCCTGAAAAAACATCTGTCATGAACTTACATAAAACTACCATTTCAGAACTCATCTCTGAACTTGCTTACATGCCTTTTACAGTGGGCAATGTAAGTAAGGAAGGATGCATATGCTATAACAACACCAACTAAGACAAAATAACACCAAATGCTTTCCCTCTGTCATCAAAAAGAGAAAAAGAAAAGAATGTTAGCTCTTGTCATAAATACTTCACACTGTGCTAGAGGCTATACCCAGTGCAATTAAACAAGAAAAATGAATTAAAAACACCAGGATTGGAAAGGAAAAAGTAAATGCATTTATATTTACAAACTATCTGAACTTGTATACAGAAAATACAAAGGAACCCACACCAAAAAAAAAATGATCTGAGAATAAATAAATAAGTTCAGTAAAGCAGCAGGACAGATCAGTATACAAAAATCACCTATACTTCTCTGTACTATCAATGAACAAACTGCAAATGATAATAAGAAAACAATTCATATCATAATTGGATCAAAAAGAACAAAATACTAGAAAAAGAGCAAAACACTTAGAAGAATATTCATCTAAATAAGTACAAGACTAATACACAAAAAATATTAAATATATCATGGAAAAAATTACACATGACTGTATAAATGGAAAAAAAACTAATATTCACAGGTTTGAACACTTAATAATGGGGCAATACTCCCAAAATTAACCTACAGATTCAAAGTATTCTAAACTACCCGCCATCTCTTTTTTTTTTTTACAGAAATTGACAAACTGAATCTAAGATTTATTTGGAGGGGTCAACAAAATAAATACTGAACAAGAACAAAATTAGAGGCCTCACACTTCCTTAACTTCCTTATTTCAAAACTTTTACTACAAAGCTATATGATACAGAAATGCAGTGCTAAAGACAGATATACGGGTTATTGAAGTAAAATTGAGAATACAAAAATAAAGCAATAAATTTATTATGATTTTATGGTTTTATATTTGGAATGTTCCCCAAAGTCTCATTTGAAGGTTTGGTCCTCCAATGCAGCAATGTTCAGAACTGGGGGTTTGAGGAAGTGATTGCATCACGATATTGCTAACCTCATCAAAACATTAATCATTAAGGAAGTCACAATTTAAGGGCATTATTGGGAGTCAGTGGAAACTGGAGGAGCTGGTGTCTAGTTGGAGGAAGCCCTGGGAGCGTCCCTGGAAGTTTATCTATTGTCACTCACCTCTTCCTCCCTCCCTTCCCCCTTCTCTCCTTCCCAGCTGTCATAATGTTCTGCCTTACCACAGGCACAAAAATGATGGCACCAGATGACCATACACTGAAATCTCTGAAACTGAGACAAAAAAAAACCCCAAAACTTTCCTCCTTTAAGTTGTTTTTCTCTGGTATATATGTACATATATGTTTGTATTTATTCAAACATATATTTAGATACAAATATATACATTTATATTTATATAAATGTTTATTTGTAAAAATATATTTGTTTATATAAATATATAAATAATTCTTATAATCAACAACGAAAACACATATATTCAAATTATTAAGTGAATATAAGACTTAAGTATATATTTCTCTAAAGAAGACACAAAATGGTCAATTAGTGTATGAAAAACTGCCAATATCATGGTCCATCAGGGAAATGGAAAAACTACAACTAAAACCTAAAAACTAATAGCCAGTGGGATGACTAAAATTAAAAAAAAAAAAAAACCTCAAGTAGAAACCCCTACATTGTTAAAATTAGTGCAGTCTCTTTGGAAAATGGAAAATGTTCAGGCAGTTCCTCTACATGTTAAATGCAGACTTAACCAACAGTTTGAGTAAACACCTAAGAGTACTGAAAACATATTTCTACATTTAAACAAGAATGTTTATACAATTATTATTTTTAATTGGCAAATAATGGAAATAATTCAAATGTCTATCAATTAATGAATGGATAAACCCAGATGGAATATTATTTGGCCACAAAAAGGAATTAAGTGCTGATACTTGTCAGGACATGAAAAACCTTCAAAACATTACAATAAGAAAAGAAGTCAGAAACAAATGACCTGCCATTATAGTACTGCATTTATGTAAAATATCTAGAATAAGAAAATCCACAGAAACAGAAAGAAATAGATAGTAGTTACCAGAAGCAATAGAGAGCGGGAGACAGTATAACTCTACTAATGAATACTGGATTTCCTTCTGTGATGATAAAAATGTTCTAAAATTTATTAAAATTAACGGTGGCACAAATCTGTGAATATAGGAAAATACACTCAAGTAACACTTTAATGGTTAAATTTCGTGTTTATGTATGTCTCAATCAATCTGTAATTAAAAATAAGGCAAAGCAGATAGGCCCTTTAAGTTAGGTCAGGACCTACATTTAGACACATAATAAAATCTGTCAAAAATGTATCATAGATAGAAGAGGTATGGGGTGGGAAAACGACTCGGGAAACATTGGTTGCAACAAGGGGTAAATGGAAAATATAGAGATAAATGATTAAATAAGATACTGACAGTTCACAATAAAGTCCACAAGGAAAAAACAGCAAAGTGCCAGAGGAAAATCACTGAGAGTCTATCTTGAAAAGGTAGTCAGGAAGGCTTCCACAGGGATTTGATCTAAAGAAAGAAAGAATCACACAGGGAGTAAAGAGATGTGCTTTTCGGGAACAGGAAACAGGAAATACAAGTGTCCTTAACCAAGAGATAACCTGATGTGTTGGACAAACTGACAGGCTAGTGTGTCTAAAACATGGTATGTGAGAAGGAGAGCAGAGCAAAACAGTGTTGCCCACACAGGTAAGGATGACATCAGGTACAGGCTGAGACCCTTCCTTCTTCTTCAATTGCAAACAGTTGGACAATTTTAGGCAGCGTAATGACGCTAATGGATTTACATTTTTAAAAGCTTGTTCTGTCTGTCCCAGGGGACAACAAGTAAAAGAGGACAAGAAAGGAAATGGAAAGAACAAACAAACGGGGGGTCGTAACTGTAGTTCTGGAGAAGTGGGTAGATTGGACCAACCTGGACGTCTTTTTATGTTAACTATATCCAGGTCTTTTGAGTTGAGTCTTAGAGGCTGTTGTGATGTGTTGCTCAAACACACTTCCAGGGTGAAGGATTTCTCTCACCAGCCACCATGTCACCAGAAAACAGACTTCCTGGAGCGGTGTTCATTCAAGGATCAGTGAGGATATATAAAGGCCTAGTCTCTGCCTGAATGAAGAAGAACCTAGGGGCCACCCAGCTTCACATATTCCCCTAATGTCTGTGATGCTTTCACTGTTACTATATCCTGCTTCTCAATTCTGATTCCTTCCCTTCTCTCCAAAAAAATTTTTTTAATCTCCTAGTTTACCTACAAAACCAATAAACAGTAATACCAATAAACTTTAAATGGTAATGTGCCAGTTTTAAAAGGTCTTAATGATGGAGTGATATTTTACCATTTTTGTTATAACCCATCATTGTCTTATATATTTTAATTATTTTTTATAAATAACTTAACGGTATCTTAACAAAAAGGCAGTTAAAAAATTAATAATGGGGCTGGGGATGTGGCTCAAGCGGTAGCGCGCTCGCCTGGCATGCGTGCGGCCCGGGTTCGATCCTCAGCACCACATACAAAGATGTTGTGTCCGCCAAGAACTAGAAAATAAATATTAAAAAAAAAATTCTCTCTCTCTCTCTCCTCTCTCACTCTCTCTTTAAAAAAAAATTAATAATGGTCTTAACCACTTTAAAGAAACCAGGGAAAAGGCAGAACAAGTGATCTAAAGCTCTCTTATTGTTAGGTAAGAAAACATAGTATTATTTACAATTGATAATAGAATTAATTAATTTGGATGATTATAATAGAATGAAACAGAGATTATTACTTTGTATATATATATGACTGCATGACCAATGTGATTCTAGAACATTTACATCAGAAAAATGAGAAATTATTCACCATCTATGTATATCAAAGTGCATAAATGAATACTACTGTCATGCATAACTAATTAAAACAAATAATTTTTTTTTAAAAAAGAATATGGATGATTATATTCGAAGCACACTGCTCACAGTACACTAAGTAAAAGTAAAAATCCAATAAAGCAAACAAGAACAACATTATTTCTTGCAATCAGAAAAATATTAGAAATTTGCATATACAATCCTATTCTTCCAAACAAGGATTGCTGTCTATATTTCCAAGAGATATAATTTAGGAAACAATTTGATAGACATAAAAATTAACATGATCAGATTTTAATTATTCACAATGGTAAAAGAAATGCATTATTTAAATCTACAAATATTCTAAGGCCTCATTTAACCTATCACATATAATATACTTGCCTATCAAACAATTTTCAACACTGCTTGAAAGTGTCTGAATAATGTGGGTTTTGCCTTTTTCCTATATGACAAAGGTTGTAAAACATCAGTGAAATGTCACAGGAACAGCAACATGAGGAAGTTAAATGAGAAGCAGCAAAATCCCTAAACAAAACCCAAAGTACTCCATGCTTTCATAACTAAGAGCTGACTATTGGTCGCAAAGAATGATTGATCTTTTTTTCTGGAGTTTCAGTCCAGATCAGAATTTTATTGCCTTTTGCCCAAGGCCACCAAAGACTTCCAGAGAACAAAAAAGCACACTATGCTCCTTAATCTGAACTGTGAAGATCAAAATAGAGCAAAGAGAGGATTTCAGAGATTTAAAACTGAGTAACATTTCTTACTGAAATTTAGGGCGGTGTCTCCATATTTTAACTTTAATTTATAAAATGATTTCAGTCTGTTTTTGAAATGGCCAGGCATTCATTAAGTGTAATGTATGACTGTGAGTTCTTTGAGGGTGGAAAATGTGACTGTATCCTTATATTTCCATTCTAACATACAGCATTCGGCAAAAGAAGCAAAACTGAAGGAGCCTTTAAACCAGTGCTCAAAGCTCAGATGCAAGTTTCCTAGACAAAAGTGCACTTGGACAACAAATAGTTAAGTAGGTAAAAATCAGACAGTCATGTGGAGTCAAGTGTTCCTTTTTTAATCTTTATAAAAGCTCTGTAAGTCATTGTCCCATCTTATAAACGCGATGTGCGGTGGAGAGTCACTATTACCTTTCCCCAAATCACACAGCTAACAAACTGCAGAACTGGGAGTCAAACCTTTTCCTTACTGACTATGTAGCTTTGCGGCTTAACATAGTAGCCACTAGTGTAGCCCCTGAGCACTTGAAATTCACTCTCCTGAACTGAGTTGAAATAAGTGAAAAACATACATTGGATTTCAAAGACAACTGTTAAAAACTGTAGAAAAACTCACTAATAAATTTATATCACATGCATGTTGATAATATTTTAGACAAATTAGTTAAATAAAATATTCTATTAAAGTTAATTTCACAGCTTTTTAATGTGGCTATTAAAATGTTTTTAGGTGCACGTGTGGTTTGTATAATGTTTTTGTTAGGAACCACACAAGCAAAGGTAGACAAAGAAGAGATGCTTCCACTGGGGAATGAGATTGAGAGAAGGAAGAAAGTGGGATTTTTTTTTTAACATGAGCATATATGAACTATTCACAACACAACACAAATTCAGTATGGGGTATATAATATTTTATATTATTTATAATATTTATATTATGATGATGATAATTAAGACTACCCATTCTCTCAAAATAGTATTTTGATTTAGGGTGTTTAGCTGTGTTTTCAGGAATGATGAGAAGTAAAGGACAAATAAAATATAAAACAGCACTCCAGATAGAAGGAAAGCTTACCCAGCAGCAATGGGGCAAGGAACAAGGCAGCTGAGTAAATTGGAGGACAGAAGAGAAGAAAGGAGCAAAAAAGCCCATAAAATCAAGTTTATAAGTAAGAAAAAGTATTTATCATTGATTCAAAAGATGTTGAAGACAAGCCAGGCACAGTAGTGTACAACTATAATCTCAGTGGCTCAGGAGGCTGAGGCAGGAGGATTGCAAGTTCAAAGCCAGCCTCAGCAAAAGTGAGGCACTAAGCAACTCAGTGAGACCCTGTCTCTAAAGTACAAAATAGGGCTGGGGATGTGGCTTAGTTGTTGAGTGTCCCTGAGTGAGTTCAATCCCTGTAACTACCTCCCTTCCCCCCCAAAAAAAAATAAATAAATAAAAACATATTGAAGGCAGAATCTTTTCTATAATTTACAAAGACAACTTTCTGTAGTTTGCTCTAACATGCCCCCTGAGGGCCTAGGTTAAAGGCTGGGCTCACAGCATGGCATACTGGGAGGTGGTAGAACCTTTAGGAGGCCAGGCTTACTGGGCAGCTTTCCAGTCACTGAGGGCATGCCCTTGCAGGAGATAATGGAACCTCAGCCCCTTCCTCTATCTTTCTTTTGATTTCTGTCCATGGAGCAAGTGGCTCCAACACACACTTCTATGATGATGTGCTGCTGAGTCTCCACCACCCAAAACAATGAGGCCAATCAATCATGGACTGGAGACTCTGATAGAGTAAACCAAAATAAATATTTCCTTGGTATAAACTGATTATCTCAGGTATCTGTTACCATAACAAAAAGCAGACAAACAGACAGCTCTTACTGGATTGTACAGAACGTGGGCACACTAGGGTAAGGAAAGACCAGGAATGACAGGGAATGAAGCTAACTTTTATTGATTTACCTGCATTATTTGGTTATACTATAATATAGTTATCCTTGCTCATGGATAAAAAAAAAAAGGTCAAAGAACAAGAAAATTCCTATGTCCCCCAAATTTATCATCAGAAATTAGGGGCAAGAAGATAAGCATTGAAGAGAATTGAGGAAGAAGTAGTAGGGATGTTTGGTGGCATCCTGTCTTTATTTCTAAGTAATAGTATTCCATGGAGCCTAAAGGACAGAAATAATCAGGGTTCTGAAAATATTAGAAAAGAATCTGCAGAAGTCACTGAAATGAAAGGAATAGAAGGAGCTAATCCAGAGAAAGTCATAAAAGGAGCCGTAAGAGTTGTTAAACATCCATTAAACAGAAATAAAACTAGATAAAATTTATTGAGTTCTTATTATGTACCAGGCACTGGTTTAGCATTTTATATGCATTGTCTCATTTAATCCTCAAGACATCTAATTAGGCAAGTATAATTATATATCCCTATATTACATATGCAAATTAGAGATTAAGTAACTTGACCTTTCATCACACAGGCATGATTCAAACCCACTTTTATCTGTCTCCATCTACTTAACCAGGTCTCCAATGTCACTGTGATGTTAATCTGAAATCCCATTCCGTTACAAGGGAAGAAAGCCCCTCATTTTAAAAATGAAGACATGCTGAGGCCTAAAGAGCTTGAAATTACTTATCTAGATCTCCAAACTAATTAATGCCAGTGCCACAACTGAAATATGGGTTTCAAAATTTCTGATGCAAAGCTCAGGTGTGAATATGCAATAAACTGGCTGTTTCAAAAATCTATCCAAATGGCTGAAACAAATCTGAAACAGGGGAGATCATTTATGAATTCATCAAGCCTGAAACCAGCACATAGTAGCACAGTGACTTGAACACAGAAATAAATAAATCAATATTTCTTTTAGGAAAATAAAAAGAAGAAGGAAAACGTGACGGGAAGGGAGAGGGAAGAGAAAGAAGAGAAAGAAAAAGGTAGGAAAGAGAGAAAGCATTGTATAGTTTACAGGGAAAATGTTCCGTTTCTTACAAAGTTTGATTGTGACCAAATTCTTTGATTCAGAACTGACAGGGCACTTGTGCTCAAATAATTGACTACTTTAGGGTACTATCAAGTACAGTCTCAGATTTATAACAAGGCAATTGGCCTATTTCCATACTCCTGCTGCTCACGGAATTTTCAACTATTGCTTAACAACAGAATTCTAACGCTGGATACAGCAGAAAAATCATCTTTTATTTGACTGGAATGTAAAATGGTTGCAACCATGATAGTGATTATAGCACTATATTATTGGGTATATGCATCTAGAAATGCCTTAATCAAAGTAAATCCTTTGATTGTATACATTCAGCAGAAAGTTATAATCCTTTTTTGAGCAAGGAGGGAAACTAAGGAAACAAATACATCTGTAAAATTAATAAATACAGAGTTCCTATATTTCCTTCTTTTCAAATTTCTTAGATTATATTAATTATCAGATACAAGTAATTGGAAAAAGGTTTTTTTTTAGTATTAGAGTCATATAGTAATCACAATATATAGAAAAAAAGAGACTGATAAGAACAAACTAAAGAAAAAATCTAAGATACACAATCTTATATAATTTAACTGAAGTCAGGCCTGAAAAATGTCACTGCTTCGTAAGTATTGGTCAAATGACATCAACTCTGAAATTCCTATTCTTGCACTTGCCAAGAGAAATGATACAACTAGTATTGTTACCATTATCTAAAATTGTTCCCCAACTTCACTTTACATAAATCATAGGTACTGTGAGATCCATAAATGTTGCTTTTGAAAAGGAAAGCATCAAGGTTTAGTAAATAATGCATTCTTGCATTGTTTCCTATCTGCCATTTGGAAATTCTCAGACATCTCCAACAATGTGTTCTCAAATTAATGTACTAAAATGAACATAATAAGAGGTACTTAATAACTTTGGATAAATTACTTGAGGTTAATTATTATGTCCATGTCAGAATCAAGACTCAGATATATAGTTATTAAAAAAAAAACTGCAAAGAATTCCTTACAGCTTGATCTTATTCTTCAGGTCATATCTTGGCAGCAACCTACTCCTTGAGGATTTGTTTGCTTGACTACACTTTATTATCTTATCAATCAGTTTATCACTAAAGATTATCACTTGAAGTTATCAGTCCAATGTTACCTGCTACTCATGTTTACCTTTAAAGTCAACAGAATTAATTTAATTGATGACTGATTCTGTGTGAACAGAAATGACTAGAGGATGAAAATTCTAGTGTAATTTTCAAGAAAAATATAATTTCAAGCTATGAAATACTTACAATGCAAGGCTTCACATGATTTAAGCAATATATCCACTATACTAGTGGACTTACAATAATCTTTACTTGATATAAAAAGTTTTGCCAAGAGTAGATTATAATGTGTCAAATTTATCTTTTACCCCATTTCAGGCAACAGCTATGCTGAATGTACAATATGTTTCACCAATTCCTGTCCTCTTTTGTGTGGTGTTTTGACTACAAACTCATCAATCCATCTCTAAAGTGTCTTTTTCATCCACACTTTAAAAATTTCTATGAAAATTAAGAACAAGATTATATAGTCATGTCATTAATTTTCATCTTCCTGTTGTCAGACCATTCTGCCAAAATCCTTCTTGGGGATCAATTTGAACATTCAACATAGCCATCACTCTTCCTCAATGTGTGAATTTTGCTGATGTGAAACCAGTGGCAGGCCAGATATAACTGGCCCTCTGCTATATGGACTCCATATCCTTGGATTCAACCAAATGTGAAACAAAAAGCTTCCAGAAAAAAAATAAATAAATAAAAGGAAAACATTTTTTTCATTATTCCCTAAATAATGTAGTATAGTAACTATTTACATGTCATTTGCATTTTTTAGGTATCATAAGCAATAAAAAGATGATTTTAAGCACACAGGATTGAGTAGGCTATATGCAAATACTAAATTCTATGCTCTTTTATATAAGAGACAACAGCTACAGATTTTGATATCTGCAGGGTATCCTGAAACCAACCACTCATAGACACTAAGGACTACAATGCAGAGTTCTGCAACTCATTATTATGTCTGTGAAACAAGATATTCTACATGGACTTCTAATAATCTCCATTTCTAAAATTTCTACAGGTTGAGAAGAAGTTGAATCTTTTTCTCTTTTTGGTAGTCAGGAAAGATAATGCATATGGTGTTGAAATGTATTTATTCATTTATATATTTATTTGTCATATATTAATTTCATATGATTTCAAAATGTGAGGGGTTACAAAATATACTAAGAGTATAAATAACCCTAAACATTATGGGGTGTTGTAATGATAAAATTATATGTGCCAACTTTTGCTAAGCCATAGTACCTAGATATTTGGTGAAACAGATCTAGATGTCACTGTGAAGATTGAGATAAGATTAAAGTTTGAGTAAAGCAGATATCCTACATAACATGTCTGGGCCTTACCTAATCATTTGAAAGCATTACAGGAAAACTTGACTCGGGGAAGAGAAAACTCTGTCTCCAGGCTGCTTCAACCCGGAGCTGGAACACCAGTTTTTCCACAGGTCTTCAGCCAGCTGGCCTGATCTACTACAGATTTTAGACCTGCAGGCTGGGATTCCTTCATCCCCCATCCCAACTCTTTTCTTCCTCTTTTTTTTATCTCTTCCTCCACTTCCTTCCCAATTTCACTCCCCTCTCCATCTTGGTTCTGTTTCTCTGGAGAACCCCAATTCAGGGACTGACAGCATTCAAGAAAAACTTACTCTAAAAGGGGCCTCTGCATTGGAGAGAAGATGGCATTGATGATTTCTATGCTCTTTTCCAATGCCCCTTCATGACTTACAATGACCTAGCTTTTTTCCAGTTAGCAGAGTTTTTGTGTCATAATTCATTTAGATTTGCTTACCATTACTAAAACATAGGCTAACACATACAATAAAATAATACCCTTTCTTCTAACTGTATAATGTTGTAGCCTACATACCATTCTTTTACATTTCTATCACATTTAGATTTTCCAACAATCCATGACTCATGTAGCTTATATTTTTATTATAATTTTGAGAAATGACACTTACAGTATATTAGTCAAGGAAGGAGCTAGGACTAGACCTTTAAAGGACTTTTACTTCAGCATCACCTCGTTCTACAAGGGGAATCAATCATTGGAAATTAGCCTTCTAGGAACTCAACTGTGTTCTCTCAATATTGATACACTGAAGCTATACACTCCATATGATAGCATTTGGAAATGCAGCCTTAAGAAACTGAATACATGTAGATGAAGCATTACAATGGGGCCTTCATGATGGAATTGGTGCCAGCACAATAAAAGATACAAGAGCTCTCACTTATTTGCTCTGTCTATATCACCAAGGACAAGAACCTAAGCTGAACCCAACCTGATGTTGGACTTCAGAATACACTGTTTAAACCAACCTGTCTATGGTACAAGTTGAGCATCTCTCATCTCAGCACTATATTAGTGCCCCCAAAAGTTTCAGATTTGGGAGAATTTTAGATTTCAGGATTTCATTGAACTGGCAAAGTCTATGCAAATATTCTGAAATTAGGAAACCACCTGTGTCCAAAATCTGTGGTTCCCATCACTTTCCATAAGGGATACTCAATGTGTGTTATGTTATAACTGTCCAAGTTGACAAAATACATGTATTTACAAACTCTGATTTTACTGAATCCTACAACCCATTCAAAGATTATATATATATATATATTAAGAAAATATGTTTTAAAAAAGCAGAACTGTACTAATCCATAGGGAATATCATATAAATAAGTGGTACTTGAACATGTGGATGCTTCAGAACACACAAAGCACAGATTGCTGACTCCACCTCAGTGTCTGTTTCAACATGTCCAGGGTGGGGTCTCCAAACTGTGAACTTGTAACAGTTTAACTTTCAAGTAATACTGACGCTAAATTATATCTGACAAATGACCAATATAAATCAATAAAAGGTATAAATCACAAATTTATGCAGAGCACCAAGACTACATATTAAGCAAATATATCCATATACAGAATACCAAACTGAATTTCCACAATTTTAACTTTAGATATCTTGAAAGGCAAATTGTTTAAAAATGTTTTAATTTCTCAATTTTATTTTAATAATTATGAGGTTTAAGAAGTAATTGTCTGAAATTATAAAAGCAACAGAGAAAATAAGTTTCACCCTTTTTCATTAGAAAAACAGAAAAAAAATAGAGAATATTACTTATTAAAAGGGTCTTTCAAAATTTTCTTAATGTGAACAGAACCAAAATGCAAAGTTTTCATTTCTAAAGTATACTGGTTGTAAGAAAACAGTTTGTTATTTGGAATATATTTGATATGCATCACTAAAATCCTGTCAATATTACCTACTTACTTGGTAAGCTCTTTCCTGAGCAGGCTAAATGTAAACCAATCTAACTCTAAGCAGAATCATCAACATAAAAAGAGAGATGAACAGATACAGCAACAAATATATCTGAAAAAGCATGTGAGGACTTAATAATGTCCAGCTGCAAAGAACAACAACTCCTGCAGTTGCTCTATAAATAGCGATCATTAGTAATATTTGTTCAATGAAATTAACTTTTAATTTGACTTTTAATAGTTTTTTTAAAAAAATCAATAATAAGCTATGTAAAATGAACAATATATATGTTAGTTGTAAAATTATAAATATCATGTATTAAGATATTGCTAGCTGTAATGAAAAGATGCTGGACAATGCTATATTTTGTCTATTAAAGTTTCCCTATTAAATGAACTGTTGTCAAAATTAAGCGTGAATAGTGACAGGAATAAAAATGACAGAATATATTAATATATGCTAGATGTACGGCAACATGATGAAAAGTCAAACCAGAAACTTCCACGTAGCTCTGTGTAACCTAAGGAAACTCACTTTATCTCTTTAGGTTGTGCTTATTCAACTACATAATGTCACTCAAGGATTTTCTTAGTTGAAGCAGAAACAAAGCACTCAAAATTTCATGCACTTCTGCTTTTCCTTACAAAATTCCTCTGCTCCTTTTCCTCTGTGAAAAGTGTCTGTCTAGATCTACACATCACAGTCACTTTTGTACAATGTCCAAGGGCAGACTCACAAACAGTAGCTCACCCCATTTAGTTGCATTTGGTTAAATGTATTTCCCTCAGCTCTCTCTAAGATTCTAAAAAAACGCTGAGTTATAAAATTAATATTAAAAACATATATGTAGTAACCCAAATATAAAAATTATTTGGACAAAAAAGTTGTGAAAAAAATAACAATCATCATAATCTTATTCTGGCTATGCCTTAGATCTATACTATTAATAGTATTATTAGTGTGTTCCAGTTAATTCTAAAGATTTAATAAAACGAAAAATTAGTTCTTATCTAGCAATAAAAGAGCCTCAAGAGCACCCTGTGTATACTGTTAAAGATTGCATCCTAGAAACATGAAAAATTACTGAACGTGGTATATATATCAACACATCAATTACTTGCCTTCATTCCAAGCTAAAATTCAGTGGCAGAAAGAAAAAAAAAAAAAGGACAGAGGGGAGAAAATTTGTCATATAAATCTTTCAGAATCCATGCAATAAGTGTGAATAAATGATGTTTTTTCCTTAAATGTATTTGGGAGGATTTAGTAGTAACTCTTCTCATTAATTCGATTTGTGTAAGCATGGTAGGTTTTCCTTATATACAAAGGAAAACAAAATTAAAAAAGATAAAATAAAAAGAAAAAAAAATCAATGAAATAACACAATGTTAAGAAGTAACGTTTAAGAGGAAATCAAAGGAGAGGAGAGCAGCTAAAAAGACTGAAAGAAAGATAAAGGGCAAAGGATTTAAAAATTAAACAGAAGGGAAAAGATTAAAGAAGGAAAGGCAAAAAGCAATGCAGCAGGATTTAAGAAGCCAGTAAAAAGAAAAGACATGCAGTGACGACAAAGGAATAACAAGTGCCAAAGGAGAGGCATTCCAAGTAACGAAGAGCGCAAGAAAGTAAAATAAAAGCAACTATAAATTAATTTTAAAGCACACTATAGGAAAGATACAATGTAAAGGGGCTTCCAGTTTTTCTTCTTCTTTGCTCTGTTATTGATAAAAGGAAAAATCAGTGTTTACACACAGCAGAGTCACAGCAAAATTTCTCAAGTGCAGGGTTGCAGCATGGCTTAGTGTGCTCTGAGATTGACAAGTCTTATAACATTGCACTGGTAACTTACCTTGTTCTATCCCACACTATGACTATTTTATAATTTACTTGATGAAGCAATCCTCATCTTACTTGTGATGTCCTTAGCTGACCAATGCTGTGACTTTATGATTTAACACTGTCTCTGATTTCTGAAGTCCTTAACTTATGCTGGAATCAAAGATCGCCATGGACAAAGTGAATCAAATGGATTCACTTCTAAATAATCAAAGGCAATGATTCCCAACAATGGTAGTGCCACTGAGTATTAAAAAAAAACATTTTTATTTGTCATAATAATTGAATGGAACTGCCTGTATTTAATAGGTAAGGACAGGGATGCTAGATATCATGTAGTTTCCTGAAGAACACCTTTTAGGTATAAATTACATTCATAAATCTAGTTGCTAAATCCATTTTCCAATCAAACATAATGTTATTCTGTATTTTCATACACATTGAATTTTCTGGAAATTTAATATAAATCAAGAAATATATTTTGTGTTGCAAGAACTTAACCAAGAATTGTTCACTATTTCACAAAATGAAATCATCCAATGAACACCAATGATGTTCCTGGAATTTTAGACTCCAGTACAAAACATTGATATTAGTATGAATTTATAGTCATCACACACATGGTCATTCAATGTATGCATGCAAACATTTACTATATAAATGTCTGGGCATTTAAATCAATAAAGAGTTACTATAAATTATGTTGCAGTATTGTACATCTTCATTCAAGATATAAACAAGATGTTATAAAATGCATGCTTTCAAGAAAAATAATATATCAAAGAGATGTAAAGACCACTGGTCTAAAGGGTAAGAACTGAAATATGAGAACTCATTAAGATCAGGGACCATAGGTGCACCATGAATGTTTACTGAATAAGTAAATGAGCATAAAGCAAATAAAACATCATTGTTCCAGCACAGCCCATCGCTTTTCATTTATGTATGTTTACTTCTACTCAGGTGTAGAAAATTCTGTCTCTAAGTGGGAAGTAGAATATGCTGATGTGATTACTTCAAATTTAAAGTGCACCATCTTTTTATTAAAATCTCTCTTCTAGCAACATTAGCTTCAATGCAACATTAAATAGAAATGTAGCAGTAAATACTAAAATCATAAAACTTTTACAATAAGATTTTACTTGCATAAACAATTATAAGTGGAAATACAAATTACTATTGGTTCACTATACACTGCCCTATAAAACCTAGATTACAGTGGCTCTGGAGGCTGAGACAGGAGAATCACAAGTTCAAAGACAGCCTCAGCAATGTGAAGCTCTTAAGCTCTAAGCAACCCTGTCTCTAAATAAAAATACAAAATAGGGTTGGAGATATGGCTCAGTGATCAAGTGACGCTGAGTTCAATTCCCAGTACCAAAAACAACAACAACAACAAAATTTTGAAAACATAGATTATTTCTAAAATATAAAAATAAGCTAATGTACAATCAC
Organism: Urocitellus parryii; assembly: GCF_045843805.1. Taxonomy (NCBI): domain Eukaryota; kingdom Metazoa; phylum Chordata; class Mammalia; order Rodentia; family Sciuridae; genus Urocitellus; species Urocitellus parryii. The sequence continues at coordinate 39,745,172 of NC_135533.1, read as the reverse complement.
TTTGGAAAACAGTTTGACAGTTTCTTACAAAAGGTAAACATAGTCTAACACACAGACCAGAAATGGTGCTCTAGGTATTTAGAAATGAAAATTTATGCCTACATGAACACCCACACAAAAATATTTATGGAAACTTAATTTATAATTACCAAAACATCACAGCAACCAATATGTCTTCAATAGGTGAATGGTAAACAAATTAAAATAACTATATAATAAAATTTTATACAATATAAAAAATGAACTATTAAACCCTGAGAAGACATGGAGAAACTTTGGATGCATACTAACCTAACAAGTCACAGAGGTCAGTGTAAAAAGGCTATATGCTATGTTATTCCAACTATATCAATGCTCCAAAAAACACAAAACTATAATGACAGTAATAAGTCAGTTGCTGCTCATGGCTCACAGGAGAAGCAGGGACAGAGCTACAAATAGTTAGAGCACAGGGATTTTTAAGAAAGTGAAACTACTCTGTATGACACTGTAATGGTAGATACATGACATTATATTTGTTGAAACTTACAGGTCTAAACAACACAAAGGGGGCTGGGGATGTGGCTCAAGCGGTAGCGCGCTCGTCTGGCATGCGTGCGGCCCGGGTTCGATCCTCAGCACCACATACCAACAAAGATGTTGTGTCCGCCGAGAACTAAAAAATAAATATTAAAAATTCTCTCTCTCTCTCTCTCTCTCCTCTCTCACTCTCTCTTAAAAAAAAATAAAAAAATAAAAATAAACAACACAAAGAACGAACCTAATGTGAACTCTGGATTTTAGCAATAATCATGTATCATTATTGGTTCATCAATTGTAGCAAACACACACTAATGCAAGATGTTATGAATGGAAGAAACTTGGGGGGGTGCAGATAATGGGTACTCTGTACTTACTACACATTTTTTTCTATAAACCTAAAACCACTCTTAAAAAGTCTATTAATCAAAAATGAAGGAAGTTAGTAAGTCAGGTTATATGTTTATAATCCTTCAATGGAAACATTTTATGGACAGACACATACCATATGTACTCCGAGACTGTGTGTAAGTATCCAGCTATATATGTGCCTCTTGTGAAAACCCACGTTTTTACTTACTCTCATCCTCACCTCTAATCATACTCCAGGGAGGTAGAAAACTAATAAATATTTGTGATATTGAGTACTTTCATTAGGCCACAGGGCATGGCTACTCCTTGGGATTGTGTGTGTGTGTGTGTGTGTGTGTGTGTGTGTGTGTGTGTTTCTTTCTTTCCTTCTACATGTGTAAAATATCTCATAGTTCTTTTATGTAAAATAGAGGGAAACAAACAGAAATGAAATTTACTTATTTATGCATTTGTTCCTTCTGTATTCATAAACCAATAAAAAATGAGAAAGATTAATAGCAAATCTAAAAAGCACAGAAACATAAGAGAGAAGCAAAAGCAAAAATAAGTAGGAAGCTGGAGGGCTAACACATGAATTAACCTGTGGTTGACAATGGAGAAAAGTAAAGAAGCTACCTGGCCCATACTTTGGAAGCACAACAATCTCATACTAGGCACCTCTGGAAGCCATACAGATTTAAACATTTTAAGAAATTAGACCATTCTCCATTCTTTCCCCCACTCAACACAATCAGACAACACACATCCCCATCCCAGGAAGAAATTCATTTCATGGTGGACAACTTTTTATATTAATTGATATCTTCACACTTTCTAATATTGAATGTATGTGGAAGAAGGACAGGAATGGATAGACAGAAGAGGAAGAAAAATAACGAAGTAAAAGGGAAGGTGAAAATCAGTAAGATACAAAAATATTAAGAACTTAAGATTAAGCATGCATTAGTTTGGATTCTTCAAACAAAAAGAACCACTAGGAAGTATGTGTCAGTTTCAAAGAATTGGCCCACATGTTTATGAAGGTGGAGAAGTTCCATCATTTACTATCTTTAAGCTGGAGGACCAGGAAAGTCCATGATGTAATCCAAACCTGAAGGTTTGAGAACCAGGGTCCTGAGCCACTGCTGTAAGTCCCAATCTGAGTCTGAAAACCCAAAATCCAGAGGGGCTAATGTGTGATGGCAGGAAACAATGGATGTTCCAGCTCAAGAAGACTGCAAACTGGGCATTCCTGGGCTTCTTTGTTATTCAGGATCTCAATGGATTGGATGATGTACATCCTCATTACTCAGTGTCCCTCTACCAATTCTCATACTGATCTCTTCCAGATATTCTCAAAGATATACCCAAATAATATTTTATAAGTTATCTTGTCCTTCCTTATCTCAATGAATTTGACAGATAGAATTAACCATCACAAGGCATAATTCAGTTAACTCATTAGGGAAGAAAGAGATTTGGTTGATGGTACTTGCCCTTAAGTTTTCAGGATCCAAATAGGAGTAAAAATAGTTGGATGCACTTCAGAGGACATATACTCATTTTTCATTTTTGCCATCTCACAACTAACCTAAAGTAAAACTTCCTAAGTAAATATGCATTCATAAGCATGCATCCATCTACATGAAATACTATACAAGAAATCAATACAGGTAAGAAAAGAACAAGACTAAATACCAAAAGTGAAATCAGGAAAAGGAATATCTTGAAAAATTATCGAAATAATGTGAAATGTAGTGATAATTAAAGTATTAACAAGAAAGTTCTTATAGATCATAACACATCTTCTCTTCAAGAAAAAAAATTTTACCTAAATTTCTGGCAAAAAAGTACCCTCAAATAATTAATCAAATATAAACTATATTTTATTGTCATCTTCATTTTTATAGACCATAAGATAATCCCTGATAAAATAATCAGATTATTTAATAAGGAAAATATTCTCAGGTTACTATTATAAAGAAAATTCTGTAAACAAGGAATTCAATAATTATATTAAATAATACTTTCTTCCCCAAAGAGAGGAGAAATGTGCAAGTACATATTTATGGAATTCATTTCCACATATAATTTAAAAGGCTTACTATCTAAATCTATATATCACTGGAATGAAGAATCCATTTAAAGGGAAAAATCATCTAAATAAATATCCTTAAGTTATAGAATAATAAAGATATTAATGGTCTCTGCAATAGTATCCCAAGTATTTAAGTTTGAGATATAACTTTCTATACAAATGATAAAGTATATTTTTTTAAAATGACAGGAAAGAAGTTAAATGAATACACATATGACTTTGGCATATGTTCCTAAAATGGATCAATCATAATACAAAGGTATGAAACAAAGATAATTAGATACAGGCATAGGATATGGGAGAGAGAATGTATAGCATATGAAAGGAAGTTAAGCATATTTTTTGAATTCTGATTTTCTGGGTGGTTCCCCTTGTCATATAATGAACTATTACCTTTCATTCCTGAATAACTGAGGAGATTAAAGCATTCAACTGTAGCTCATGAATTACTCTGAAGGCTATTCAGAATTTAAATGTTATAACTGATCTCTCATTTTTCATTGTCTAATAAATGAGTTTATGAATGAATAAACAAGTTCATATACTCCAAACACTAAACCATTCATAAACCCCCAATCCATTCATTTATTCAATAAATATTTACTGATGTACAGAAGTTGTGCCCTATACTGAATGACAGCCTAAGTAATACTGACTCACCTTATGCCCCCATGGCATTTACAAAATGGTATGCAAACAGGCACAAAACAAACATTTATTTGTCATAAAGAGTTATGTGGAGTGAGCTGTAGAAAAGAACAAGAGAATAAAGGAGTGAGAAGTTACTTTAGTGAGGGGGATCAGCAAAATCTCACAGACAAGGAATCATTTAAACTAAGACCCCAAATATGAGGAGCACACCACACATGACACAGAGGGGAGGATTCTCAACAGTGGAAACTGCAAAGATAAATGCCCTGGCTCAGGAAGGAAAGCCAGTGATGGCAGGTAAAGTGTGAAAAGGAAAAAAGTAGTTACAGACAAGGTAGGAAATTTGGACAGGAGCCACAGCATAGAGGACCTTCAAAACCAAGGTAAGAGGTTTGCATTTTATTCCAGGTACAAGTAAAGCCCTGACACTGAGGAGTGATACGAACTGATGTACATTTTTAGTAGAATTCTGTGTTCTCTTAAACTATACTCTGTGGAAAACAAATAGGATTTCTGGTACAGATACTGTGATGGTTTGGATATGAGGTGTCACCTCAAAGCTCCTGTGTTAATGCAGGAATGTTACAGAGGTAAAATTATGAGATTGTGAGAGCTGTTACCTAACCACTTCTTGGAATGAACACAGTGTTCACTGTAGGCAAGTTGGAAGTGGCCAGAGGATCTGGGTCACTGAATCATGCCCTGGAAGGGTACATATTCCCTGTGGCCCCTCCCCCGTGCCCCTATTCCTGGACACATGAGTGTCCTTCACCACACCCTTCTGCCATGATGTACTACTGCCTCACCTTGGGCCAATGGAGTTGGTCCATCATGGACAAAACCATGAGCCAAAATAAACTTTCCCTCCTCTAAGTCGTTCTTGTTAGAATTTTGGTCACAGCAATGCAAAGCTGACCAATTCAGACATTGGTACTGGGAAGTAGAGTCATTGCTGTGACTAAACCAACCATGTGGTTCAGAAGCTTTTGGAGCTGACTTGTGGGAGGTGTTTTGAAAGTTTACAGATTGAGGCTTGAGAAACTTTAGAGCTCAATGGGAGATTCTAAGGAGAGCTCAGAAAATCAAGATGGAAATAATAAGGACTGTGATCTCGAAATTTCAGAGGGGAATAAGGATTCTAACAGGAATTGGACTGGAGGTCATTTGTGTCACATTTTACAAAGATTTGTCCATATTTTGCCCATTTCTTGAGATTTCATGAAGGGCTGAATTCACAAATGGAGTAATTAATCTGGTGGAGGAAATTCCAAGGAAGCATAACACTCAGGTAGTGTCGTAGATATTGCTGGAGGCTTTTAGCCAGGTGTGCTGTGAGAATTGGTAGCAGATAGAGAAGATAAAGAATTTAAAAATTTTTCAATTTGGCCAGAAAAAAATGCATGTAAAACTGGGGCCATGGAAAGTACGACTGTTGAAAAGATTATAGCCACTAAAGAGATTCTAAATGCTCTGCAGAGACAACAGGAAAGATAGCTTGCAATCATCTCAGGAATTTGACAGATCATAACTACTAAAGACTCAAGGGTCTCAAAGGGAAAATTCCTTTAAGGAGTTATTTTGAGGGTACCATGCTCACACAGGAGTGCCTAGAAAGTTATTTCACTGTGCTTAGCCACCCAGACACTCAAAGCCACTGCAGCCATAATGCCAGGAAGCCCATATACTACACAAGCTGGTAGCAGAACTTGGCATCATCCATTTGGTACTGTGGTGCTAGTTCTGCAGGAATGAAGGATGCTTGAGTTTCGGGGTTAGGAGGCTACCATAAAGATTTCAATAGAAATCTTGAAAGTCCAAACAAATTTTAGGAGGGTCAAAATTCTTGAGGGCAGCCCAAGAGGGTGATGTGAGAGTGAAGCTTTTATAAAGACAACCTGTTTGTGCTACACCCAACAACTCCAGAGGGGTAGGACTGACTAATCCCTGTGGAAAGCACATCTCAACACTATGGGTCCTAGATACTATATACAGAGTTGTTGGACCTGTTTTTCTGGCTAGGTTTCAGTCTTGTTTTGGTCCTGTCCATTCTTTTTTTTTTTTTTTTTTTTTTTTTCAGTTTTCGGCAGACACAACATCTTTGTTTGTATGTGGTGCTAAGGCTCGAACCTGGGCCGCACGCATGTCAGGAGCCACATCCCCGGCCCTGTCCATTCTTTCTATGCTTCCTTCCTTATGGAATAGGAATGCTTGCTCTGTGCCACTGTATATTGGGTACATTTAACTTGCTTTTGTTCTTTATAGGGGCTCACAGCCAAAAAGAGATTGCCTTCAATCTCAGATGAGACTTTTGACTTGGAAATGTGTGGACAATGCTGGACCTTTTTAGATTACAGGAATGCTTGGAAATGGATTAAATGTATTTTTCATTGTGTGATAAACATGAATTTTGGGGAGTTGGGTGGGGGAAACGTTAAGGTTCAGATAGGATATTTTCCCAAAAGCTCCTGTGTTGATGCAGAAATGTGTATAGGTTAAAGAAATTGAACTGTGACAGCTGTATCCTCATGAGTTCATCCTAGTTTGAACGTACTGGGTGGAAACTGTAGGCAAGTCAGGCATGCCTGGGGAGGGGATGTCACTATAGAGATGTCCTGGAAGAGTTTATCTTCCCTATAGTCTCTTCTCCTTCTCTCTGATTCCTGGCCTCCATTTCCTGAGCAACTTTCCTCTGCCACACCTTTCTACCATGATGTGCTATCTCACAATGGGTCCAGAGCAATGGAATTGGCCCACCATGAACTAAATCTCCAAAACCTTGGGCCAAAATATATCTTCCCTCCTCTAAGTTGTTCTTGCCAGGAATTTTGGTCACAGAGACACAAAGCTGATTAACACAGATTCTTAGCTATTTGTGGTGCATGAGACTTTCTTTGAGTCTATTGAAGCCTACTACTTGATTGGAATGTCTGTCCCCTACAAAACTCATATTGAAATACAGTGTCACTCTAACAGTATTAGAAAGTGGAAAATTGATCGAATCATGAGGGCTCTATTCCCATGGGCCAGACTAAGAAATTTTGCCTATTAGATCAATGCAAATTTCTGAACATGTATAAAATGTATACATGTGTATGCATTTTCCACATCAATGGGTGAATTTAGCCCCTCCCCTTCTTCTTCTCTCTACTCTTCCACCATGTGATTGATGCAGCAAGAAAGCCCTCACCAGAGTCAGAACTTCAATATTAGACTTTCCAGCTTATAAAATTGTTAGTAAATAAATGTCTGTTCATTATGAATTATCGAGACTATGGTATTCTTTTATAACAACACAAAACAAACTATGGCACCTCAAATCCCTCTGTGGATAATACAGTTGAATGTATAAAGTAAAACACATAGAATTACAAAGGAAACTAAATGCAGCTTGTATATCCTTAATTTCTAAACCTGAAAGGTTATTTTCGGGTACTGAAAAGGTTATTTTCGGGTATCAAATTTTGAGCAAACACGTTTTAAATGTATGAGTATAATGAATGCAATTATATTTTAAAAATTATAATTGGACAAGCAGATTTTACAACTGCTTAAGAATTGGTTACTTAAAATAGCTATCTTAAGATGTATTTCAAATATCTTTGTGCTTCATGGCTAAAGAGTTAAAAGTGTTCACTACTATGGCTTTTGTGTGGCAATAATATGCCCGGTGTGTACACATAAATAAACTTACTGATGCATAAAAAAAAAAATGGATCCAAAAATTTTTTTATTCACGTGATTTAAATGGTTTAATTTAAATTGGGTAAATAACTGTTAAGAATTATTTTAATATGTAAACAAAAAAGAAGGTTATCAGATCTGTTTGTTTACTTTCACCTATCCTTTTCATTATATTTAATAATTCTTTTCAAGATAATGTAAATTGTTAAGAAAATTGTTTTCTTTTAGTGCCTTCTGGAATGTTACACAATGTTTTCTTTAGCCATTATTGCCAGAATTTCTATCTTCATCCCAGTGCCAGTGAAGAATTGTTAAGAAAATTGTTTTCTTTTAGTACCTTCTAGAATGTTATATAATTTTTTCTTTAGCCATTATTGCCAGAATTCCTATCTTCATCCCTGTGCCGGTGAAGACAAAGATAAAACTAATCTACAGTTTCTGCAATAGCCATCACTGAACCACTTACAGAACTTGCCTAAACTATGTGTCACTTGTATGCATTGTAAACTCACTTGTATGCATTGTGAACTATCTGTTGGTGCAGCGACATGTGGTAGTGTTGGAGTATTGATTTGGTATATCTTCCTCCCTTCTGCTTGTAATGATCGTTCAGCTATTTGGGGGCCAACAGAGGTGAGGCAAAGAACCTCACCCCTCCGCTGGTACCTCTCCACAGGTGTGGCTGTATACTGGACCGGTAGTCAATGACGGGTAAGATCCAATTACAATGGTACCAACCTAAGACAGGAGGCTGACGCCCTGAGGTCAGCTCATCCGAAGACTGGTAAGGACCATATGTAGTATTGGACAACCTAAGGCAGGCACGGTCCCTAAGCCACATGCTTGTTGTTTAAACAGAGAGGGGGAGATGTTGAGAGCCACAGCCAAAGGGGCCCTAGCAAACTTCCAGCTGCCAGCAAACTTCCAGCTGCCAGCTGATGATTGGCTCACAGTGGCCCCAGCAACATCTAGCTGATTGGCTCCTCTGCGGTGATGTTCATTGGGCTGTTTCCCTGCCCTTCAAGCTGCCAGCTGATGATTGGCTCACAGTGGCCCCAGCAACATCTAGCTGATTGGCTCCTCTGCGGTCATGTTCATTGGGCTGTTTCCCTGCCCTTCAGACTACGGAACTGCTCATTGGGGGACTTCTTTGGCTCCGCCCACGCGACCTAGCCAATCGGCCTCAAGAGCAGGAGGATTGTGGGAGGTGGTTGTTGGTGTGTGGGAGAGGCGTGTGGAAGCCGGTGGTGGCAGTTGGGCTCTGAAGGTTTTTCCTGAGGAGCTGTTTTGTTTGGCGTTTGTAGTTTTAAAAATAAAGTTTGTTTCTTTTGACAAGTGGCTCCTGAATTGTGACCAGCCAGACTGCGGCATAAATCTAAAATGTTCCAAAATCTGAAAGTTTTTGAGCACTTACAAGTGGAAAATTCCATACCTGACCTCACGTGACAGATCACAGTCAAAACAGTCATATTAAAAATATTGTATAACACCACTTTCAGGTTATATGTAGAAGGCGTATCTGAAGCATAAATGAATTTCTTGTTTAGATTTGGATCCAATCCCAAGGATATCTCATTATGTATATGTAAGTATTCAAAAATTTAAATCTAAAACACTGCTGGTCCCAGGTGTTTCTAACAAGGAATACTCAACCTGTCCTCTGAAATTCATTTCTGTCAAGTACACTTGTAGGTGAAAAACTCAGATTTAAGAATTCCTGCTAGTGAGCATGACTGAAAACAGAGTTAAAAGACCAGGTATGGAAAGGTGTAGATAAGGGATTTGGATTCTTTGCTTATTAGATAAATCCAAATTTCTTAAAATGAACAAAATGTGCATATATGTTTATGTATTTTCTTTTTAGTAAGTTGAACTTCTATGATATATTTATTTCAAATAAGGCCATGTTTTGTCACATGGAATCCAAGTTTAAAATAGAGTTTGTTTCTAATAAAAATTGTCCTAAGGAAAATTCATCACTCTGTGAATATTTATTAATAATGCTGAATAAAAATGACAAAATAACTAGTATTTATTGAGCACTTATTATTTTCCAGACACAAAGCAAAGTGCTTTATATTGTAATGTTTGGTTTAATTACTATTACACTTTGAGATAAGACTTTTTCCACACTCTGCAAATGCAAAAATAAAATTCAGAACTATTAAACACCTTGTCCAGGAGCACAAAGCTGGTGATTATCAAAACTGGAAATGGAGTCCTAAAAAAATATCCAGAACCAGAAGTTACTGAGTATCCACTAAATATTCAGTGCTAAGTTTGCAATAATTGTAAATGAAAGTACAGACCAGGCATCAGACCTTGAAGAGTCAACAATTAACTTCAAGGAATAACAAACACTCATACAACATTAATGGGATATAAGAGACCATAAAATTATTTGCTGACTGTGCAGTGTCAGCGTTAGGCCTTCACAAAAAGAAGAATACTGTATTTTGTGGCATATATTTTAAGGAAAATAAATGGAAGACTTTAGCTGATTCTTTCAATCTAGTAGGTAAGTTTTAGATATGCTTAAAGGTGAAGGAAGCATAATCTGGCAATAAATCATGAAGTTACATGGTACAGGCAAGAGATGGTCTTGATGGCAGAAAACTTAACACCAAATTCTAGAATTTTTAGTCTCCTACCTCTGAGATCTTATAAGTTACTGAACTCCCTTGTTACTCAATATTCTCATTAGTAAAATATGTTTAATATCTACTTTTGAAAATACGTTGCAAACCAAAAGGCAGTTTTCCTTGCATTTTTGCATATATATGAAACAGCATTGGAACTTGTTGATTTTATGTGGCCAAAGGTCAGGGACATCATGCAATGTTTTATTTGTTTCTCTTTTTCCTAACAGCACCAGTAAAGAACTTACTGCATGATTCTTTTCTGCATGCCTCATTTGGAACTTAATTTCTATGCATCAGCAAGATCCTCAAGACCAATCTCACTAGCATCCCTTCCTTCCAGTCCACCTTTAGTAACTAGTTTGATCAAACTAGCTCCTGAGTGAGAATGAAAATGGCTAGTCATGATTTAATGTGTTATTCCTTCCATAAAACATCCATGCTTAATCGTAGCTCTCCAAAGTCCTATAGCTAAAAACTGGAAAATACAAGAATGTCATGCCATGTCTTATAGAATCAGAAAGAGGGAAGCTAAAATTCTGGGACTGAAGGGGCTTTGCATCTTCTTCCAACCACAGTGCTGACTAATAGCAGACATTGTGAGGAAACTACTTTAACTAGTCTAATGATAAAGTGAAAGAAATTATCAGTTAAGAGTCTTAGAAAGTTGCTGTCAGCTAACTAATTAAGAAATGGGCATTTGTCTTTGTACATTTTTAACAAAGGATATTAAATAAAAATGGCAAAGAGTAAATCTGAATGGTGAGAACCTGGATGCTACCAAATTAGTTTCTTTCCTTTTGTATATTTTAAGCATTTCTTAACTTGACAGTAACAAATCTTATAAAGAAAAAATAAAGAAGTTCTTATTATAGTGTACTCAGAAACATGTTCAACAAGTAATTCCAATTTTAATGTTTCTCTTGTTTTGCACCATGCTAACTAAACTTCTGGCAACTATGGATGACAGACTGGATAAAACACATCTGGACTCAACAAAAATCTTTATCCCAAATTCTTATGAATTCAAGACTATGTCAAGATAAGGCTTTGGGGGCTTTTCCTAAACCCCCAAATTATAATAGAGCACCACTAATTAACTGTTTGTTTTAAGTGTAAGAATATAGCCCAAAACTATGTCAATAGACTTTGCCAAAGCTCAATATAATATAAAGCACACATGTGATATCACAGACACCAGACATTTCAAGAAACTAAACAATGCCAATTTATATCAGTTTTGTAATTTTCAGAGAACTTTCAGCTACATTGTTTCAGTAAATCAGAGATGTTAAAATTTGTATATTCCATAGGGAAAATTGTGCATTATTCCAATGCAAGTCTTCTCATGCCAGATGATAAGATACCCTCTGGCATATTTTCAGTTAAAGCAAGCTCTCTTAAGAGCCTTGAATTAACTTGTTGAAATTGCTTAATATGCTAATTGTATAAATGATAATTGAAATATATGGTAGTGATATGTATTTATATTTCTTTACAAAGTTTAACTGACAGTTTAATAGCCAGCAGTTTTGTGCTTCCACAATGGAACATGTAAACATGATTCTTAAAGACAAATTACGGAAGACCAAGAGGCAGAAAAATCCAAACAAGAATGTCCTCTGATGACTGTATAGATTAACAACTAAGCAAAAGTCCTAAATTTAAAATAAACTTCAATAATGTGAAACTAACATCTATTCAACTTCTCAAAAAGGTGCAAGCATTTCTTTTCCTTAAAAACACACAGCCAGACAGCCTGGAATTTGTGATACAGACCTCTCCCATCACCCGGGATTCTGATGATCCCTGCAGGCAACCAACAACTGCTGTATCTGTGGAATGTGCTCTTTGAACTGTACAAAAGCCTTCAGTCTTCCCTGCATTCAGCAAACAAAAACTGCCAAGTGCAATTATTTCTCTGATTTAACATAATACAAGTGTTATTTTCCCCTTTTCTGCCCCCTACAACTTTCCTAGTGGCAGTAGTGGCTTATAGTGTATACACTTACAAATATAAGATGAATCATTTTCCTAATAAAAATTAAATTTGTTTTAGTAATATAATAGTTTCACTGAATATAATATAAAATTCAACAGACACCATATTTCCTTTTGTGTATATGTTTTAAGAATTCTATTTCTATAGAAAGATTGGAGGATTGAATGGGATTAGTCCTTTTAATTATATGACTGGGATCTTCAGCTTGAAATCTTTCTTGCAAAAAAGGACAAATACAATAGTTGTTTATATGCAATTCATTTACCAAAAAACCTCATTAGAGCTAATGAGAATATTTCCTTTCAAATGTGACTATCTTTTGATATTGAAAAGAAAATGAAAAGTAAATTTTAAATAGTCCTGAGATAGAGTTGCATGTATATGTAATCTCACCTACTGGTAAGATGTTAGAACAGAGCATTCTTCTAGCCTACATCTAACATAAAATGCTTTTTCAATGGACTATGTCCTTGACTTATGCATTCCTAAGTATTTTTTTTTTCAAAATGATGGTATTAAAACCAGTATTGAAAAGTTAGTTCCATTTGTACATTAACACTTCCAACTGTGGGCGTGTATAAAATAATTATCAGCTGCTTTACTCTATGTGAAAATATTTGAAGTTTTGTTCATAAAATTAAGTTATGAATAGATAAGACACCATCATTTATTTTACACACAAAAAATAATTATCAAATAGAATTAGATATTACAGGAGACACTAAGAAAAGATAAGGCATATTTTTGTTCAAACGAAGCTAATAATCAAGTTGAGGGGAACAGGCACAAATGCATAAAGCAATTAAAGCATAAAAATATTATATACATTTGCCCTTTCTAATTAAACAGGATCTGTTCATTCCATGTTCACTTTTACTCGAAGTTCAGCTTCACAGCAGTTTTGAAAGCCAGAGGCATTGTATAGTGTTACAAAACAAGGCTGAATCTAACTAGCTTAGCAGTTGAACCTTTCTACAGACATGGATTTCTCTTCTCCTCTCTCTTCATCATATTCTTATCTCCTACATTAGGACACTTTTTAATCACTGATCCTATAAAAAGCCTTTTATTCTAACCAGTCATGTCATATGGGCTGTATCATTTTGTGATGCATTTATTAAATAAATATTTATTAAGTAATGACTGTGTAAAGCAAAGGATAGTCAAAGAATCAGTATAAAATCAGACATGTGAAGGTTCAAATTCCAGGTCTGTCACTTAGTAACTGAAGAAGCTACTTAAGTTTGTACTTAAGGTACATCTTCCACAAAACGTACATAGGAGGATGTCATCAACAATTCTGAAGGTTCACAGAATCCCAGAGGAAGCTGTACTTCAACTGCCTTGAAGGGCAGTAAGGATTCCTCTACCACATAAGAAGGCGAAATTTCCTGACAAAAAGAAAACAATATAGACACATGGAGCCCACTAGGGAAACACTATACAAAGTTCTGAAACATTTTAGGATATAGAAGGTTAGGTTAGAGAGGGTTTACATGAATATTATGCTTTTTTTAAATTTTTGTGTAACTAATTTACTAGGGTGAGGGCTATATGGAGGGGGAAAAAAAGGCAAGAATTACCGAGTTTGGAATTTTGGATTCATTCTTATCTTTTTACCCATACATCCATTGTCCAGTCTAGAGAAAGGAATACTGTGCACAAAGGGTCACAAGGCATAAAAATGAATCTAGTGATCAATGAAATTGCTGTAGAGTAAGTGAAGCAATAAAGAAGAGTCCTAAATATGCTGAGTAGACAAAACATGACACTAGAGAAGTAGGCATGGTCCAATTCTTTTTTTTTTTTTAAAGAGAGAGAGAGAGAATTTAATATTTATTTAGTTAGTTAGTTAGTTTTTGGCAGACACAACATCTTTGTTTGTAAGTGGTGCTGAGGATCGAAACCGGGCCACACGCATGCCAGGCGAGCGCGCTACCATTTGAGCCACATCCCCAGCCCATGGTCCAATTCTTAAAGGTATGTTGGACCAGCCTGAAGACTTATCTGCATTCTGTGCTAAGTTATAAAGGAAAGACAGCAAAATTTTAAGCAGATTTTAAAATATCATGGTAATTTTTGAAAGAATAATCTTGTTACCTAGTCAACTAAATGGGAGAAAGAGTGAAGAATTAGGTAAAGCCATTGCAGGGGTCCAAGTGAAAATTTTAGACTAGGGTTCTGGCAGTGAGGTATTGAGAGATGAACACATTTCACACCTAATTTGGAAGATGAATCTATGTGATTAGGAAACATTTTAATAGAAGATGAAAAGAAGGAACATGTCCAGAATGACCCCATATTTCAGACATGGGCATTTGAGTATAAAATGGTGTTTGCCATTCACTAGGAGAAAATATAATAAGAGAAGCATACTTTGATATGTGGGGAGGGAGCTAGTAAGGAGCTTCATTTTATGCATAATTTCAATGGATTCCTATGGGACCCTTAAGTAGAGATTTCATGGAGACAACTGAAAATGCACATCTCAAATTCACAGAAAAAAATATGAGCTAGAGCTAGAAAAGTAGGAGTCTTAGGTCTTGGAGTTGGGTGTGGTGGCCCATACCCAAAATCCCAGGGATTTGGGAAGTTTTGGAAGGTGGGTCACAGTTCAAGGTCAGTCTTAACAACTTTGTGAGACCCTGTCTCAAAATAAAAATCAAAAAGGTTAGGGATGTAGCTCAATTGTAGAGAACCCCTGGGTTCAATCCCCTGTACTGGGGGGCAAAGAGGGGGATAAGCTTCAGCACTACAGATGGTAGTTAAAGCTTTGGGGATAGGAGAGCTCATTTAGAAAGTAATGTACCCAGTGAGGAAAAGAACTAATGTTTTGAAGTGGGCAGGAAAAAAAGACTCATGAAGGAAATGTAGGAAGAGGAGTAAGTGAGAGAACATGAGGTGAGAATATGAGATTATAGGAGGAAGCAGTCAGTAATGTTAAATATTTCAGGGAAGACAAGGCATTAAAAACTGTCCTTTAGATTTGTCAACACTAACACTACTGCATGACTTCTACTTAAACACAGCAATCTAAACCCCCAATTCTAATTGTTCCTTCCAAAAATATTAATACAATGATAACACAAGGAAAGAAAGTTATGACCCCATGGCAAATCATAGAAAAAACAGCTACATCCATTAAGGAGTGCCAACATATCTTAGTATACACTACAGATCCTCAGAGGAAGCTGTTCAATGAGTCAATCAGCACTTATTCAGTCTTTCAAATTCCATCTTGGAGGAAAAGACACTGACTCAGGAGTTTAAAAAAGATAGTGAGAAATACCTAGGAGTTACATCTAAAGAAAAAAAAATGCTGAAAAGTCTATCTCCCTTAGAGTGAACTCATACTAGTAATATTTATATTCTACATGTGTTTTTTCAAAGGTAGAAAAAAATGTACTATAATGTGAAAATTGTTGGTCTGTTCTTTCTTTTTTTCACTGAATGGAATTATTTTGGGCTTAATTAACCAAGATCATTTTCTTTAATCACAGCCCTAAAAGATGTGAACTGTTCAACCATGATAAAATTTTTGTATTTCCTTTCAACATAGTCTTCCTAAGCATTGTAAGTCAAGACAAATGACTACAACTCACCTTGCAATGCAGTATAAGCAAACTTCCTTTTCTGAAAGAGAATATCAAATAAATTCACTCACCAAAAATTTTTATTAAATGCAGGATGTATGTCAGCACCGTTCAAGGCACTGGGAATTCAGGCTGAACAAGGCAGGGAGGAGTTTACCAAGTACTGGGAAATAAAATGGTACCTTGTGAAGTTCATTCTTAAAGTATGACCGAAAATTTAAAAAATCACTGTTTCCAGGTATTTGCATATAAACATCTTTTACATTGCCATTAATTTCTATAATGAAACTCTTCAGAAATTTTATTTCTTAAACTGCCTCAATTCATTATCTACATAGATTTAAATTAAAAGACCTATATTTTCAATAATAAAAATTGAGAATATCAAATTTAGGTCATTTACATCTTTTAAAAAATAAACAGAAGATAGGATGTACCATAAAAATATTTTAAAACTGAACAAGTAAACCAAAGCTGTCTTCTAATAGCTGGTTAGGTATAAAGGGTTTGTAAAAATTAAGAGACTGAAATTAATGGAGCACTGAGCAAAAATATATGTATATAATTTTACTCTGAAAAATCTATATGGAATTTTTATTTAAAATTTAACTCTGATTTGTTAATTCAAATACATTTGTTTGTGAATTGGTGTTTCACAATAAAAAAGAGAGAAAAATGGTTACCAACAGATATTCTGTGTAGCAATATGTGTTTTTCATCTGAACAGAGACAGGAAGGGTTGACTAGAACAAGACTAATTAAGAATCTTAGGGAAAAAAATGGCAGTGAGAAAAAATGGAAATTGTATGAAAGGAAATGGCAACAAATAAACTAATTAAATTTCTTTCTCTGAGACAATTGCTGACCCACCTCACTAACAGTGTCAAATTTAAGAACTTATATTAAAGGTCTTGCTTTGGTCATTCTACCAACACTGACTCACTCTATCAGTTCTTATATCTAATAGAAAATATAAATATCATAGTGTTATCTATTATAAATATAAAATAAAAGGATGTGGTATTCTCACAAAACACAATAGGAACAATTAAAACAAATTCAGCTCACTTCGCCCTTTTGCTTAGAATAATATCTTTAATAAGAATGTCACAAAATGTATAAATCTATTAATCTGATTATGGGGACTACCCAAGGTACCTCAATATGTAAGGCTACTAGATAACTAAAAAAGTCAAAATCAAAACACATGTGATCACTACATTATCCAGGGAAATACTGAAGGGACTACATTCACATGTATTGTAATGGACACTAGAATGAGCATTTCATAAACAAAATAATGATATGAATTCAACAGCTCCATTTTGTCTGGATGTCAGGAGCTATGCAAAATATTTCATCATCTTTGTAAAATCTCCCTGAAATCCTATGTTATTAACTTTTATATGATGCTTTTTAAAAAGGTAACATACCCTCTATGCTTAATTTGTATGATTTGAAATAAACCAAAATATCACTTAATGGTGTGACCTTATTAGGAAAAAATAGCAATATGTTGTATAAACATTCTGGAAACCAAAAGGGGAAATTGAGCAATGGAAAAAGGATATGAAATTTCAGTTAAAGAGGAAGAATATTTTCAAGAGACCTATTGTACATCAAGGTGACTAGAGTTAGTAACAATACATTGTATAATTGAAAATTGCTAAGAGTAGAGAGTAAGTGTTCTCACTACAAAAATAATAAGTTTATGAACTGTTACATAAAATAGCTTGATTTAGCCATTCCACAATGTGTACATGTATCAAAACATAAATATCACATTACATCAAATGCAACCTTAAAGAAGCTCTTCAGTATGTGCACAAAGTGATACATACAAATATGTTCCCTGCAATATTATCTGAAATAATAAAAACTGGGAAACAATAAATCATTCATACCAAGGAAATTTTTTTTCAAAAAAACCATGCCTTATTCAAATTATGGAATGTTAGAGAGCAATTAAAAACTAATGAATATTACCCACCAAAATATCAAAAATGCAAAAAGATAAACTACATGTTGGCAAGAAATGGAGCAACTTGAACTCTCAGGATAAACCACTGCCTGGTATCTGCTTTAGAAGATGTGGAATTTAGTGTCTTTCACACACAATATACATCTAAATAATCTTCAGAGAAGTATTATTCCTAAAACTAAATTCACTAAATTCATTGATATGAATGCACAGGTCTTGGCATCCAGACAAAATGGAGCTGTTGCATTCATATCATTATGAATTTAGTAAATGTGGAATGTCCCCCCAGAGCTCATGTGTTGAAAGCAGGGTCCCCAATGAAGACGGTTCGGGGGAAGGAAGATCTAGGCAATGACTGGATCACAAAGGCTCTAAATAGATTATTAAAATGTAGAATGTGCTTGGAGGAAATAGATCATTGGGTGTATGTTATGCAGGGTTTATCTCCTCTCCAGACATTCTCTTCCACTCTGCTTCCTGGATGCCATGAGCTGAGCAGCTTTACTCTGCCACACTGTTCTACTATGACGTTCTACCTCATCTCAGGTCAACAGCAATGAAGCTGGCTGACCACAGCCCAAATCCTCTGAAACCATGGCCCAAGAAGGGGTAAGAAGCTGGGTACAATTGCTCATGCCTATAATCCCAGAGGCTCAGGAGGCTGAGGCAGGAGGATTGAGAATTCAAAGCCAGCCTCAGCAACAGCGAGGCACTAAGCAATTCAGTGAGATCCTGTCTCTAATAAAATACAAAAAAGGGCTGGGGATGTGGCTTAGTGGTCATGTGCCCCTGAGTTCAATACCAAAAAAAAAAAAAAAAAAAAAAAAGGAGGAGGAGGAGGAATAAGAGGTGCTCTACATCATTATAATGAAGTCTGAAGACATAAAACAAAATTGTAATGTATGTCAAATTTGAATATGAGTGCCTACTATGTATTTTCTGAATGTTATAATATTTCAAAATGCAAATATTAAAGAAAACTATCACTTTGGACTCTACAGTAAAGAGAATTTGAAATTATTTTCAAGGAAACACATTACAATAAATTTGCTCAGATCAGGAGATTAATGAATGCTTTTTTAGACCTTAAATTACCTGAGATGACCAATATGTTTTATTTTAGGTGAAGATTTTAGGTCTTAATAAAATTTATACATTTTACAAACCTAAAATATTCTCCCTATGTAGACTAAATGGTATTTTATTATTTACAAAACAAAAATTTATGACTAATGAAATTGTCAATATTAAAATTATTGATCACATAAGAAGTTTAAGTCTTATATTAGGTCATATATATGGAAGAAATATATCAAGCTATTCTGTAATATCTGACCAAGACCACTTTGCTTCTTCTTTATGTCATTACCCATAGGTATCATAAGAATGCAGCATGCGAGTAATAATAGTTGCATGGATAGAACTGTCAGCTCCACAAAATTAGACCATAAATGCATCCACTAAAAAGGAGTTACTCATTTCAGGAATACTCAGTCCCCTGTCCCAGATAACACTTTGCATCGTTAACTTGGAAGTGGACTCCATGGGTAACTAACTGTTCCTTCAAATAGATTTGGAGCTTACCATGCATTTTGTGTTTAACAAGAAATTTTGTCTTTACCATCTTGCCTTTAAACATGAATAGATATAAAGAAAACACAAGTTTTTAGTAGTTTGCCTTTTTTAAAAAATAATAGTCACTAAGACTTAAGGCTTTTGTGATAAATATGTAAGTTTGATGGGAGTTTGTCCTCAGATTTAAATACTGTCTCTCTTTGTTACAATCCTCCCTTTAGTGTCTGAGAGCAGACATTTAGTCAAGAGTTGAGTATTATTCAGCACTCACTAGACACAAATTTAGTCAGATATTTAGGCAAGATATGCAGGCTACTTTTTAAGGATATTAACAGTCGTTTTTGCTGGAAAACCTACATCATTATAAGAGTTCGAGGAGTTTTGTCAAAATTACTATTTTTAGAAGATCCAAATCAGTTTTGAAGACAGCTATATAAACCTCTCCCAAGAAGCTGGTGCCTCACTATTTAGTATAAACTAAATCACAGGAACATCAATTTTTAAAGAAAGATTCAACTCCTTCCTTGCATTTTTTTGTCATGTCAAAACTGACACCTCTTTTTTCATACGTTTAATAAATAATCTTGTTTCCCATATTCCCATAAACTTCTTAAGATGACCAATGCAAATCCTTTTGATCTCTAATCAAGATGTAGTAGTATATCATTCTCTGAATTACACACTGAAGAAAAAGAACACTATTCTATTTCCTGCTGATAATGTGTAAAAGAAATGTGTGTGTGTGTGTGTGTGTGTGTGTGTGTGTGTATCTCCATCAGATATTCTTCTAAGGATTTATAAACATTCCAGGTACATTAATATGAAGTTTCAGAAAAACTTGGGCACAAAGAAATAGTAACTTTTTAAATATTTCCATGTGGTGATAGGATACATATTTCCTGAATTCCAGAACTATATCAATTCCAGAAGAATTCTCTGCTTCAGGACTTAACAAATAAAATAAATGGCTACATAAAATAATGCATATTAAGGTATACCAATATATTTTTGAGAGAGATACAAAACCACACATACATGTGGGTATATAAACATATACATACATGCCAAAAATACATTAATTCTCTTATATACACACAACTGCTGTATAAGTGAAGGGCAAGCAAAAGATCACCAACACTAAATAAATGACTGCTCTGTCAGATATTCTGTGTGTTTGATCATTAAACCTTGACATAACTCTATAAAGAAGTTATTATTGTTGCTTTTTTACATGCAAAACTTACCCAGAATCCATGTAAATTAGAAGTGGCAGCGCAAACATTTGAACCCAGGTCTGTCAAATTCAAAATGGGGCTCTTTCCTCCACAACATGCTTAAAATAAGTTTCAGAAAGACTACAAGCATTGCTTTATGCCTCTTGGAACACAGAAAAAAAAATTCATTCTGGCACTATGAAGAAACATAGCTAGTTTTTAAAACAAAATCTGATTTTATTCCCAAAATTTCAATATGGCAAAGGAAAAGTTGCTACAAAGATAATTCTTAGTTGAATATGTTCAAAATGTAATTCCTTGGTAATCTGGGCTCTGGCCAAGACAAATCAAAATCATAGATATTTTACAAATGCCAAGTTTTCAGAGAAACAAAAAAAATAAATGCAATAGCAACAGATGCATTCTCCCCAGACATTTGTGTTGAGCCTAGCTATCTCCAGAGCCTGAAGAAAAAGGGGATTTTCATATTTCATTTTTATGAATAATAAATTCCTGGTTTCCCTTTAATGTCATCGAACTACATAGGAGTATGTTCACTCCTTGGAAAAGTAACCACTTGAAATTACTGAGAATGAAAGAAGAAAAAGTGGGGAAGAAAAAGAGAAGTGGGGAGGAAAAAGAAAGAGAGAGAGAGAGAGAGAGAGAGAGAGAGAGCTAGAAAAAAGCCCATATCTGGCTCTTTTATAAAACTGAAAGTATAATTATATTTAAAATTTTCTATTCAAAGAAAGACTATCATTTTCTTATATATTACAACATAGCAAAAAAATTTAAAATTTTGTATCACTTAAGGGAAAAATTGTTTCTGAGGATGACAGACCTCTGTGGAAAGCATATGAAAAATCAGGGAAAAAAAAAACAATGAGCAACTCATTGAAGATGAGTTCAGTACTACAGAATGAATATTTTTATACTTGACATCATATGTGTCTATTTTTAATTTTACAGTGAAATATTTATCTTAAAATAAAGCTAAGTTCATGCTGGGTAAATAGTCAAGAAGTTACTTTAAAAAGGCAAGTACAGAAGTCCTTCTCTATAGAGGTCAGCACTTTTCCAAAATAAAATATATTGCTTTGTAATATAATGAAATATTGATTTTTAAAATTCTATCTTTTTAATTTTTTTTAATTCTATCTTTTTAACTTTGAATATTCAGTGTCAACAGATCACATTTGAAATTATCTTAATTTTTCTCAGAATTCTACTTAACAGAATCATTGAGACTGCCTTTTTAATTCTTTTTTGCTATGAATTACATTACACATTCAAGGAAGTATCTAAAATAAAGTCATAAAACTAACGTTTTGTTTTCTCTTTTTTAAATTAATAAATTTTATGCTTTAAACCACTTTTACAGATTTACAGGAAAACCAAGCAGAAAGAACAAAGAGTTTCCATATGCACCTTCCATCCCCAACATATATACAGTTTCCCTATTATTAACATGTTATATTACTGTGGTGCATTTGCTATAACTGATAAACCTACACTGATACATTATCATTAATTAAATTATGGAATTTACATAAGGATTCACTCTTTGTTTTGACCAATTTTATATATTTCCACAAATGCCAGGCCATACAGTATCACACAGAATAGATTCATTACTCTAAAAATTCTATGTACTACCTATTCATTTCCCACTTCTGCCTATAATTCCTGACAACCTCTGATCTTTTTTTATTGTCTTCATAGTTCTATCTTTTTCATAAAGTCACATAGTTGAAACCACAGTCTTTTCAGAGAGCTTCATTCACTCATCAATAGACATGCATGGTTCCTCCATGTCTTTTCATGGATTGGTACCTCATTTTTTTTTTATTACTAAATAATACTACATTGTCTGAATATAGCACAATTTGTTTATCCATTCACCTATTGAAGGACAACTGGGTTGCTATTCACTTATTAAGGAAACAGATCTGGGGTTCTAGCTTAGAAGTAGAATGTGTGCTTAATATGTGTGAGGCCTTGAGTTTGATATCTAGCACCATTTAAAACCAAAGTGGGGACTGCTGTAACATTCTTGTGTTCGTGTGAACTTTAAGATTTCAATACATTTGCATAAATATGTTGGAGTATAACTTCTGGATGACATCACAAGGGTGTGTTTAATCTTGTAAGAAACAGCCAGCTGTCTTCTAAAACAAGTGTATGTTCTGTGTTCCCCCCAACTATGAATGGCAGTCCCCAGTGCTACACATATTCCTCTACAGTTGATGTTAACAGTGTGCTGGATTTTATAGTCATTCACATACTTGTGCAGTGATATTTTACTTTGCAAATCCTTAATAATTTAAAGTAGACATCAGTTTATATGTTTATTAATCATATGTATCTCTGTGTTAAATCTTCTTTAATTGTGTTTATGTTTACAGCTCTTGCCCATTTTTAAATTGGGTATATGCTTTCTGATTATTAAATTTTAAGAGTTCTCTGAATACTTGGGATACAAGTCCTTTATCAGTTAAATATTTTGGAAATATTTTCTCCCAGTCCATGGCTTATCTTTTCAGTGACATTCTCACAGCCAGAAGTTTTTCCATTTTAATGAAGTCCAACTTAACAAGTTTTGTTTCATGGATTATGCTTTTGGTGGTGTGTCTAAGAAAGTCATCACTCAACCCAAGTTTACGTAGATTTTTCCCAATGTTTATCTTATGGTTTTACATTCAGTTTCACGATCCATTCTGAGTTCATTTTTGAGAATGGGAAATGATCTGTGTCTAGATCCCTCCGCCCCCTTCCTTTTTTTTTTTTTCTAAATATGTGAATGTCTAGTTGTTCCAACACCACTGGGTGAAAACCCTGTCCTTTCTCCACTGAATTGCCCTTGCTCCTTTGTCAAAGGTAAGTTGGCTATACTAGTGTGGTCTATTTCTGAGCTATCTATCCCATTACAATGATCTATATGTCTTAAACTTTTAACAATGTCAAATTTTCCTGATTATTGTAAGTATATGATAAGTTTTAAATTTAGGGGGTGTCCATCTTCTGACTTGGTTCTTTTTTTCCAATATTATATTGATTATTCTGGGTCATCTTGCTTTTCTATACAAGGCAGCTTATCAATGGTAATAAAATAAATTGCTAGGATTTTGAGAGTGTCTTGAATCCATATATCAAATTAGGAAGAACTGACTTCTTAACAATATTGAGTCCATCGCTCCAGGAACACAGAAGATTTCTTCATTTACTTAGAGTTTTAATTTTCTTTCATCAGCATTTTGGTTTTTTTTTTTCCTAATATTGATCTTGCATGTGTTTCATTAGATTTATACCTAAGTAAGTTTCCTTTTGGGTGTTATTAATTTCAAGTCCCAATTGTTCATTGCAGATATATAGGAAGGTCACTGACTTTTGTATATTAATCATGTGTTTTACAACTTTTCCATAATCATTGTCATTTTTAGGGGTTTGTGTTCTTGTTGATTCTTTTGGGATGTGCTACAGAGATAAGCACGTCTTCAATGCACAGTTTTATTTCTTCCTTACCAATCTGAATTCATTTTATTGACTTTTCTTGTCTTCTTACTTTAGCTATGACTTCTAGTATAAAGTTAAGTAGAAGTGGTGAGAGGAATGTCTCTACCTTGTACCCAATCTTAGCAAAAAATCACCAGGTTTCTTCTCACCAATAGCTTTTCATAAAGCATAGCATCCCTGCAACCACCAGCCAGACAAACAAATAGAATGTTTCCAGCACACCAGAAGCTCCTGGAACCAACTCCTCAACTTACCACCTACCTATTATTTAACAACTATCCTGACTTTTGTTGTAATCACTTCTTGCATCCATAGAAAGTAGTCTAGTTTTGAAACTTCATATAAAAGAAGTGATCCAGTGTTGTTCTTTTGTGTAGGGTTTTTTTTCCCACTTACTATTTTGTTTCTGAGATTCAACCATGTTACTGTTGCCATACTTCATGCATCCTCACTTGCTGACCAGCACAAGATCAGCAAAATGTTACTGTAAATGACATTATTTTTCAAACCTAAAACAACATCAAACCAATGAATAAAAAAGTTGTATGTGAAGAACAACTGCTTCACTTCAGAGAAAAGAATGTTTTCAGTCTTTTACCAAAGTGTCTTTATCTTGCCCAATGATTTACAATAAATTAAACTGTACAACTAGCTCAAATAACTAAAACGTTCCTCTTTGTATGCACAATTTATTTTAAATATATAATTTGTCCTGAGTTAAAACAACAGATGTTCAGGTGCTCAGTGGGACTATAAGAATGGTCTAGATAACAGAATTAAACATTATGAAGATTTCTCACCATAGACCACTTTGACCATGCTATTAGATGCTAAGTCAATAAGAATATCACATACCAAACCTGTGAAGATTCATGTGTAGGTTGGAGGAAAAACTGGGGGAATGTATAATTTGATTAACTCTAGAGCATGAACATACATTTTCTACTATATTTTTTGGACTTCTAAACATCAAAATAATATTCTGTCATTGAGTTATTTAACCAAGAAATGGAAAAGGCCATCAGTTAAGAAGCAAAAGATAAATTTCTGGCAGTTAAGCTAGAATATCATATTTCAAGTGCCTTATCACAGGATGCCACACTAGTTAACTTCCCAAATAAAAGTGTTGACAAAGAAAAAAGAATTTGTTCACAAATAGTCCTCCCAACACAAGCACTGGTTTCAATCAGCATTCTACCAACCAATTTCTGAACAGGAACTGAATTTTGTGTCTCTGTACAATCTTTGAAGTTTTTCCTAACAGGGAACAGTCTTTCCAGTACACTGACCTGACAAAACTGACATATTTTTAGAGATCATATATACAAAGTCAGTGGAATAAAGTTTCACTATGCAAAGCGAAAAAAGGACTTAATCTCTCTCTTATCATATGGTGGATTTAAACAGACATATTAAAGTAGTCTTATAAAGAAATATAAAAAGGAAAGAACCAAAGTTTAAAGCAAAATGATTATGATGGTCCTAGTGTAGCTATTAAATCAAATGAAATTACCTTTTCATCAGAATACTCTCAAAATTCTTAACTGTTCTCCCTCAGAAAATACAATTAAAATCAATTCATTTTGCATTAAATATTATTATCCTAAGGCATCACTGTGTATACTAGTGAAAGTTAACACAAATCAGCATGAAAAAGTTACCAACTAGAGCCACGGTATATTGTCTAAAGAATAAATCCAAATAACATTTTTATTCACTAAGATTTGAAAAGAAAAAGAAGGAAAAAAAAAAAACTCTGAGGGATGGAAAACACACAGTAAGCATGATGACTTACATTTGGAGGGATAGATGTTAACACTTTTTCCCAGGACTGAGGAATCTTACTCTTGCTTGCAATGATCCTTTCTTCAGAATATTTTTCTACTTCCAGAATATGCCAGGACGAAGCTTCAACAGACTTCTATTATCTGTTTGATCTAGGGGGAAATTACACTTTTAATCAGTTATTACAAATGCATCAGACATTTTCTCTTACCATTTTCTCTTACTGTTCCAGGATATGGGAGCTTCCCACTATTTTCTGTGGAATCTGAGGTGAACAGACATACAGAAACTGCCTTGTTGAACGTTACAATAAATAAATGTAGTACTTTTAAGTTATCAACACTAAAAGAAACCCACATTTAACTCCTTTTTCATTTTTATGGCTAAGCAGCATAGCAAGAGAAAATTAATATTCAAAATCCAAATGACGACAAAAGCCTACTCAAATGTATTTTTAAAAGACTTTAACATAATTTTGCAAATCCATGAGTTTGAATGGTCTGGCAGAGACGATTAGGTGTCAAATATTTTTACTCATTCATTTTAATGTCTTAGCGCTAAAGAATTACAGGATGATTAGAAAAGTGTAAAGGAAAATCCATTTTAAAAAATTTTAATGGAATAATAAAAAGAGATGATTTCGAGAGCATGAGACAGATCAGACACAGATAACACTGGTCTATAAGACAGCAAGACATTTGGAATAAGAATTTTAAAGATGGTACAAAAGTTGGGAATAAGCTATTCAAATAAGGCATATGGGGCAAATCAGAGTAAATTACCTGAGTATATTCTAAATATGGTTTCATCTTAATTCTCTAACAAATGCATTAGTTATTAAAATGCACCACATCCCACACCTTTCTTTCAAGGATACAGAAATATGCTGCATGAGTATCTGACCTTTGGTGGTATAAACATTCATAATCTTACTAAAATTATTTCTGTTATACAAACTTTATCAAAATTTAAGTTTATAATAATGGGTATTTTCTGCCTCACTAAAATTAAATATTAAGATAAATGCCTTCAACTTGTGCCATACTCCAGATCATATTCCCGTGTCTTATCTTAAAATCACTCATTCTCTCATTCACTAAATAAAAATTTAGAACATTTGGAGAAATATTTGTGGCAAAATTGGAAATAAAATATTATTTTTATGCTAATAAATATCTACTATGTTTTGAGGAAATGTGCATGATGGGACTTTAAAACCAATTATTGCTCAAAACCTTAACACATTACACTGGTGGTTATCATTTTAAGAAAACACTGTGAGGAAAGGACACAAGAACGATGTGATGCAAAATCTATATCAGAAGAGCTAAATAAAAAATTAAAATATATGTAAGAAAAAAATACTTCTTGAAATTATTTATCTCATCATGAATTCTTGCTTGTGTGATTCCCCCTCCATTTTTAACCAATAAGTGGTACATGCAATCATTTACCTGGGATACCTCAAAATTACTTAAAGGTGAAACAAATACATAAATTTGATTGCCAAAGATTAAAGCTATTAAAGGAGAAAACCCACTAAAGATTACATTTTAGGATTCTAACAAGCTGTTTTATTTTGTTTTCCAAAGATTCACCTACTCTTGGCCTAATTTTAAAGTCTTGCCACTGAAACTTATCAAAATGCACTTTCTATATGAATAGTTCCATATGACTGTTCAAACACAGGTAGTTTTCTTTTGGTTTCTGGAATATAAAAATGATTTTGCAATGTTGTAGGTCAGTGCAGATCAATGCACCTTCCTTTAGGGAAGCCTTTTGAACTGACAAAGGATGAATGATTGACATCAGTAACAAGTACTTTTTGTTATTCTGGACTGACATGTCATTTATAGCAATACCTATGCTAATTAATGCCATCCATACCTACCAAATGTGTCAGAGGAATATACCAGATTATGCCTTTTCACAGTGTATAGTATGAATGTGCATAAAATTACATTTAGATATGGAAATTCTTCCCTTTGTGATCAAGAACCACCCCCAATACACACACACACACACACACACACACACACACACAATCTTCTATGATAAAGAAAAACCCAATTAAAAGTGCAAATAGCCACACTTTGTTTTTTCTCTAGACACATTTTCTTTAGAAAAGCAAATTCCTTCTTGAAAAATTCAATATACTATAATCTTAACCCTAAAATATACAGTATCTAATGTACTAAAATACTAGTGAAGTCACTGCCACATTACATTGAAATTTTGTTTGCAGATAATCTCAGCTACATTGGTAGCTCATTAGTAACTGGAAATCTTATTAATTATCTTCATTTCAGACACAGTTTGGTATCTAATATCAGTTTTCCTACACAGTTAATTTCAATTAAGTCATCAAAACTATGTATACTTGTCAGAGAATGCATTATATATAGAGAAATAGGCCAGGCCTGATGGCACATGCCTCTAATCCCAGCAGCTCAGGAGGCTGACATAGGAGGATAAAGAGTTCAAAGCCAGCCTCAGCAATGGCAAAGCACTAAACAATTTGGTTAGACCCTGTCTCCAAATAAAATACAAAATAGGGAGGGGGATGTGGCTCAGTTGCTAAGTGTCCCTGAGTTCCATCCCTAACACCTCCCAAAAAAGAAAGAATTATTAATGTTAACAACTAAAACCAGTCATTAAATCAGATAAACCAATAAAGACCTTGTATCAGTGCCTGGCACATAGCTAGCACTGAACAAATATGAACTATAATTAGATGACTATTCATCCTGAATTTCCTGGGATAGATGTAGTCCATGCCTATTGCATTTATTAGGAACTATCCTTTTCCCTCTCAAAAGTGTCCAAGTTTGAATGACAACTTGATACATCCACTCAAAATACCACTAATGTATTATTCATTTATCATTTTATGTTTCTTTTGGTAAACAAATTATTATTTTTGTTGTGGTGATGGTGATGGTCCATAATGCTGTCCTATGACAAAAATATTAAGATGGGTTTAGAATAAAAAAGATTCCATTCTTTAACACTGACACAGATGTTTCAAGAGTTTACTGAATCCTCATATTCTTGAAGCTAAATATCAGGTCATCACCACCCAGCTGAAAACATCCAAATATGATTTCTTAAGTCCTAGCTTGCTTAATTTCTCAGCCTATGGTTTACTCTTCTTGAAATTCATTTGATTTACATGGCATCCCTCTTTCCTCATCCCTCTCCAACTTTCACATCACCTTTATTCAGACTCTGCTGGTTTGTATTCTGACATGTACCTTCTCAACAACTGTTTTCCCAATTGCCTTCTTAATCTGTAGTCTATTTCCTGTCATATCTACTGCTTGTTGCAAATGAAGATTCTTATGGTTCAGATGGATCTTAAATGCTTCCCAAAGGCTCATATGCTAAAGGCTTGATCACCAGCCTGTGATGCTACTGGGAAGTAAAAGTCACATCATTGGTTGTGTGCCTGTGCAGTGATTTCTAGGATCTAGACCTTTCCTCTCTTTTTCCTGGCTTCTCAGCCACCACGAGGCAAAGAGATTTCTTCCCATGCACTCCCATCATGAGTTACTGCATCACCACAGGCCCAAAGCAATTGAGTCAAACAATCATAGACTGAAACTTAAAACCAGGAGGCAAAATAAACATTTCCTCTTTTCAAGTTGTTTACCTTGGGTATTTTGTCACAACAATGGAAACTAACCAACACAATTTCCAAAAGTATACATCCAGTCTAGGCTCCTTTCCTGGAGTGAAGATTTAAAGTGCCTATTGAATACATAGTTTTCTATGTAGTTCCCTCTCATCCAATCTTAAATACTTCAAATCCATACTACATAACAAAACCTAAGCTTTTTAAAAAATATATACATCTGATAGTGTTCTTCCCAAATTAGATATCAAGGGAAGCAAAGGCTTGCAGAGGATTCAAGGATAACAGAAAATGAGGCATGTTAAACCCAAAGCCACTAGAATAGTAGGCAATTTATTCCTTATTTCTCTTTTGTAATCCCAACCTATTTCACCTATGAAAACTGTTGCATAGAGGAGTTAGGATTCAAGGCAAATATTAATGGAAATAAAAATATATCATAAAGGTCACAAGATATAATACCCATAGACAAAAGTAGAAAGGTGGGGAGTAAGATTTTTAAAAGTTGGGATACTTTGTGGTAAAGTCTTTTTAGAAGTGTTTCTTAATCCTGATCAGATTCTTGCCATTTCTGCTTTGTAAGAATGTAGGTTAGTTTTAATAAATATGAATTTTCAAGACAAGCTGGAAAAGGTGTCCACGTCCGTGTGTGTGTGTGTGTGTGTGTGTGTGTGTGTATGTGTGTGTGTTAGAGAGAAAGACACAGAGAAAACAGAGAGAAATTCAGTTTTTTAAGATTTAACAACTAAATTCATATTTAAAAAATAATAAAGCTAGGCAAATTACCTGCAAGCACTATAAGGGATAAGAAACATCCCTGTTTGATATCAGGGATAAATGATGGGCTATCTTGCAACCTTATGTAAAATGGATTCTAAAGAAAAGTTTGGTTTGAGTTCTGAACAAGCAATAAAAAATATATTTTTCAAGACATTCCATTTACATTTTGAAAAATATTTACTAGTTAATTTTATTATCTTAAAACAAGCTATTAATATATTTTTCCACCTTCTTTTGCTGAGACTTTTGTTTTCTGATGCCTCTTAAATGTCTTCATTTGAATATTCTGATTCTCTAATTCAAATTACCAGTATTTTGTATATCTTCAGAATTTAAACTCCTGCCTTCTTTTTACTCAAAACACCCAATTTTTCTTAAATATATAACAAGAATATCAGATGCCTCTATAAACATATTAAAAACAAGTTTCTCTAGCACTTCTGTAATGACAGTCTTTCCTCCAATGTCAAATTGATTCCTCACACCCACCAAATCCCTTCATCTTATCATTATTCTGTAGAACACACCCAACCTAACAAGGTTTCCCAAGCATAGGTTTTCATGGTCTGTTAAAATGGCCTTAGGTAGATAGGAGAATTAAATTAATATCTGACTTGAATGTATTTAACTTAAAATCATGCAAATATTTCCCTGATGCTTTTCCTCATAAGAGCATGTTTTACTGTTGTTTGAAAAAGGAGCTTCTCAATAAACCAAAATTTATTAATCTAAAATCAAAGGCCCTATGTTCTTAAGATCAAATCTGCCTCTTCTTTACTTTGTTCCACTAATCTACACATTCTATAATCAAACGGAACTATTTGATATGTCTTTATTAGCCTTTAAAGTTTCAACTTACTCCACTGAGAATGTCTCTCCCCTCTCAAATTCTGTTTCTCCAAATCTTACCTTTCAAACCTCAATTCAATTATCACTACTTCCATGAAGCGCTGCCTTACTCTGTCAGGCCGAGGGAATCAACTGACCTGTTCTCCACAGCCCAATTTAAAAACTGTCCACTTAACTATGTAATGTATTTGGTCCACCATCTTATTTCCAACATTTAATTAAAAACTATTTGAAAATGGAGAATGTGTTGTATTCATCTGTGCCTTTCTTAAGAGACTAGCTTTATTTTGAAGAAAGTACTGAACCAATTGACAAGAAATGATGAGCAGGGTTGAAGCAGAGACTGTAGTAATCCAGAGTTATGTCAAGCCTTTCCTAATCTTTCATATTTATCACTTCTAGTAAATAATTTTCACTGCTATTTTTTTAGTTCTAAATAAATTTTCAAAAATGTGTCTCATCAGAGCAACCAAGTCCTTATTTGATTTAATTCTGTAAAAATCATATTAGATAAACTGTAATGAGACACATCAAATAAAACACTTGGTTTTGAATACCTACTCTCAAGTTATGAATTGACTTTGAGAGTTAGAAGCCAAAACAAAATTACAATTTTTTGTGAAAAATCATGTGACACTTATATGAAAATTTGTTTTAAGTGATATACTAAATCTTTCATAAGGACTATATAGTAATTCTGTATGTCTTACAGAAACTAAGGTCAACATATGTTGGGTTACTCAAGGAATTGTTAAAGAGTTATAAAGGAAAGTACAAAATAATTCCCCAAATTCTAAATGATTAGCAGTAAATTTTAGAAAATAGAATGTTATATTAATTACTTCAAGGAAAAGAACTGTCAAAAATAATACCTGACATAAAGCAAATTATCAGTGAATGACCTGGACCTTCTAACTTTGTATGCCTCTAGTTCAACTCTCAGAGTTTACCAAAAAGAGTAATTTACTCAAGGTCTCAGAGAATATGAATAACAGAGATGAAATTTGAACTCAGGAAATTTTTCCTAAATCCTGTAGTATTTCCTCTTAGAAATAATAGAAACCAAATTTACTCAAAATTTAGTTAATATACAAATATGCACACATACCATTTATATGGATATATATTATTTAGTTTCTCTAACTAAATTTCAAATAACTAATTTCCATTAAGTAACATATTTATCAAAATTGAAAAATACTAATATTCTTTGTACATTTTGTCTATAGCATATGCTTTTTATAACACTTTAGGGTTCAAGTTAAGCATTAATGTATTTTAAATGTTTGTAGCTGCAGAGTCAAATAAGGCTATCATACTAATGGTAACTAATAACTTCCATTCTCAAAGTATAACCAACACTAGCATCAATAGATCCATACTTAAAAGATACCCATTTATTTGTGCATAATTTAAACAGCAGATGATTGTGTACTAGCTTGTTTATAAAGTGGAGAAAAATCTCAGAGCCACCAGGCAGGAAACTCACACACACACACACACACACACACACACACACACACACCCTTATCTATACTGCCTTGACAATTGAGTTTGGACAACAGTATTTTCAAAATGTACCCTATTCAGGGCTGGATATGTAATTACCTTCAGTTCATAGTCTAGACATTAATGCTTTCATAGTATTTAAGACTCCTTGTAACATGCTTGCAGCTTTAAGTAAGCAAGGCTAAATCTTGACCAGATAAATTAGCAAAGAATGCAATAAAAGCTGCAATAAAAGAACTTTATCCTACAAACCTTCAAGTTGCTGCTAAATGAGATTTCTTTGAAATGCAGATCAGTTGAACTAGATTAGTGAATTTTAGCTCCTGTCAACATCATAACAAAATACAAATACAATTGTTCACTGGTCTTATCTCCATGCTTCCATCTGCTGCCTTGTTATTTACTTTCCTTGATTTACTATGCAGATCTAAATAAGGCACATCAAGGAGGGCTTACAACACAATGGCTTCTTAAGCTTTACATCAAGGTATTTGAAACTGAAGCCAGGAAAGGGCTGCCATCAAAGACATATCTCTAATGAACTTCCATATCAGAGGAGGTTTGGTATTTAATACTGCTGTGAAAAGAAAGAGCTACAAATCAGAATGGCCTATGAAAGAAAATGCCTACAAATCTTGATGAGATTAGCACCTCTGAGAATTAATATCCCAATAAAAATGATGTCTGGTACCTTGAAGAGTTAACTTCCAACCTTTGCAAATATAATGCACTGTGTCAAGAGCAGGGAAATCATTTGACAAGGTTAAAAGGTCAGGGAAAAATTTTTAATTTTCCCCCCAAAGCTAGAAAATGATATTTTTTATTCCTGCTCATAGTAAATCTATGTCAGAATAAACACACTTGAAGATAAAACACAATTAACATATTCTTAACATTACTTTCTCTGTCACATGCATTTTACACTATTTTTCAAAAAGAAAAATTAGAAACAACTTCATAATAAAATAATATAATTTAAAATGACAGCATGCAACATTTGCTCATCAATTCAGTATTTCCTTTTTCTTTCCCCACAGCAATCCACAGCAACACAGAGTAAAATTTCCTGTCATTTGCAAATTCTGAGGCGCCATTTTTATTATATGTCACTATAATACCCTTTTAAAGAGATATAGTACCTGAGGAAAAAAAAAAAATCTTCCACCATTTCTTCCCCTAATTTTCTTTTCCAACTTTTATTTCTAATATGCTGAAGCTCAACAAAATAATTTCCAAGCCTAACTTCTGAGTTTCCAGCAAAGTCTTCTTGCATTACTATTTGACAATTTCTTTCCCATAAGCAATAAGGTCTGTAAACAAATGATACAGATTTTTTTTTTTCCTAAAGAAAACACTTCAATCATTTATGCCATTCTATAGCAAAAGAAGATCCCACAAGCACGTTCTGTTCTGTGGATCAATCAATTCCAAACCAAAGTAGACATGTTGTTGACTCCAGTGCCTGGAAATCCTGCTGCAGGCTCACCAGATGATGAAAACTGAGGTATGCAGTGTATGGGGGCCCCACATGGCATTCAGTAGCTTCTGGGCATGTCAAACTTCACAACTACCCTACAGTCAATGACAGCAAACACCTTCCCTGCTCTTGCCTCCAAACATTAACTTGCCTTTCTACCCTCTCTCCAAATTATGGGCAGTCTTCCAGAAACAAAGCCCCAAACAGAAACAACCTCCCATGACTATACAACAGAAACCACAGTTGTCTTTTTGCTGGATTTCATTTCATGTAGGCGATGTTCCAGACTTATTTACAACCACAAGAGACTGTTACCTCTTCTTGTTTAATGAAATGACAAAACAACAGATTTGCATATGCAAAAGCAGGTGCAGTAACAGGTTTGACTACTCTTGACCTAAAGCATGTAAAAGAGGTTTATCTGCAACAGCTGTCTCAAAGGTATTGGTGCTCTGATGGGCAGTCAAAACCTCAC
The DNA here is from genome assembly GCF_045843805.1 of Urocitellus parryii. Classification (NCBI taxonomy): domain Eukaryota; kingdom Metazoa; phylum Chordata; class Mammalia; order Rodentia; family Sciuridae; genus Urocitellus; species Urocitellus parryii. Next base: position 39,710,846 of record NC_135533.1, on the reverse strand, counting down.
CATCTGTACACATGTGTGTTCTAAATGACAATCCGAATTTAAAACTGATTGATAGATCTTCCCTCAGCTTTATACATATGTGTATAAAGCAACATTGGGCTATTTTATTAATTCACTCCTGGATAAGAAAAGTGAAATAAGAAGGCTATGATCCAAAACCAATGTGTACAGTTATTTCAAGACAATTCTTTTTACCATTCTGATATATTGTAAGGTACCAGATATTGAATTTTAATCTTAGTATTATTTCATAGAGTAAAGTTTTGACAGTCTTAATAATTCCAATTGCTAAGATAATGACCAAAATAACTGCATTGTTTGATTTCTGCCACCTTCATTGTTTTCCTTAACTATTTTTATATTCAAGTTAGTTTCAGATTTTAAAATAATTTAATTGTATGCACTGGTTTTTACCTCTAACTTTTAGCTTCAATTCAGACAAGTACATTTGTTTTTCTACTGAGATTGCAATTTCCTTTAAGAGGCTACTTCCACATTAAAGAGCTTGAGTCAGAACATGACCCCTCACTGAACAGAATGGCTTGTTTTTGAGTTATGGTTGCAGAAGGTAGCACCATATGCCCCAAGCTCCAAGTTGGATGCTCTTTCTACAGTCTAATTTGCTTGTCAAAAGATGTTACAATCACAGATCTACACTGTCTATGTAAACTTAGCATTACATGAGATAAAACAAACTATTTTCCTCACTTAAAAAAAAAATCTCTAATAAATGTAAAAGGTTTTAAAAGTTCAAGCAAACTGAACTATAAATAAAAGAACCTGGCACCACATGATTGAAAAAAAGAAAATACACACACTCACACACACACCTTTAATTATCCATAATTAAGACCAAAAACCTTGTCTCCTGTTTGAAAGAATAGAGACAGCATGAAATTCCACATTTTCAAGCTGACTTAAAATAATGAACAACTTCTTACACACAGGATTAACAACAATCAAATTTATATTAAAATTTGTTATGAAAACTAGTCTTTGCAATTTGAGGGCAAAACATCCACTTAATCCAAATGTTTCTGCAACTTCAACTGTATAGTTCTGAAATTTAGTATTAACATCCAGGAATGTTAAGAATTTGCTACAAGAGTGTTTTGTTTGTTTGCAATATTTTTGTCTATTTGTTTTTTCATGATGAAGAGATGGTATCTGACCATGGGAAGAAGGAAAGTCTAAACCGGCAGGAAAACTGATTTAAAAATTTCCCTTTTTTTCCCTTTGTTTTGCTTTGTTACTTAAACACTTAAGAATTAAAATACCATTTAGTCAAAAAAGGTATTCAGTGGCTGTTTCTAACAACTGAGATGAGACATCATTATGACCCCTTCAAAGCCTTTCCAAATTTTTTAAAACTAAAATTATTTACTCAATAGGTTGTAACTGCCTTTTCTGGGCCACAGTAATCCATCATGTGAATAAATATTTAGACAATATTTTAAATGTGTACAATGTACTTGAGGGAATGCCACAGTTCCAGGCTGTCATGTAAATACAATCTGATCAAAAACATTCCGCTTGTACAATAAAAGCCCAGCTAGAAACACAATAGTTCAGCCAAGGAGAGAAAATTGATATCCAGGAAAACTGTAACAGTGGAAAATGACCACCAGTTACATAAACAGTTGTAATTTTAAGAAGTTCTAAAAGCTGTTTTTGTTGAAACAGACATCACATAAAGAATACACACCTACTTTAAATAAATATTAACAATGTTTCCTAAAAATTTACCATTTGTGCAAAGATGATATATTTATTTAATAAGCAACACTATGCAACAGAAAAAAAAACTTAAGTAGATCTATATATACTGACTGACAGGGAGCAATTTCAAAGGTACTCCTTCAAAAGTTAAAAAAAAATGCAGGGTACATTAAAGTGTATTGAGTTACCATTTGTGAAAAAAATTACATATACACACATGTTTATACATGCATTGATTATTTCTAGAAAAGTACAAATAAGCTGATTATTAGATTTCTCACTGAGAAGTTAAAATGAATATGTTTCCCAATCCTTGTTATGAGAACACATACATAGAAACTGGTATCAATTATTACATTGTACATTGGGACAAATGGAGAATCAACTTTCCCAGGCTCTAGACTGCTTTTGTTGGATGCTAAAAAGAGACACAACAGGCTACCAAATATTATGTATTACCTATTTTTAAAAATTAAAGTAAAATAAAATAAGCCAATTGGCCATGTAAAACTTATAAATGGAGAGTAGAAAAATATTTTTGCAGTTTAAAATATTTAAAAATTAGCCCTTGCTAGGAAGTCTAACTTTACAGTAAATGGTACTCAGATAACCACTCAATCTTTCTAACTTAAAAATGTTGCTGATGGTATTAAAATTTATAGAACATGGACCAAAAGTCCTTAAACCAATGTTCCTTGTGCCAAGTTTCACCACACCATGATATATTTCACTATGTTCTTAGTATTCAAAACTTTAAATGAAATTACATTTTTACTCCAGGTAAGGATGCTAAAAGTAAACCAAATGTTATGCATGGCTCTGCTAAAATTTTAAAATTTCCTAACACATACCTGTGTACAACATGTAAATCAAGAAGTTGCAGCTAATATTCATTTGAATTTAATTGTAAAATATAGAAATAACTTATGATTTTTTTACTTTAATGAATGTAATTTTTTGGCTAGATAAAAAATATTCAAAGATGGGGGGAACTAATAAGAGAAATTCTTGGCAGCAGCTCAGGTTTAGAGCTACTAAAACATCACTCTGACCTCAAAGAATAAAGGATATGTGCTACAAAGCACCTTTTGTTAAAAAAAATTAAATATAGGGTTTTTTTCCCAACTTTCAGAAGGTTCTTTTAGTTTGTTTTCATACTGAAACTATGTAATAGGTAGTTGTATTAATTTTCATGGAAAAGCTTATGCCAATAATAGCATGTTAAATATCTGGGGATTGTTTGTTTATGATGTTAGGTGACATGACTCAGAAATTCCAAGAGAACAGGATAAAACTAAGACCAATGTTTAAAAAGTAGCTGTTGAAAGATTGGAACTCAAACAAAAAGACGAAGAGAAGCAGCACCGGTTGGCTAGAAATAATAGGATAGATTGTATGCTTCCACTAGCAAGAGAAATATTTAATATTTCATGAAATATAAGGAGGATTCAGTGGCATTGGGGTATGTAAGATGGTCTTAATACAGACTCCTACTTTTCTTCTATTGTTTTATCCTTCAGTCAAAAGTGTGTGCCATGTTCCAGACCCTGTGTGCAACACTAAGACTTCAAGGATTTAGTCTCCCAAAAGCTTTATAAAAGCCAGGGAAGGTGAACAATCAATGCAAATATTTATTCACAGAAAAAAATAACTGAAGAAACTATAGCCATAGGGATGAATAAAGTAGTAATCCAAACAATTAAGGATGAAACCCCAATCTAGGACAATAGAAATGAAGATAAAGCCAACAGGAGAGAGGTGAGAGAGATTTATAAATTAATGTCCATTGAAGTTTGTGATTAAGATAAAAAAAAAAAGAAAGAAAGAAAGAAAAACTGAAATGGCTATCAGGTTTTATGCTAGGCAAGTACTTGACCACCAAACTATACCCCCAATCCCCTTTTTAAATTTTGAGACAGGGTCTAAGTTGCTGAGGCTGGCCCCAAACTTTTGATCCTTGCACTTCAGCCTCCTCAGTAGTTGGGGTTATGGGCATGTATCACTATGCCTGGCTCAATGGAGATTTTAATTCTAAATGAAATCATAAACTAATTTTCTTTTCAGAAATTCACACAATGATTTAAAAGATGTACATGAGTATGCTTTTCTCTAACAGATCTTAAAACATGTTATAAAGCTGTGAACGTTTTAAAAAAGTGTGTGAAGTGGCCCCAGGCTCATTGATGCTAATAGTCTTGGCCTCTCTATGCAATTAAATAGCTCTTGAAGAAAAATGGTGTGGTCATTTGAACCCATCATTTCTATCCTCAGAGAGCATGTGAGAGTGCTGCCAGAAAACCTACTGTGTGACAAGGCTCAGACATTATAAACAGCTCTGAATATGTTATATTGTTGTCACTTTCTTTTTCCCTGCCATATAGGGGTCTCCACTGTGCCCAGATAGCCAAGATGGGAGTTAACTCTGATTGGTGTATTTTTTCTTCAGAATCAAGAAAGTCAGGGAGTGGGGAAGGCTAACTCCTATTGGGATCAACTATTTTATTTTCCATGTAGCATGTGCATTAAAAATCAAGTGTTTTGCTGGCTGCAGTGGCACATGCCTATAATTCTAGCAGCTTGAGAGGCTGAGGCAGCAACTTAGTGAGGTTCTAAGCAACTTAGTGAGAATTCTCTAAATAAAATATATAAAAGGGGAAAGGGGTGCTGGGAATGTGGCTCAGTGGTTGAACACTCCTGGGTTCAATCCCCAGTACCAAAAAAAAAAAAAAAAAAAAATCGTTTTTTTTTTTTTCCTACTTGGTTGCATAGACAAGTGCCAAATTATCTTTTGAGTAATGGTTTTTGTTTTGTATTTTAGCCAACAAGTACACCCTATTTACCACTTTAGAATTAGTATGGACTTGTGGTAGGTACATGTAGTATTTACAGGAGACTTTTGTGGTACATGCAGTCGAGGTATGCCTGGCCTAAGCTTGTTTCTCTGGGGTAACAAATGGTCTGTGATCAACTGTACTCTGAATTGTCCTTTCATATTCTCTAATAGGCTTTGTTGTGTATTTCACTATATCATGGTACTGATGTATGTATGTGTGTTTCTCCTGCTCCCCACCTCCAGCCACAAAACCATATCAATCTACCAAACGTACCTGCAGTTGCACCTGGAGAAGGAAAAATCCTTGGAACAACTAAAGAACAATTTTAATTAATATACAAAAAGCTATCAAAATGAAAACTTGTACCTGTAGCATTTTACGGTTTGTAAAGCCCCATCAGATATTTTTAATTCCTATAACAACCCTATAGTATATATGTGTAAAGCAACAACTAATTTGTGACACAAATCTCAATCCTGTCATATTATATCCAGTGCTAAGTAGTATTTTATATAATTTCTGAGTATTTGACCAGGGACACTAAACATTAAATAAGATTTTTTGCTGGATGTAAGATTTTCAACTGCTAAGATTCTTCAACCACCAAACTGGCTATACCACAAGTAAAGATGAGTAAAATGGTCAGGCTGAGGCTATATGACCATCTGCTGAGCAGAATACTGAACTGGATGACCTTTAAGATCCTTTCCAACTCAGAGATTCCATGACTCTATGGTGATAATGATGCTGTTTCAGCCTGTTGCCAAGTAACATGTCTATTGTTTTTCCTGCCTGTCACATACAGCAATGGCAATAACTATCATGCCATGACAAATTTATATCATAGTTGTCAAATTAGCAATTAGCATTCCCGAAGTTTCTTACTTCTGTAATATTCAGATCTATTCTAAAGATGCAGCCCAAATTTCTTTTTAAAAGGTGTGAAAAGAAAATTCCTTTGATGAATGACATACCCTCAGGCAATATCCCTAATTTCTTCCCCTTTCTTTTCCCTTCCAGCTTCATCAGTCACACCCTCCTCAATCCACCATTGCCTGCACTGATTAATAGATTGACTCATTCATTCATCTGCTCATTCTATGAACATTTATTCATCAAATCTATGTGCAGAGCACTCTTTCAAGCTTAGAAAATGCAAAGTTAGATTTAGAATGTTACTAGCTATCAGGTGGGTAGAGCTCCGGAATTAGTTCATGTCAATTTAACATGTATTTATTAAGCAATAGTAATCTAGTTCAGAGCTACCACCAAAGATAGCTGAGTTGATCCTTCAAACTAGGTAAACTGACTAAGTCTGGAAGGTACAAGATGGACTTTATTTTATTTTTTAGCTATAAAGCAAATGAAACCTACCACTGTACAGAAGGCACCCAGTATCAAATGCAAATACATATAGAAGATAGGCAGAAACAGATTTATAAAAATGTTGACCACTACGAAAATTTTGTACTTAAGAAAACTCAAGCCCATGTCAAAATGTTTTGAATAAAAACACTATAAATAACATTTATATATAATTTCAGTAATTCCATCTTCCTATGTAAGTCATTAAAAATAGTAGTTGTCAAGACAGTAAAATTTACTGAAACCTTACTAATTTAACAACTGCTCTGATGTCTCTGTAACAGTCATTCCCCATTCTGTAATTTTTAAAAATATTTTAGCTTTAAAAGTAGAAATGACCAACAACTATTTAAAATAACTCAATATTTAATTGTTTTTAATTAAGTATTTCAGAATGTTTGCTATATTTGTTACAATAAGATTTAAGGTCTAAAATGAAAGGATTACTGATCATTTATATAAAAAAGCAGAATTTTAATTACTAACCTTCTTATACTATTTTTATTAGCTACAGTGGTAACTTTAAACATCATAGTTTACAAAACCCTGACAAAGAGAATTTTACTTGAGCTTTATGATGGTAAGATGAGCAAAACACTGTTTCTGATCCTATTTTACCAAAAGATAATTTAAAATGAAGGTCTTAAGATCCATGGATCACACGTGACTGAACTGGTACTCATATTAAAGAGCTGTGTCTAGGGTTCCATTTTCTGCTTTAACCTGAAGCTGCCATTGCACTAGTTCATAGAATTTTAACTACACCACCTCATGTTTGGGAGTCCTGTGAGCAGTTCAAATTGCTACAACAAGGCATCCATCAGTGCAAGAGCCAGTTTGAACATTAATATAGTTTAGTAGATAATAAAAATGTTCTTCCCTTAGTGGAACAACTTTGTCATCACACTTCATTTAAAGAGCACAGTTATATCATGTTACTCCTGTATTTAGAATAAATAAAAAATAATTTACCATAGTGTATTTTGCATTGGTGACTCAGTGTAAAATACTTGGCGACATGTAAGTATAAACACATTCAGAACTCAGAATACTTCTGAACCAGTGAGGCTCCCTCAGAGGAAAGGAGGCAAAATAACTTTAAATGAAGCAGTATAATAATTTGAAGCCTTCTCACTCGCATTAGATTAAAATTTAGCCTTTGTATATGGAAGTGAACTTTTATCAAGGGTTATTTATGTTAATTCTTTAACATGCCAGGAAATACTTTGGTATTATCTCTTTTGAAATCCTATCTGTCACAGTTAGAAAATTTACTAATATATCATTTGTGATAAATTTCTTGAGATAAAATATTTAGGCACTAAAAACTGAAGTTGAAGCTTATATTATTCACTTTTATAACCTCAAAGTCATGTAACTTACTACTTAACCACTGTTTTTTTTTTTAAGGTTTAAACTTTATAGTCATACAAATGGTGAGTCAAAGGTTTATCTAATTGTTTGCTTAAACTGCCCCACACTTGTACAGGATTATTGTTGTTTACCAGATATTTCTGACTTCGTGCTTTTGGACACATGGCAAGACCATAGTTCTCTCCCTCTTTGAAATCATGTGAGGCCATGTGAATTGCTTTTCCAGCGAATGTGAGCAGAAACTTTAAGAGCCAGTACATGAGTCATTGTATTCCCTTTCCTGTGGTAAAGCACCACAAAAGCATATGTTCAAACGAAGCTTCTAACAACCTAGTTTTCTCAGCAGAGAAACCTAACAACTTATATTGGGATTGCAACCTGTGTGGGGGAAAAAAAAAAAAAAAAAACTGCTGTTGTATCAAGACAAGACAATAATTTAAATAGGTCCCTTTTTTTTTTTAAAGGGAATTTGGGGACAAACTAAGAAAAAAAAACTACATCGACAAATAATCTAATCAGTGTTTTAAAATAGCACTCAGATAAATTATGACTTTTAAATAAAGTAGTACTATAAAGTCTATTTTTAAATGGCGAAAAGATTCTCCATCATTTCTGAAATATGGAAGAACGTACGTAGTTTGACTTTTCCATACAACTTGGAAATTGGCTTCTTAAAAAATAATATTTTATTTTTTGTTTCTCAAAATGCTTTCTTCTCATGAATATCTCAAAATTATATTCAACTTTTTCTTTCAGTAATAGCAATATCTGCCTAATACTCTAGCATATACATTATATATTAACACTGAGGAATGAAAAGGGACAGCAGTTGAGCACCAGAGTTATGATAAGAGTACTTTGAGTTTAAGGCAGATATGATACAGCAAATACCAATAAATTCCTTTCAGAGAGTTTAAGTCAACATAAAAGGTAAAATTCAAACCCTATCTTTCCCCAGTTCTTCCTCTTGAAATGGGCCTTCTGAAAATTATTTTAAATGCTCTTGGTCAACTGAAATTTCACCTGTCTTCTTACTTCAAATCAACACTTTATACGTTTTTTAAGTTCCAATATTTCTTTGGAATTTATAACATAATTAAGGAAATGGATATTTGTCTACAAATAATATTATTTCCAAAATGTCTGTGCTTTCTAAGCTTAAAACTATCAATTCTAAATGCGAGTAGAATCTAATTTATTAACAAAAAGAAACTTATAAAACACATATAAACTTTCTAAGCCACTAGCTATAGAAACTTCCATCTGAATTACTTTTTTGGGAAATAACACCTTTTTTGAGAGGCTCTAGTAAGAGGTTCTTACAAGAATCTGTTTCTCTGTTGTTATATAAAGCGTTTACTCTTCACAGCTCTTCAGGATTAACCAGGCAGATTGCCTTGTGGTACTGGTTAAAATGTTCCTTCCCTACTCATGCCTCTTCCTGAAGGCTTGCAGGGAGCTCAATCTTGTGACCCCTGGCTTTCTCAGTGCTCTCCTGTCTCTCTAGGAAAGTAGAGACTCTCATCTTATTTGGAAATATAGGCATTTCTTTATTTCTCATTTTATTCAGAACAAGGTGGGCAAGACCGGTAATTTGTTGGACCTCTGAAGAGAATCTCCCCACACAATACAACTGAATTATCCAACAGGAGTTGTTCTCAGCAAGATTCAAATTAGCTCGAGAAGTTGTCAGATTAGCTATCTTCTATATAAACCAGATTCTAACCTAAATATTTTGCAAAAATCTTATGCAACTTGTTGTGGAAACTAAATACAGCTGGGCAAAACACCCTACATGTTATAGAACCAGATGCTGAACACTGGCATGTCACAACAGGTTACAGGTATACCAAGATGTTGATCCCTTCCACACTCAGGGTGTGGGGCAGCCAGGGCCTTCAGATCAATCACTACCAGCCACAAATTAACCCAAGGCACTCTCCAAATTTCATAACTTTGTACATGTGCTATGACACAAATATAGTTGGGAGGCACTATCACAGAAGTATTAGCTGAATAAAAAAAGCTAACTATAACAGCTTAGTTACCTGCCAGTGACATGGCACATCCTATTCAGGATGTGTCATGGACAGCTACAGCTGTAAAATGATAGACTATTCTACTGTGGTTTAAACTATAGAATTTTTATACAGTTTACAACGAAAGAAATACTTTGGCAATTTTTCTGTATCTAAAATAAATAAGTCTCATTAGGTCCTCACTATGTGGAAATCAAAAAACTAGTTTGTGAGGCCCCCTAAAGACTCAAGCCAAGGGCAAACAGTTCATTTCAATTGAAAGAACGCATATTTTTTATATTTTTTTCTGGGAAGATATTTGTCTCTGCTTATTAGCCTCACCTCTATTTGGACTGCAATTATGGAAATATACAATAATTTTCATAAAATAAAAACAACAGCTCTTTGTCAGCTAGGCTCTAAAAAAGCTCTTAAGAAATTGTTAACTAACTTTATTATTTCTATGCGGAAAAAATGCACAACAAAAGTCTGCGGGATTATACATTTTTGAGCTCTTCAAACACACTGTCATACAATCTTGATTTAATATTCCCAGACTTCAGTTACTTATCTGCTATTTGAAGATTACAAAGCCAACCAAATCCAAATGCTGTTATAGGAATGGGCTAAAAAAAAAAAGGAAATACTTTTAAAGGATATAATATAACAAAGATGTTAAGTAAAGACTATTCTGACTAACGTATATTGGTGCAGATATTCTCCCAACTACCAAAAAACTAGTGAGTTTGGCATTCTAGTAGTTGGTAGAAAATTTTGTAGTCTACCTGATACAAAAGGATAAAGGCACCAACAAAATGGGCATAGGAAAGTTAACAAATTTTATTCTACAGGAATAAACTTTCTACTTTTATTATATAAATTATAAAAGACTGCTCAGTATTATGTTTTACACCTTACAGATCTGGGCAGAAGTTGAACCTGGTAACAGGGGAATTGTTCCCTGCAACTTTCTGCACAACAACCCTTCTCTCTGGGTCACAAGAATAAACCTGTAGAGCCCCCAAAATAAGAACAGGATCTGGAAACTGGTATCAATGTTTAATCTTGGAAAAGATAATCAATCATTACTTCAACTTTAATGTGAGATTAAGAATACCCACCAAAGAGTTGTTTTACAAATGAAGACAGCTAATTTTTAGAAGTATCTGGCCTATAGTAAGCTATACAGTGTTAGCTATTTTTATTTTTCAATATTGCCATACATACATATACCCTGGTAACCCCCTACATATACCCCTGGTTAGCTACACTAAGCCTACAGACACAGAAATGCAAAGTTAACTTTAAAAAAAATAAAGTCTATGGTTCCTTCTCATTTCCTTAGTTTTTAATCTGTTGCTGTTGTAGCTGCTGCAGGATACCACACCCTTAGACTGCCCTTAGCTATGAGATTCTCAGACTTTGTTTTTGTTGATCTTTAGAGTACTGAGCCATGCTGGTCAGGTATTTTTCAGATGGTCCCTCAGTTGAAACCAACCTGATGTTTATCTCCTGATTAGAATGGGGTGAAGGGTTTTTCAGGGACTGGACCACAGAGGATAAACATAAAGATAACTGTTGACACTGACCTTGAGGATCTGGCTGAGGAAGGGTCTCGGGCTTCTATTCTGTAAAGTTAATTCTTTATGCACTTTTCTGTACTGCCCTCTTTGTAGGGAAGTCACGAGGCTCAGCCCACACTGAAATAGTTGGATGCTAGGTTTCACCTCCTTCAATTATTTGAATTTCTTATGTAATAAAATGTCTATCTACTCTTGTTTGTAGTTTTACTTATTTATTTGGTATGGAAATTTATTTTACAATTTTTTTTAAAAACATGGCCTCATTTTCCAGCATCACAAGGGCTCCACATTGTATATTTCCTGCTCTGATCCTATGATCAACATAACTTTTTGAAATATTCTTTTTTTAAAATTAGAGAATGGTATTAGAATCCAAGATATAGACACTAGGTATGTTTGTTGGTTTTAAGCCCTCTCATTTGGCAGAGCAAGGAAATACATGTGTGTATACTATGCCCAGTGTATATACACATCTATAAATAGTTCTATATGTAACCATCTGTATCTACATGAAGCTAAACTAAAGCTTTTATTAAGCTAAAGCTAATGTTAACATCTTCAACTTTAATTCAATTATCACATAGGCCAGTTTCCTTGCTTATCATTAAATTCTATGATAAACTTTTGATTAGCACTTTGTTCCATTAAAGCAAGTCAGAAATATTTTTTTCACTAAAACTTCTCCAACTTTTCCATGTGAAGTTACCATTTATAACTAGATTTCATCCAAAGTACAACTTAAATGAACTGAATAAAATTCAGAAAGTTTACAATGCAATTTATTTAACAGGTATACCAAAAGTGCCTGTCAATTTCTCATCTTTGTAGGGACTTGATGACCTCAAGTTTAGTGAAAATGTCTCTCATCTAAAATTATGTAAAAAAGTGCCTGTTTAATTCTTCATAATACTCATCACAGTTATCAAAAATGTATTCTCTTGAGATGGTAAAACAAGTAAGCCCCCCAAAATTTCCTCTAAATCTGAATGTTAAAGATCCACTTACTTACAGACTCACATTATAATAATGAACCCAATATTCACTAAATGTTCCTCCAACTCTCTAAATCCCTATTTCCTTATTTTTAAAATTTATACATGATATTAACCTCCTTAGGGTAGAAAAAACACTAATAACACAATGGGTAAATGTGTACAGATAACATACAATTTGGTACAAGAATATTAATTAATTCAAGCTGGTGTTATTTTTTAATAAACCTTGATAAATCTTGATGAAAGGCAAATTCATAAAAGTCATTGTTTTCTCAAAAACCATTTTAAAACTATGAATTTAAAATTCATATATGGGGTCCATCTTTCTCACCATTTTTAACAAACTCATTTGGATTTTTAAGGTTGTAGTCATCTTATACATTCTTAAAGAAATCACAGCATCCCTCATTCACTAAGGAGTAACATTAGCTCATTATTATTGTCTAAAGATAATAGTCTATATTATCTCCTGTAATAATAAAGGTATAGACAAATTAGACTACATGAATAATTCATTGTAACAGGTTTTATATTGCTGTTATTTCTAGAGTTGCTTTTAAATTTTCTTTTGCTCTGATGCTTAGACTCATTTAGTAAACGTTCTTAAAATTCTTGAAAGACGAGCTGAAGCTCCTTTTTTCGAATAGCCTCAAAAGGCTACGGCCCATTTTTAGAAAGCAATAAAAGTTTACAGTCTTGAAAATTTTTTCTTACATAAAAGCTAACATATACTATAAACTATACTTTAGTAAACTGTAGTAAAATTTTTACTTTTAGTCTATAAACATAATCACCTTTTGAGTTAACTGTATTATAGATTGACTGTCCCTTATCTGATATAATTGTTTCATGTGGACATTATAAACATGGGTTGAAGAAATTTTTTTTTTTACATTATTTTTAGTGTGCCCGAGTTTGGACTGTGACCTGTCACATGAGGTCAAGTATAGAATTCTGCACTTATGGCATCCTTTCAGTGCAGAAAAAGTTTGAGATTTAGGAGCATTTCAGATTTCAGATTTTAAATTAGGGATACTCAAACTATACTATTTCAATCTCAGCCAAAGCAGAATTTTGAAAATAAAATGTATAGGAAAGTAAAGACTTAGATTGTTTGTAACTTAAGTTTTCAAATCATAAGAGGAAACTGCAGCTCTCCAATGCTGCAAAGAAGGGTTACATCAGTGTTGAGAAAAAGTTCTTCAGAAACAAAAAGCACTTATGATGAAATAAAAGTTATTGTTCTAAGATATTTTAATGTGGAGATATAAGATAGTACAATTAAGAATGCTGCATATGTAATACACTGGTTAAGGCACACAGTCACAGAAATTCTGACCCACAGTAGCAATAAGAAAATGTGGAGGGCAACCTTCCAGCCAAATCCTTCTTCTGCTAACCCTGAATTGTGTTATATCATTGATAGGCATATTTTGTTTGGAATTTTACATTGAAAAAGAAGGAAGGAAATATTAGGTTATAAAAGACATTCAAGTAAAATGTGAAAATTTTATAATTACCTATGAAATTTCTTAAATATATATGAGGCACACCTTTTCTCTTGTTACCAATGACTGAAGCTGAGAACTAGAAAGAACATTAACACATGTGCTTCACAAACAGAAAATAGGGAGCAACACACACACACACACACACACACACACATGCACACACAAAAATCTGTAAACACTGCCAAAATTTTGTAAGTGAAATAATTCAAATTTTGCAAATAAATAAAATTTTCAAAGTCAGAAATATTTAAACATCATAGATCTCTTTTTGAGCTACAACAAAACTTGGGTCAGGGAAACTGTGGCTTTTTATATATACTAAATTATAAAGCAATTTTCAATTTATATTGGTAATCACCAAGAATCTATATTAGATCACCTATATATTTTTCACATTTACATAGTTCAGTTGAACAAGTAAAATGTATTTCTTTCTTTTAAGACTTTACTTTTAGAAAATGAAAGTGTGAAAGAAGCTGAGCAGAAAGTGAATATATTCTAAAACCTATACTGTTCATGACAGAAAAAAAATATGCATACCACACATTGCATAGCCAACAGCAATGAAAATAGCACCTCTGGGTTTGTTATTCTGGTTCCACTTAGATTTTCTTTGCCTTTTATAATATTAAATTTTGCCTTTACCTACAAATAGATTTTAGTCCTAACTTGAAAATGATACTTAAAATCAGAAGCAAAAGATTAAAATGCTTTTATCCCAAGTTAAATTTCCAGTTAGTCATCAAATTAGCAGTAATTTTAAAGCAATAAAATTTGATATTAGTGAAAATCAATATAATGCATTTCCACACTGCTAGAGAGATTAGAAATTGGTATATAACTTTTCTGAAAAGAAATTTGTCTTATTCCATAATTTCACTGGTAGATATAGACCCTAATGCAAAATTCAAAAATTAGACAAAGATATATGCATCAAATTTATTAACAATAGCTTTATGTATAAAGGGAATAAAAGAAATCAATCTAACCATAATGAAAAAATAAAATAACTTTGTATAAATAAATATACAGAATATAAGTTCATATTATGGTCATTAAAAATTTGAACTTTGATTTGTAGTCAGAAAATGTTTGTGAAATATTAAGCTAAAAATGGGGGGGGGGGTTGTATGGGAAATACAACTCCCAAATGGTTCTCTAAGAAATGTGTCCCCAGGAGAGAAATCTATTAAGCTGGTAAAAAAGAACAAATATAATTATCCAAAATCTATGGAGATTCATCAGAAAATACATAACAAGAGACAGACTATTAGTCAAAAAAATCTCCCCAAATGCAGTCAGAACAGTGGAAGGTGGTGACATTCCTGCCGTGAACTATGCCCATTTTCAGAACTCCAATCTCCAATTTTTCTCCTTCCCTTCTCTCTTTTTTTCCCTTCTTCCATTTGTCCTTATGTATCAGCATCATTTAACACAAGTAATCATGATTTTTTCTCTAAAAAGCTTTCTTCCTGGCTTCTAGGATAATCCTTAGGTTTTCCCCATTTCTTTGTGACATATTTCTGTCTCCTTGACTGGTTCTCCCTTATTTATTCAGTATCTTAACAAGGGAATATCCTGGGGCTCAGTCTTCAGACTGTTTCTAGGAAGCCATCCTTTGGTGGTCTAATCCAGTTTCATAATTTCAAATTAATATCTATTTGCTAATTTACACACTTTCACTATAATTCACATCTCTGCATCAAACTCCAGAATTCTTTTATCCAACTTCCACTTAATATCTATAATTAGATATTTAATAGATCCCACAAATTTGTCAAGATTTGAATTTCTGATATTCCTACCCACAAACCCTTTTCTTCTAGGGTCTTCCCCATCCCAGAAAAAGGAAATATTACCCTGTGGAAAATAAATTCTGAATCAACTTTAAATCTTCTCTGTTTTGGATGTTACATTCTATTTTTCAGGGAAGATTATTGGTTAAACCTTCAAATTATATCCACAATTGGATCATTCCTCATAACTTCACTACTATTACTCTTATTCAAGCGACTACCATCTCTTATTTGGATTCTTGTCATAAATTTCCTAACTGGTTGCATCTTTGTTCCCTTCCCTGTCTTTGTCCTTTCCCCTGTACAAGCTGTTTCCAATACAGCTCCAGCATGATATTGTTAAAAGGAACTATGATTTGGAAAATTGTTCCCCAAAGGACCATGTGTTAGAGGCTGGGCCCCCAACTAGAAACACTATTGAGAAGTTATGAAACCTAATGGGAGATCTTCAGGTCATTGGGGGAGTGCCCCTGAAGGGCACAGTTGGACCCCAGCACCATTATTCTTCCTCTTTTTTGGCCATAATGAAAGCAGGCTTACTCTATATTGCTCCCACCACAGTGTGCTGCCTTGCTCAGAGCAACTGAGCCAAATTATTATGGACTGAAAGCTCCAAAACCATGAGGAAAATGAACCTTTCCTCTTTATAAATGGATTACCTCAGATATTACAGTAAGGAAAGCTGACACAAGAGGTAAAGCACATGTGTTAGCCATCTATCCAGAACCCTCCACTGGGCTACAGTAACCCACACAGTCTTGTGTTCTTCATGCCTCCTTTCTCATTTCCAACTCCTGCTACTCTTTTCCCTTCCTCTCTGCACCAGCTATGTTGGCCTGCTCGCCATTGCTCAAAACTTGCCAAAACAGTTCTATGTCAAGATGTTGGTGTTCCTTCCATGTTAGCATGATTTCTTCTCAGATACTACAGAAAACTCCATATTTCATTATTTTAGATTAGTTAAGGCTGACTCAGAGTTTTTAACCTGAATATTGGCAGGATAGCATTTCCTTTTTCTAAAATGAGGTAGATCACAAAAGAAATACATTTGTGGGAGAGAGACAGACATGTCTAAGAGATCTGGGAGTACAAGTGTCATCTTTAAGTCTTCTTGACCATAATATTTAAAATTGTACATCCTACTCTTTATTATCTTACTTTGCCACCATCCCACATTTTAAAAATATTTTTTAGTTGTTCATAGACCTTTATTTTATTTATTTATATGCAGTGATGAAAATCGAACCCAGTGCCCCACACATGCCAGGCAAGTGAGGTACCACTGAGCCACAGCCACAGCCCCCCCACATTTTATAACTTATTCATTTCATTGTTGGTTTTCTCTCATGAGAATAAAGTCTACAAATGAAAAGTTAATTTTGTGTGTGTGTGTGTGTGTTTTTCTCTGCTGTATCCTCAGTGCCTAGAGTGCATGAGACGAAACAGATAAATGAATGACTAATTGAATGAAGAAAAGTTCAAGGCTATTTCCAAGCTTCTGGAATTATGCAGTTAGATAATGATAATGTTAAGACAATGATGAGGAAAAAAAGTAGGAAAATCTACATCATGTTTTTTTAAAACCAAAATAAAAGAAAACCATGTACTGGTTTAGACAAATATTGCCTTTATTGTACTCTTATGTTATTGTAAGGAAAATAAGGATAACTTTTTGGCTAGCTATCATTTAATAAAGCCAATAAAAAACTCATTATTTTCCTTTACTGAGAGGACATATAATAAATCCTACCAAGTATATAAATCCAAGAAAATATCAGGTTTTGTTTTAGAAAACAAGATTCATTTTTCACATTTGAATAATATAAAATATATAATATTCCTTTTCCAGCTGGTATCTACCCTGCAGGTATCAGACAATGCTGATGAGCATGGAGGCAGTTACTGAAGAGGACAAGTACAACTTTCCTATGTTGATAAAGCCTTTTCTCTACTGTGCAATTCACAGAGCTCTAGAGAAAGAATTTTCTCAACCCCAGTCTTCTTTATAAAAATATGTATATAAATGTTTATTTTGCGAACATAGGAGGAGACAAGTCTTTAATATGCTGAGGTAGGGGACTGTGAGTTCAAAACCAGGCTCAGCAACTTAGTGAGCCCCTCAGCAACTTAGGGAGATCCTGTCTTTAAATAAAATATATAAAAAGAGCTGGAGATGTGGTTCAATGGTTAAGTGCCCCTGGGTTTATTCCCTTATACAAAAATAAAAAGTAAACAGGGAACAGGGAAAGGTCCTCAGTTCTCTGATGAGAAATGGAATCTTAGCAATTCTTGTTGGAAACTGCAAAGTTATTTTTTCTCATTTTGCATGTTTCTCTTTTGTACATCCTTGGTTGCAGACACCACTAATGCAGCCACAATATGCTAGGCAAGTAAGTGAGGTAAGAAAAATCATTAACACTGCCCCAATAACCTTTTGTAAAGAGGTCACTCAGATGTTGTGCTTGAAGCTTGTGTGTGCATCTGTGCATGTGCGTGCATTTGCATGTATATGCATGCATGTGTACGTGCACACACTCGCATGTGCATGCAATGGGAACTTTAAGAAGCAAAGTTAAAAGGAATTTCCATTTTAAGATAGCCAAACAGAATCAAGATTCCTCTAGTTTTTATAGTTGGTCTTAATAAAGTGTAATTTGTAGGGTGCTGAAGCAAATGGACTCTACCATACTGATGGAGATAATTAGAGTAAAGAGCTTCACAGACTAAAAATTTTAATGCAGTCTTTTATCAAAAGCAGTCACTCTACCTCAGCCTGACAGTTAACAGCATATGATCTGGTAAACAAATACTTTCACACGGAACAAAAGTGCCATTAAAGGCCAAAACTGTCAACACAAATTCCATTCTTACAAGAGAAAAAATACGTAAACTGTTGATCACCTCTGGTTGTCTTAACTAGCATGGAGGTTGTCATGGAAACATTTCTGCGAAGTTCACAGTGATGAAACACAAACATTTCCAGTTTAATTGCTATTAGGTTTAGCATACCAGAGTTTATTTATACTCAGTGTGCATTATGATAAAATGTAGTAGAAATAAAGCTTACAATAATCTAGCATAACAATGGAAACATTTCCTTTTCAAAAATTAAATGAAAATGAATTCAATGGTAGTTTCATTTTTTTCCAAAAAAATAAAAAATAAATTCCCAATATTCTCAAATACCTATTCTAATGTCTTTATATCTTTTTCTGTAATACATAATTTCTGAAAATACTTTGTACTTTTACTTCTATAGTGTGCAATTAAAAAAAAAAACTACTTCACATATTAAAAATCAAACTTAAAAAATATATTTAAACTAAATCCCCAGATAGAAGAAATTTAAATGTTCTAAGTTACATTTTCATATCAGTGTCATGCAATTATTAGGAATTTTGTTTCATCGTATAATGATAAAATACGAGGGACAGTTTATCTAAAAACTTTCTTTCTCCCAATATGTTTTCCTTAATGATAAAAGGAAAGGAAATCTTTAAAAGTTCTAAATGAAAATTTAAACATTATAGTCATGTGTACAAAACAGAATGCTTGTGAAATCCAATTAAATACACACTTGTATCAAATTTTTAATAGCAAATATTTCTGGTATATTCTTGAAGAGACATTTTTAAAGTCTGAAAAAAGTGTCTGTTTTTCCCCCAAGAAAATTAGACTTTTATAGGACATTTTAATAAAACCAAAAAGTATAATGCAAGACTAAAAACTAATTTTAAAAATTGCATTAAATATCCAATATGTTCTCACAAATAAGGTTATTACTAGGTAAAATACAAAAGATGTTAAGAGTTCTTGCCTTGGCAAAACTTAAATTCTAATTAATCATAAAAGAAAGGTATATAAATCAATTCTACAATAACACAAAGGAAAAACATTAAATTATGAAATTCAACCCATACCTAATGCAGTTACTGGTAGTAAGAGAGGACTAGCAGAAACCTCCAAGTTTTCACAGCAAAAGTAAGATGACATTGTTTCAATATACACATCTTCAAATAAAAAGATACTCATTAGAAATATTCCACAAACACACGTAAGTAGTGAAACTATAATTTTATTATAATTTTATAAAACGTTTTTTTTTAATCTTAGTCAAATGACCCACCATATGGTGTTGACTCAAAGTTGGATAGTTGCTAACACACTAAGTGTGTGCAATATCAGTGTAATAACCAGTAACTAAGATGTGTGAGTATGGAAAAGATGCATAAACAAGTTGATATGAATTGTACTTCCAGGTCTCCATAAAATGCAAGCCACACATCCAAGATAATAATATTAAACTGGCTAACAATAAAATACATGGCTTGAAGTTAAAACTCTTGAATTTTTGTCCATGGGTTTTTATTAAATATCTGTGTAAACTTAGACAAGGCGTTTATTTCTGTAAGGGTCAATTAGGAAAGCAAGGATGTGTTATTCCTAAGGCTTTTTTTTTTTTTTTGCTCTATAATTGTAACATACTATGTATTCAACTTCCTCTGCACATTCCTGAATGTCAAAAGTCAAATAAGATTGGGAGATGTAATATCACCAACCATAACTAAGTCAAGAAGAAAAGGTTTGACAACCAGTTCATCAAGATATTTCAAACAAAAGCAGCATAATGTTTTTTATGTTCCAATAGAAAATAAAGAGAATAAACAGATACATGGGCTTAAATTGGCTATGAAGAAAGAAGCCATTTCAGAATATGATATATTCGGTTGTTTAAAAATTCTGGATTCCCTCATTACATTTTAACTAGGTTTTCATCATCACTGAACATTTATTAGATGCCTAATTATATAAAGTACAAAGCAAAAAGATGTACATAGTCATGGTCCTTGAGTCTCTGGGGCTTTTTAAAATCTAGGTTAAGTAACATTCAGGACCATGCAGATAAGAAACTGAATATATTTAACTATGAAAAAAAATTAATGTAATTTTTTGGAATAATTTATCCCAGACTCATGATTATTTGAATGAGAAAGATCTTTCTGAAATAAATAGAAAAAAAAGTTTAAAATAAATTTGGTAATAGAATATTTACAATGAAAATATATGACAAACCAAAACTAACAGTCTGCTCTGTCAACAAAAGGTGAGTCATTTTAGGGGGAAAAAGAGTTTGATGACAGTTTTATTTAATATTAGTTTATATCAGCATAATAAATAATGACCTAAAGCTGAATTTTTTGCTATATTTCATTCATTCTTCAAGGTAATATTGGATCATGATCAACCACAGATAATCATGTTAACTAAAGTAAGAGAAATGCATCATTTAGGAGTTGGGAGAAAATTTATAATATTTGGTAAAACAGAGACGATCACAAGAACATCCTTAAAGTTTAAAAAGTATTAGGAAGGGGAAAACAATGAGTCCAAAAGAGTTTACCACACTTTCTAATCATCACTCAAACCAATATCCCATTTTAAGCCGATATCTGTGTTATGCACCTGTTAATTTTCATTGCCAAACCAGTTAGAAAATTTCTATCTCTACCATCATAGCACTCATAAGATATTTTAACAAGAAAAAAAATGATCATCTTCATTTTATGTCCCTATTTCTTTTATATTTATTTCCCTAATACTGTCTTCAAACATATACAGGTAAGGTAAATGTATCAGATAAGGAAAACCCCAGGAAAAGGGATGAGGAAAGGAAAGGTAGAGACATCAAGGATTACATTTCTTTTTAACAATAAAGTCACAATTACAACTAGTTGTATATCAAAACATCTTCAAATACATAAAGACATCAACCAAATAAATCAATTTGAGGGGGTCAGATCCTATGTGCAGACTTAACTAGAGGCTTATTTTGACTTAATCATGTCAGATGACACAGGTGGGAATAGATGACGTATAAAGTGGACCTTCAAATAGCTTCCTACTCATCTACACTAATCCAAGCTAAAGCAGCTACTGACTGAATACTTAACAGCTTCCAAAGCCCTGAATTTGGGAGCTTTCACTGCAAAATTAAGTATGCCCCTTCATGACTAGGTTCTTCCAGGTTCTATCACATGTCCATGTCACTATTAGAAACTGATCAGGGTTCTATAATGTTTACTAAATGACTGCAAAAGTTTTCTGGTTTCTGGTGCTAAACCCAACATCAAACACACAGGTAATATTTTAATAGCACCAATTAAGGGAGAAGATACTTTATGATCCCTTCTAGTTTTTTAGGCTTTCATGAAAGTAAAAGCCATTCCTCCATATCTGTAGGAACTGATTTCAGGAACACATCTCCTCTCCCATGATAGGATAAAAAAAATCCATAAATGCTTAAATACCTTTTAAAATAGCAAAGAATTTGCAAATAACCTATGTACATCATCCTACACATGTTAAATTATCTCTAGATTACTTATAATACCTAATACAGTGTAAATGTCATGTAAATGGTTCTATTCTATTGCTTAGGGAATAGTGACAAGGAGAAAAAGTCTGTACATAATGAGTATGCATGCACCATCGTAAGCCTAACCACATTTTTAGTCCAAGGTTGGTTGAATCCAAGGATTCAGAACCTATAGATACAGAAGGTGAACTGAATTTAGGAAGGCCACCATGACTACACACTCATACACACTACTACCACTACTACTACTAGAAAGACCCATACTACTGTCATACTACTACTACTAACTCCTACTACTAGAAAGATCCATATATATGTATACATCAATTCATACTGAGTGTGTGTGTGCTATGACATGTTGACATATTTACATACATAAATGTAATAGACATGTATACATTACATAAAGCTCAGATGCAATCTCTTCTCTACCATAAATTTTTCTGATACCTCAATTAGAATAAATACTTCCACAGGCTTCTGGTTACTACCCAACATTTAACTCATAATAACTTTCATATAACCTCTCTATTTGCCCATACATTTCTAACATTATATTTTAAGCTCCTTGAAAGCAATATTATGTCCTATTCATCTTAAACCCCCCAAATACCTTCATTACATGTAGTGTGATCTTAAATAAATCCACGTGAAATTCAACAGAACTGTTATTTCTTTGTATCAATCTCATTAAAGATAAGTAACATTCTTCCATAGAATCAACTATCTTTTGATACAACTTCTATCACACAAATAAGTAAGTGCTTTATGAAATAAGAATAACCATGTGACCTCTATAGGTATATGCCCAAATTGGCATGTTACTAATCTCAGACTGAGAGAGGTAATCTCTTTAATGGATACCCTGTTCTAAAACTAAAAAGTGATTGGATTTTGTTAAGTGGATGAGCAGACTAGTGGGGAGGAAGGGCAGCAATTGTGTGTGATTCATTAAACACCAAAGAGTCAAGCTATGATAAGGTGTTGTAGTCTAAATCAATATTAGAAAACATACAGAAGATTTTTTAAGGATTAGGCTGCTCAAAAAATTTTCAAGATCTTTATCTTCACCACAGTCAACAGTTACTATTCACTCTCTTAGAAACTTCTACACTAGAACATCCAGATTCTTTGCTGCCACCATCATACAACACAGGGGAGGTGTGATGCAAATCCAGAATATTCATACTCCACTTAAGTATGCAGTTATTTTAATAGATAGAATAATATTGTCTAGTCATCAACTTGCCATTAATTCCTCATATTAAAAAGCCATGCACTTCTTAACAATTTAAAATACTGAATGAGGATTGGAGATGTAGATCAATGCTAGAGCACATACTTAGCATGCATAAAACCCTGGGTTCAATCCCAACACCAAATGATCATCATCATCATCAACATCATCATCACTATTAACAGATATCTGACTATATCGGCAGACTATAAAATGGGGTGCAAATATAAGAATCATTCATTCACTTATTCATTCAAACATTTACTCATTACTACTTGCAAGGCAATGTGGTAGATAAGAAAATAACGTAAAATACAGAGGCGTGTGTGTTTGTATCAGAAATTCAAAACCTAGCTAAGGCTTAGTCAATGATTAGATGATTGAAATCACTGGAAATTATGAGCATAGAATTAGTCCTGAGTTGGATCCCTGAATTTGCTGCTTTGAAATTGTGCACCATTAGGGGAGTTATTTCAATGTTTATATCCTTGTTACCTCATCTTTAAAATTGGCAAAATATATAAGGTTGTGGTGAGGATTAAAGTAATCATGAATTGTAGCAATCGTCACAGTGCCCTACACATACTGTGCATGCATGATAAAGTTGATGATGGAGGGAGCAGAGGAAGAGGAAAGGAGGACAGAAGGGGAAGGGGAGAGGATGAAGGAAGAAGAGAAGAAAATGCATCCTATTTGTTGTTGCATTTAACAGGCCAATCATACATATTCTTAGCTCACTGCCTCTTAACTATACTACTTGACTTCAAACAAAGACAAAACAATTTACACTGACCACAAACACCTCAAAGTTTACTGGAAAATAGGTACACATCAATAGATTATGTCTATCGGGCATTATAATAGAGATTAAAATCTAAAAGTTTTTTGAAAGCTCCAAGAAAATCAGCATACCAGCAGAACCAAACAGCCAATAAATCGCCAGATACTATAAGAAACCCCAGGAACTCTGGGCATTCAACCAAAATAATTTGGATTTTAAGTCAAAATTACATAAATGACTTTAAATAATCTCCGAACCTATGATTAGAATAAACATGAAATATTATTAACGTTTTCATTATTTTATTGTCACTTTTCAAATTTGGAAATTAATATCAAAGTCATTTCACATGAAGATGATGCTAGGTTTTCAAACATCACAATTATGTTTGTAAATAAGTGAAGAAGATAAGCTGTGTTAAACAATTCCCAGTATTTTCTGCCTCATAAATCTACTTGCTCTCTAGGCCAAACAATGTATCTCAAAAAACCAGGCTGACCATGTTTAGAGGATATATTTACATTATGCAAATTTTCTAGGCAAATCAGTCTCTCTCTCTCTGTCTCTCTCTCTCTCTCTCTCTCTCTCTCTCTCCACACACACACACACACACACACACACACGACCAAAAAGAAAAATCCATAAAAGTAAAATCAAATCAAAAATATTTTTGATAAATCAGCAGCAAAGTGTGTACAATTTCCTGTAAATACTCCCATAATTCCATGCAGAAGATGGGCTTCATCTTGTCAAAAAGTCTTTTAACGCATGTAAACTTCCCAGAAACATGGATTTTGTTTCAGCTTAACGTAACGTCAAAAATCTGTTTAATAAGAAAATGCTGTGTATGATACAAAACTCAAATGTTTACTTCATGATGCTTTATAAAATGTTTCACAAACATTTTTGCACTGGAAAATAAATATAAGACCTTTACCAAATATTTATACTCCATATTGAAAATTTTGTCTGCACACAAATCTAAAAGAAGTTGCCAAGTTGTCTACCTATCATTTATAAAGCCTAAATATGTAATATCTACTAATAATAGAGAATCAGATTAGCATATTCAAAGAAATTACTGACACATTAGAAAACACCACAACATTAGTCAATCTATAATGATAAAAGATCTTTCCAATTGAAAAAAAAATTTCATTAAGTGATAAAGCAGTTGTTTTTCTATATTGGTACTTTGATGACAAGTTTGCTTTAAAAAAAATCAACATTTTTATTATATTGTAATATATGTAGCTGCCCATACAAATTATGACAAATCCACAAAAGTCTATTTCTTAAAAAAATTTCTAGTGACTTGTTAATTTCTTATGTTGAACGTAAGTGCACTTTGTTCAATACTGATCATTAGCTGGGAATAAAAAAAAGCAGAACAAGAACAGGCAAATAAATCTGTGAAAAAATATTCAAAAACTTACAAAGTTAATCACAACCTTGTTAATTATGCTTATTATAAAAACTAAATACAAACAAGTACTTTCTGTATCAGATTTATAAATGATGAATCTCATACCACACCTAAAAACTATGTGCACTCAAATGTTACCTAACGATAGCATATAAAGGTTTTAGATCTGCTAAGCTTTCATGCTGATCCATCAGCTTAGAAAATGTTTATAAAAATTTTTAAAATGCAGTGTAAACATTTCAGTCCTGCACCTTCTTTCTATGCCTTTGAACCTTCCCTTTCATGTGCAATACCTGATGGCCCACTGAGAATAGCTACTGAAAGCCCCAAAGATGGGTAAAACAGAATTTCTGACTCAGGAAATAAAGATCAGCTGAACAGGATTCCCATATGGCAATCCAGATCAATGGAAAAGCAAGACCAGAAATTTACAGTATCTATCCTACACAGTACAACATGAGGGTTGTATTTCATTGCCAGTAAAGAAACTCCCAGTGGCCAAAAATAAAAAATAAAAAAGACACAAAGATTGTAAATCCAGTAATGAAAAACTACACTTTATTTTGACATTTTGCTCTAGGAGGAATTAAAAATTCTGCTATCTTTATTTGGCATCATGATTACAGTAAATAATTTCTGCAACAACTAAATTCCATTAAATAACTAAGTAGTTATGAATGCTAGAATAATATTTTAAGAAAATCTTCACAAATTTATAGCAATAATCATCTCAAGATAGTAGGTTTTATGTATTTTATACCAAGAAAAATTATTGTCTACTTCAAATTTTATGAAGAAAACTCAGAATAGACCTAGGAGCAAAAAAATAACTTAAAAACAAATTATAAAATAACCATAAGTATGTAATTGTCATACTATTCGTTCTATGTACTCAATAATCAATATAAGAATAGGAGTTATCACTATGATACCTCTACTTAGGGGCACTTGTCATTATTTCAGTATGTTCTTATGTAGGCACTAATTACCTCATAAGGCAATCATTTCCCATATTAGATATGATTTTCATTCTCAGCATATATCTCTGAATAACTTGTACCTATTTTGACCTATTCTGACTACCACAATAATGTAAAACAAATTCTCTGTGCTGCATTAACTATCCTTTATAACACTGTGTACTATCAGGCCTATCCGGATCTCCTTGATGGCTGCATTAAGCAACCCATTTCCTTATTCCATTCTGCTTTTGACATGGTTTCCCAGTCCTTCTACACTATGGTTGCTCCAAATAAGATTTAGTTTAAATTAACATGTGACATTCAGAACTGAATATAATACTACAGATAGTTTATCCATTTGGCAACACACTTCCTTGTTAATGAGGCCACCATGGTTTGGGGTGTATTTTTGTCTTTGTTTTTGTTTTGTTTTAGTTTACATTATAACAGTCAAGATCCATACATCCATCACCCATTATATACTTTCACTTAGATTTCCCAAGCTCAAAATACACATAATTGTATTTATCCTTTCCCTTCTCCATTATCTTCATCAATTTTGGCTTATATGACAAAGTAACAAAGACTGGATAAATAGTAAATTTCTTACAGTTCTGGAGCCTGAGATTAGGATACTATCATGGTCCAGTTCTGGTGAGGGCCCACTTCCAGGTTGCAGATGACTATCTTTTCTTTATATCCTCATATGGCAGAAGAAGCGTGTGAGAAAGGTATCTGAGGTCTTTTATATAAGGGCACTAATTCCACGCATGAGGGCTCCAGCCTCCTGACCTAATTACTACCAAAAGCCCAATGCACCAACACCATCATATCAGGAGGCTAGACTTCAATATATAAATTTTGAAAGGACACAAATATTCAGTTCATACATTTATTTCTATACTTCATTATACTCCTACCATATTTTTCCTTCTAACTTTCCTGTATCAGTACCTAGACTAGTGATGTCTAGAAATTTGCAAATATCATGCACTATCTATATCATCTGTTTGACCATTAAATTCCATTAAATTTACTATGCAGTTTAAGAGTCTACATTTTCGTCTGAACTTCTGGAATTTAAATTCTGACTATGCCCTTGCCAGCTAGGTGGCCTTTCACAAGTTAGCCTAGTCTCCCTGCAACGCAAATTTCCTAGTTTGTAAAATGAAAGTAAAAATAACAGTTCCCTTAGAATGCTGCTAGCAGGATTAAGTTAATTCACAGTGAGTAGAGAATAAATGTTAGCTGGTACTGTCATTATTTCCAAATCCACAACATCTAATAGAACTCTGTTTTCATCATTTTAATTACTGTTTTATCATTTTATTACTATGTCTAAACACTTCATTATTCTCACCTAAATTACTATTATAGCTTCAAAACTGATGTCTCTGCATCCCCTCTTTCCATATTCTTGTTTTTATAACTTTGATGATATCATTTCCTAATTTCAAATGCTTTGATGCTTTACTCCTATCCTTGGAAAAAATGTAAATTGTTGAGTATTGCATACAAGAGCCTAGATAATCTAGCAAATTTCTCCAGCCACATTTGTCCCCTCTATTCTCCTAGCATGTGATGTTTGAGCTATATTAATTTATCCTATTCTTCTAGCATGTCATCAATCAACTTGAGTTAGCTCAAAACCAGATGTTCACCATCTTTTTTAGGCAACTTACTCAAGTTGGCCAAAATACCGAGACTCTGCTGCCCACCCACCTACTCATCCAATCTTAGGTATTCCTACTTTCTCATAGAAAAAAACTAAAAGATATCAGATACTTTCATACAGTAATGTTTTTGTGGGATTGTCTATATATCTGTTTTAGCAATAAACACACAGATCACTGCAATTTCGAAGTATAGTTGGAAGATAAGCAGCATCATTGTCATGTTAATAATCAGGCCCCACACAGACCCAGAGTATTAGAATTTCCACCTGTAGCCCAGGACTCTGTTTTGTGACACGCTGAGTGATTCTCTAGCATGCCATTGTTTGAAAAACTCTTAATAATGATTTTGCCAACTATACTTTAAGACATGATAGATTAAAAAATAATGTTAATGCAAATAATAATTACCACATTAGACGAATAAGATAATCCTGAAAATTGATAATGATAATCTAAATCATTTATAATTCATAAGCAAAATAATAGCACTTAAGCACTGCCTGTAGCACAGGCCCATGTGTTAAAAAGTCTTGGCTCCCACCTTGGTGCTATTTGGAGGTGTTGGAAACTCGAAGTGGTGGGGCCTAGTGAGAGGTCTTTAGGTCACTGGAGCATGTCCCAGAAGTGACTTTGATTGCTTCCCCTTCATTTTTTGCTTCCAAGCCATGAAGTGAGCAGTTGTGCTCACCATACACTCCCCTATGAGGTGTTACCAGAGTCCCAATAAAATGTGGACTGAAACATCTAAAACTGTGAGCCAAGAAGAATCTTTTCTTCCATAAGCTGACTATCTCAGGTATTTGTCATAGTGATAGAAAGCTGACTACCACAAGCATCATGCTTAGTTTAAGACTGCCTAACCGATACACTAATAACAAAATACTCTGCCACTGACCATAATTCCAGCCACCTGTTTTGTGGGCCTGAGCAGTTAGAGATCTACAACATAATTTTCGTCACACTCTGACTACTGATAGAATATTAGAACATTCAGTAGACTCCAGTAAATTAGCTAAGTTTTGCAAATAGCTGCTGCTTTTGTAACCCTTAATAAGTAACTTAGGCTGTTAGTAAGATATAGTCCTTAATTGTTCATGAAAATAGAAACCTATGCATATTTTTCAATCATGGGAATGAAAGAATGGATTTGTAATTGAGGATTCATTTGATCCTCAAACGGATATTGCCTGCCCATCAGAAGGTGGCCAACCACTCTGGGAATCACTGTCTAAAGAATGAAACAATCTTCACTTCTAGCCTTTGTGTATGAGTCAAACTGCCTATAGTAATTAAGGGTTTTCCTACCCAAAACCTCTCCTCTCTTTTTCTCCCATTTTGAAGGGCTCATTCTTCCTCCTCCTCTAGCATCCTGTATGCATCCTGGGATTGAGGAATAATCTGATCACACATATTTTGCACACCTATGTCAGGTGACATAGGTCTTTAGCACCTGGCAAAATTAAATAGCACATAATCAATTCTTCAAATTTGAATTTATGTTTGTCACTCTGTTAGTCAAATTAAAGCCTGGAGTCAATCAAAACCTATAGGCCATATGAACTACTATAAAACTTATACATCTAAAAAGAACTTTACATTTATCTCTTTTAAATTTATTCCTGTGCATTTTTTATCTATTCTAGCCTGTCATGATCTTTTCAAAGCTTAATTCTGACTAGGGTTAAGTCAAAATGTCTAGGCTGATATATAACCAATCATTTACTATGTCTGTCTATTCTTAGTTTTATAACATACTTTTTCTATCTTCAGTAATTTTGAAAACGATTAATATTTCCCATTTTGAAAATCATGCTTTAATGATGACAAATTTCACATAGAATAAGAAATTATGCATAAGGACAGTATGACTGACATGAATTCTCTATTAATTCATTTATAATCTGGAACAAGAGCAGTTTCTATAAGAATTTCATATTCTTTTTGTCATTCGTGTTCATAAATGTTACAAAACATTCAACCACTGTAAACCCAAGAAAACAGTAAATTAAAATATGGTAACAGGTTATAGTAGAAAAAGAACTATACTGCATATTATGGACTGAATGTGTCCTCTCAAAATTCCTGTGTTGAAATTCTAACTTTGGGCAGTAACTGGAATAGATAAGGTTAGAAGAATTGAATGAGACCAGTGAACTTAGAAGAGTTATGAGAAAGAAAACACCTGTGCTTTGCTCTCCACCATGTGCAAATACAAAATGGCAGTGTACAACCCAGAAGAGAGCCCTCACCATACCCCAATATGCTGACCCCCTGACCTCAAACATCCAGTCTCCAGAATAATGAGAAATACATTTCTGTTGTTTTAAAATTTACTACTCTATGGTAATTTGTAATAATAGCCCCAAATAAGATGCTGGGAATCAAAATATCCAGGTTTTAATCTCAGTTTGATTAATAAGCACAGATTGCCCAAATGTAAAATAGAAGTTCAATATTATTATGTTTAAGATACCTTCCAAAGGTAATAGTGAAAATACTTGTCCCACGAGGTGACTCTATAGATCAAATAAATTAATGTATACATTTCATAAGTCTTCATAAAGCATTCATAATATTGTCCTATTCTAGTTGATATGGGAATATTGGATAATCCACCCAAAACAGAATCTAGTTTTATTAAACCAAAGTAAAAAAAATCAGCCTTGAACCCATAATGTTATTTCCACCTGGTAGGCTTAAAGGAAAACATATTTGAATGCAAGCTCTTTAGTTACTGCTGCTGAGATCTATTCTAGTTCTGTGTGGAAAATAAAGTTGTAAAACTTAAAAAAAAAAAAAAGAGTCTGTCCATTATGCAGGCAATCTTCAAAGGATCTCTTAGAGTGGAACATGAGCCTCATAACACATGGAAAGGTATGACTGTCCCTGAGGAATGAGAGACCATAGGCCCCTGGTTCAGGAGAACACGATTCTTTTGTGAAGACAGCCCTTCTCTAAACTTCCTTACTTCTTCTCTAATAACTAGCCATTCTTCCACATTAAATTTTTATCATAATTGCCCATACATTTTACATTTTAACTCTCATATACTTTTGCTATTTCAAGCTTATGTTAACACTATGCTTCACCATCTAAACTTCAGTTTTTATTTTTTAAGTTTCACACTGTTATTAACTTTTGACTCAACTTTATTTTGTGGAACTGCAGTCTGTCTTGATCTTTTTTCCCCCTGTTGTTTTCATTTATAGCTATCATTTTAAATGTCTTTATACCTATTTATTTGAATGTCTTAAATGTTTTCAAATTTTAAATTCAATTTCTAATTTTAGTAGTATTCTAATCTTAACCTTCTTTTTCCTGCATCACTTCTTTATTCCATTTGTTATTTTGTATGACTTGCCTTTGCTAAGGGCAGCAAAAAGAAAGACCAGAAAAGGGCTAAAAGTAAAGAAAGTTAATTATATGGCAGAAAGGATGGAAGTTTTCCTCCCTGACTGTTATTGTTTGGATATGAGATGTTCTCCAAAAGCTTACACATGAGACAATGCAAGAAGATTCAAAGGAGAAATGATTGGGTTGCAGTTTTAACCCAATCAGTAAATTGATACCCTGACAGGGATCAATTGAGTGGTAACTGAAAGCAGATAGGGTGTGGCTAGAGGAGGTGGGCATTGGGGAGGGGGATTCTGAGTATATAGTTTGTATCTGGTTAGCGTACTCTCTGCTTTCTGATCATTATATGAGTTGCTTCCCTCCACCATACTCTTCCTGCATGATGTTCTGTCTCACCTTAAGCCTTAATGAATAGATCCAGCCTCCTATGGACAGAGACCACCAAAACTGTGAGCCCACAAATAAACTCTTCTTCCTCTACAATTGTTTTGGTTGTATTTTTCAGTCACAGCAGCGAAAAAGCTGACATGAACACTGGCACTGCTTCTTCTCATACTACTCAATCTCTGAGAGGTTCTTCAGACCAGTCCTGGATAGCTCCCCAAAGAACCTTACTGACCTGGGGATATGGCTGATCCACATTCTCTTCAGTAGGGCCTAAGCTCACTCTGCAATTAGTACCTGGTCTTGCACAAGTTGAGTCACTTGTCAACTTATATGAGCTACTTGTGTGTTTAAAATTCATAACTTCAGCTGGGTGCAGTGGCGCACATCTGTAATCACTGAGTTCAAAGTCAACCTCAGCAAAAGCGATGCTAATAAACTCAGTGATACCCTGTCTCTAAATAAAATAAAAATAGGGCTGGGGATGTGGCTCAGTGGCCAAGTACCCCTGAGTTCAATCCCTGATACCCTCCCAAAATATAAAATATTAAATAAAATAAAATTCATAACTTCAAAACATATAAACAATACTTTGGGGAAAACACATATACATACACTCGTAATTTCTCATGCTTCAATCAAGAAGTATAATATTGTAGTAGTTACATTCATATTAAATTCTTTCTTGAAAAATGCAGAGTATCATTAAACAAATAAATTCATTTATTACTTCACTCATTTACTCAATAAACATTTATTTAATTCCTACTATATAGAATGTACCATTCTAGGTGTTGTGTTCAAACTTACCAAGAACGTTAAGTCCCTCCCTTCAGGGAGTTTACAGTTTAGTTGAGATAAGTAAGCAGGCAAAATTATGAACTTTTGGAGAATACACAGTTGTTGTAAACACTCTTAGCACAAGTACCATTCAATTAGGAAATACTTCCATGTGAAAGTCACATTTGAATGGAGACATGAGGGTTGATAGTTGGAGGATCAAAGGAGGAAGATCAACAGCCAACCCTTCTGCCTAGTCAAACAGAAAGAAAAAGTTCCTATGAGGGCCCCGAGACAAAAGGAAGGAAATGAAGGGGTGCCAGTGTGTTGAAGAGTTAGGGGAGAAAAGGAAGTTAGGGGAGAAAAATATGTTGCACAACTTGGAAAGCCACACTTAGGATTTTGGTAATTCCCCTAAGAGAAATGAAAGTCTGTTATACAAATGAAGGACATTATTCTGGCTGCTATGTTAGAGAGGTATAAACGTGTCCATAAAGAAGTGATTCATTCATTCAACATAAGTACATTAGGCACCTATCATGTACCCACATCACGGTAAGGACTGGTAGAGCAAACATACACACACACACACACACACACACACACACACACACACACAGTCAACAAACAAGAGATAAAACAGGTCAAGGTATACCAGAACTAGGAACTAATATATATTTTAAGAAACTACTTTAGCAGGACAAGCAAGAGCTAAGAATACCTAAAAGTATGATAGTTAAACAAAAATGGAAAAAAGTAGATTGAGACAATATTTAGGAAGTTCAATCAACATTCAGTAATCAATGATTAAAGAGAAACAATAAACAAAACAACTTTTAAATTACATTGTTTTATATTCTACAAAGTTTTTTGTTTGTTTGTTTGTTGTTTGTTTTACATTTCAGTTATTTAAGGTAGAAAACTCAATTCACCCTTCTTTATTTCAGTTCTTCTTCCATTATCTCAGTTTTTTTTCAAAGAAGACAATTTTAATTACTATTTTCAGTCACACTCTTTAATACAAACTAAAATTTTAGGATGATGTTAACACTATTAAGTTTATTCTGAGAGCTGAATATCAATGCCTATAAGGAAATGGGGAGACTGGAAAACAAAATTTAAACTTCTTAAAAGGAAGTAATATTTTACATCCCAACTAAAGACACTAAAAGAAGAAAGCACCCAGGAAGAGGTGCACAATACACTGCTGGAAGCATCTGTCTGTAACAAATGGAGAAACTAAGGATTAAAAACATACAATTGAAGTAGCTGTTTCAAAAGACTGAAGTTTTGGGAATGAAGAATCAAACCAGTACTGTGTGACAAGGAGAGAGAGAGTAGAGTACTATATAACTTAGTCCCTCTCAAAACTGAGCTCACAGAGCTGTGATTTGAGGGTATATCTTTGGGCTTTACAGAAATAGACATAAGAGATCCTTCAGAAAATCTGTTGCTGGAACATGGTCAAGGACACAGCCTGCAGTATCACTCATTATTCCCAGGTATGGGATATCTGCCAATATGAGATATTGCCTTTAGAATTTAGTCCAAAGAATGACAGTCCCTTTCCTGAAGAATGCCATTCTCCCTTCTTTTTCAAAATGGACATTCTACAACTAATTACAATCCACTTTAACTGCCAGGAAACTCTAAAACAAATTAGGAGTTTAACTATATAGGTCTCTACAACTTTCATTTTGATGGACATCTTTCCCTCCATTTGACTTTCCACAGTGAATCATATCTTCCTTCTTTTTGACTTTTTTTTTTCTTTTCTACATCATCATTATTTTGTTTTCTTTTTGTAGTTCTCTTAAATCCTTTGTGGAATGAAACAATGTGAATTAAATTCACATTGATGTGCCATGGCTTCATTCTTCTCTCATGTATGATGATCTTATAATAGACTTGAAATTTTGCAATTCTTTTCTGTTTGGTAAAATGATTTGACCAAAAAAAATCTTGTTGGAATTTTAATTATCAGGGCTTTAAAAAATATATTAAAATCTTTATCAAATGTCACTAATTTCTTAAAACAATACAGACTGTGTTTAGGATCTTAGATATTGTTTCTTTTCTTGAAACTTAATAGTGCTTTTCCCATGGTTCTCCTAAAGGTCATACCACTCTACTTCACATCTGGCCTTTTATTAATCACCTCTGTATGACATTAGACAAGGGAGACTGGAAATTATTTTGTCTCCTAATATGTCAGTTCTGGATCTTTCAGGGGTCATTTCCCATAGTTCCATAATTCTTACTCTACTTTCATGATTCAATCTCTGATGAAGGATCAGTCCATACCCCCAAGTTACACAATGAACTTTGGACTCTAAAGTTCTATCAGAATTGTTTTATACTGTTGGTTTTTCTTCTCATACCTCTTTTTGAAGACAACAGAACTGAAATTAATCCAGAACATACAAGTCTAACTCATGTTTTCCCAGTCCACATCAGACTGGTAAAGCAAAGGAGTCAATCAGTAAAAACAAAAGTGGCTATGAACCCAAAAGCATTCCAACTTCCACCAAATGACTCTTGACTAAGTTAGGAAATCCCCAGAGAGTGCCTGTGGGAGTTCATGTATTTCTCCAAGGTCCACTGGAGCCACCTTATATTGCTTCTCCTGACAATGACCACTTGTGACCTCAGGCCATGTGGACAGCAGGTATAAGCTATTAGAAGTTCAGAAAACATGTTTCTGCTCCAGTGATACTACCTACCAATAGTCTGACACATTAGGTCAATTAGTGCTATAGCACGGATATTTCCAATCTGTGGTCCTCAGTTTTGTGTTTCAACTTAATTAAAAAGGTACCTTTGTGAGAGTAAGCAAAAATCTCCACTCCCATCAGTGTCATACTCTTGTGCATAAGTCACAAAGAATAACTGCATTATGCCCATAAAAGCCTTACAGAGACCAATACTGCTATCATTGCTCATTATGATCCCTGTCCTTCTAAGGATTCTAGAATAAATTCTGCTTTGGAGAAGTTAACATCAGTCCACCCAAGAACTTCACAATGTCTTCTTCCAGAATAAACACCTATTCTTCTCACAACACTGTATGAACCTGGGAACAGTCTAAAAGTCCTAAATCTCTCCTTTTGTAAGGTGAGATGCTCCGATGAAGATATGATCATCCTGTTAGACTTGTGGAGAGTGCTCCTAAGCAACTCACCAAAACATGCTGTGTAGATTTGAACTTGGAACATCACAAAAACTTCATTCATTTTGAGACTCCTCTCTTCTACTAAGAAATCAAAAGACACAAATCCCACTTTATACAATGAAAATTGTTAACAATTATTACCTAATTTTCTTCAAATACAGTGTTTTGCAAGAGAGTGGGTATTGCAGAAATGTTACCAAAGTGACTGCTATAAAAGAGGCACAGAGAAAAGACTTAAAAATTAAGTTCATGTATTCACATAAGTTGCTGTATTCTTCATTGCTTAAAAGAAAACATAGTGGCTTCAAAACAATTTTTTTTTAAATTTTCACTATCCATTGAGTCAACTGTATGATGCTTCTGCTGATCTGGCTCAGGCTCACTCACATAGCTGCAGCCACCTGGTAGGTCAGCTGGGGGCACAGCTCACCTGGCCTGTAGAGCTAAATCACTCCATGTGGGCTTTTATCTTCCAGGAGGTTAGACCTGGCTTCTTCATGTAGTAACAGAAGCATTCCAAGGATCCTAGGTCCAATTTGCAAGCATTTATCAAATCCCTACATGCACTACAATCACTTATGTCTCACTGGTCAAAGCCAGTCACATACCCAAACCAGAGTTACTGTGGAATGGGATCTGCAAAAAAGTGGATCTGGGAAGGTGTGATTCATTGCAGACCATTAATGTAGCAATCTACTGTGGCAGCTCCCTACTAGGGCTGTTACTTATTCCTCTTAAAATCCTTCTAATACTTGAGTCCTGGTATTCTTTAACAAAGTTTCTTTCCTACTTGCTCCATACCTTATCTTTTTAAAAGCTAAAGTATTTTTATGGGTGTTCTAAGCTCATACTAGTCCAACATATCAGTGAATGAATGCTTATGTAGGATTCAAAAGTATTTTAAAATTTAAAATGCACCATATGCCACAGCAAATGCTCACTACTAAATTCTTAAAGCTCTTATGGAAGGAATAAAAATTCCTTTGAATGTAAGTGCAAAAGCCTTTAAATACACCAGGGCCAAGTAGTTCCCCCACCAGGAAGAAATGCATCATTCTTCCATTGATGTCGCACAGTCACGCTCCTGAGGCACTGTGCACCTCCAATCAATATTGAATGTATAATCAAACAAAATGTCCAAAATGTCCAAAGTCTTAAGAAAAAGAACCACTATGTTCTGGTTTCTATATCAACTA
Source organism: Urocitellus parryii (assembly GCF_045843805.1). Lineage (NCBI taxonomy): Eukaryota > Metazoa > Chordata > Mammalia > Rodentia > Sciuridae > Urocitellus > Urocitellus parryii. The sequence goes on along the minus strand of NC_135533.1, from coordinate 39,674,307 downwards.
TTTCCATAAGCAAGACAAGAAGATGCCAAAAAGTATACATATGTTAACAATCTGAACAACAGTCAATAGTATGAACAAAATGGCAAACATCACCAAAGAAAAGGTAAGGAGGAAAAAAAATACCTAACTTTGTTTCACTTTACCAGTTGCTACTATTTTTAAAATATACTGTAATAATTTAAAAACTAATTAAGCAGGCAAAGTAGTAATCATAATTGAACTTTTAAAGGCACTGGCTATACCTCTTGTGATTAGTTTTAGCATATATCTTTTGTTCCATCACTTTTTTAAAAACGCCAATTCAAGTTCACATTTGTAAGTTGTTGTTAAAATGAATGTGATCTAGAAAAAAAGTGTGTGCCTATGCAACTAGAGGTGTGGCCAAATTGTAATCATCAGGTCAGGTGGGTTACTTTGGACTAAGGAGGTTACAGCTATGACCAGAACTAGCAAAAGCACACTTATACTATAAAAATAAGTCAGAATAGCCCTCTGACTGCAATTATGATGATGCCAAACAAGGTGCTGCTCTGCAAATAGGTGGCAAAAAGCATCAGAGCTTTTCCACCAGGGGAGTCAAATGTGGAACTTCACTTATGCACAGAAGACTTTTTATGTTGTTGTTAAATTAGGCCAACAGCAGAGTTATTTTTAGGTTACTTATTTCACTTTCTCTTCTTAATGGGCTGGTATACAAAATAGGACAGAAAATGCACCATATGCCACAGCAAATGCTCAAATCCTAAATTCTTAAAGCTATCATGGAAATAAAAGATCTTTATCTTAAAATATGAGTTTTCCACTCAAATGAAACTAAAACCAAAAATGTTCTGACATATTTATCAGTTAACAACAAATAAAAATATGTACATTTTAAAACACAATATTTTATCATTTTTCTTAAAAAAAATAAGTTGTAAGAAAAGAGCTAAAATGAGAATGATTGCACTTGTATTAAAAGTCAATATATAAAGCATACAGCCTCTCCAATTCCACAGTCCTGGGTTTCACAGAGTTATAAGTTTAGATGACTCATCTACTTGCTTTTTCATAAAATTAATATAAAGTCTCCCAAACAGTCTCAATATTGTAAAGAGAAAAACTTTCAAGACTTCCTTTTTTACTTCAGCATGCTACATTCAGATTTGATGATTGTAATCATATTTCAGCAAACTAAACTATTATTTTGATTTATACTATTGAAATAAATTATGAAGATGAGACAAAATGCATGACATCCAGGATGTGTATACATACACACAAAGCATCATCTTGGAATAAAAAAAAATACACTTATTTATAAAAACAAAAACTGTGCTTAAAGTATATTAATGTATTCAACAAATATCACTATACAGCAAAACATTCACTGTTTTTTTTTTTTTTGTGATGCCCTGCTTTTACTGAAGGAACCAAAAAAGTGACAAATCTTTGGTATGCAACCCACTGGGGCACAGTTTGCAATTAGAGTGAGGAATACAGAGTGCTTATTTCCTCACATTTAAAAAAAAATCAAGTAAAATACAAAAACTTTTGGTATTCTCTTGCACATTATTTTATTAAATTAGAATCTTGTATCACATGTTATATGTACAGGCCTATTTTTCCCCTAAGGACAAGGCAGGCCAATATTGTTAGCTACAGCTCATCATTCTATGTAACCTAGATTTAACAGATTAAAAGAAGTAATATGTAAAACATGTTTTTAACTAACATACACATTTATGCATAGAAATTAATTTTAGAATAACATTGGTCTACTGAGAAACTCTAATTTCCTACCAAAAGGAAACTTTAACATATAACCTCAACTACTACAGAAATTCTGTGTAAGAGATTAAATTAAACTTATGTTCTAACATTTGAAAATGCAACTTAAGTTATGTGCATTGTTATATAACCCTAAACACAATTATTCTAAAATCTGTCCTTTACAAAATAATTTGGTTTAATAGTGGATAAAAACAATAATTTAGGATGAATATTAGGCTAGGTACAAAAATAGTTTCTTAAAGTTTAAAGAAATCACAGTATCTTGCAAGGAAAAAAAAAAAGCATTAAGAAAAGCTACAACACTGAACATGTAAATGGCTGCTTTTAGGAGAGAATGTCCTGGAAGTGGAAAGAAGGAATGAACATATTTGTATGCATTCAGAACTTAAACACACTTTGTGCTAGACCTGGGAGTTGCTTCTGAACAAAAGTTAATGTCTAAATGGCAATGAACACTTTTCAAGTCAATTTATTTTAAATGGATCAAGTCTGAAGGTAAAAAACAAAAACAGAGGCTATGTCACCAACATAACACTGCTGAAATTTTATTGAACATTCAACCCAGTTCATATTTACTTATTTATTTTTTTAGTCATGTAAAAAAATATGGCAAGTCTATAGGAAAAAAAATTTAAAAGCAGCAGCACAATCACTGACATTTATTACCAGGTGATGTGACTGTGTCTGTGTAGTTTGGTTTTATTTTTATCTCTATCTAGTTTCTAAATTCACATTTAAATTACTTAACACCCATCTTTACCATCTACTTCAGAATTTTACTGAAGATGACCTCTAAGTAAGTATAGTGTTATCCCAAGCTTCTGTAGTTAATGAATAGATAGATATCTGTAGAGCTCGATCAGAACTTGAAGAAAAGATCATTACAGAATTTGTGTACTGGTTTAAATTCATCCATTATTCCCAGTCAAAACGAAGCCCTCCCCATGACACAACACTGTATAAGAATAGTTACTACCCACACACAGTAACCACTTTTTAAGCATATGCTTTTTATTATAGGATCACTAACATATGCTCCCAACACCAACGAGCTAAAGAATATGTATTACTTGCCAAACCTTTCTTCCACTGAGCACATATCTCCTCAGTAAATAATTATTTCCAGACAAATGGGAAAGGGAATTGTGCTTCTTTGACTAAATTATCTCATGTATTTTCCTAGCACTGAAGAAGAGGGAAGACATGAATGTAAAAGTATCTTTAAAACGTTCTTCCTTAGTGCTTCCTTACAGTCTGAAAGCTGTAAGAAAGGATCTGGTATTTTCAACCTAACTTCCCCAGTGTGAATGTGTGAAGTGGTGGACAGCACATGCAGGATAGTGTATTCAGCACCACAGGGGGGCTCTGTGAGGAGCTTGCACCATAGAATAAAATGGTCTGGGCCATTAGACACAAGGGAGAGGATTCCAAATTCAGTAGAAACTGGAAATTAATTAGTCTTTTTATTTTTTTTTTTTAAAGAAGAAAATTACTTCACTTCTGAGCCAGAAAAATTGGTTTCCTAAATTTAAAACATAGCCAAGTTAAGAGTAAAATACCCACCTTAGTTTCCTACAAGCCTCAGTAGAGGTCCTCAGAATAGAACAGTGGTTGCCTTATAGAAATCATCTAAGATATGTACTTAAATGACGTGAAATCATTCCATCCAAACCAGTTAATGGAATTCAGCAAAAGTACTACAGGAGTCAAAAATGATATCCAGGAAGGAGGAAACTTACATTTATTATATAAAACTGTTTACAAAAGATATTGCTCCAGGAATTGTGATTTTTATTGTAATAATTAGCTGATTAAACTAAAAACATCATATTTAAAAGTAAATCAAAGTCTACAACTTTTGATAAAAATAATAAAAGAAAATGCTATAAAGCTGAGACAAAATCTTAAAATGGGGCAATATCTAGTTCTGCCACATCTAATAGCTTCAGAGAACTTCATGAATAAACAATTGTAACTTCACTTGCAAATACCACAAACAAATTTCAAAATTAATTTTTAAGTTTCAGGTTTCAAGTTTCCAAGGATATACTGGTTCAGGCAGATACAACATTTGACTTCTGAGCATATCCACAAAGTCAGATTTTCCTCTAAAGAATATTCCTGGATCAGTTGTTTGTAACTTAACTGCCTGACCAAAGGGGGCAAGAAATGAGGAACATGATATATCTGCTTCTGGTAAATTGCATATTTCTCTTTCTTCCAGCTCCTCAAAATTTACAGGGTCAAGATATAAAGATGCTCTTAGCAAAATGGGTTGCTTGATCCTAGAGTACCAACCAAGGCAGTCTAGTTTTTAAGGTGAAAAACATAAAACCAAGCCAACATACAAATAAAAACATCACAGGAAAAAAAAGAAGTTAAGCCAGGAAAAAGGAAAGCCATAGGATCCATAGTTAAACTGAATTGAGGGAATCTACTGGCTAGAGGCTACTATGTGGGATCTTTACAAATATTCTTTTTTGTTGTTACTGTTGTAAATGGAACTTTATTTTATTCATTTGTTTATATGCAATGCTGAGAATCAAACCCAGTGCCTCATACGTGGCTAGGCAAGCACTCTACCACTGAGCTAAAACCCAGCCCATATTCTTTTTAAGTCATACAGAAATACTATGATATAGATATTCTCATCTATATTTGACAGATGAGGAAAAGTAGGTTAATAAATAAGGTACCCTAGGTCATGCAACCAGGATATGGCTGACTCAGGATTCACTCGCCATCTGTCTGATGCCAAGCCTCTTTCCATACTCTCAAGTCCACATCAAGTCCATACTAATATTCCTGCTGGGCTTCTACCTGTGAACCAACACTGCAAAGAACCACAAAAGAAATAGAAGACACTGTCTTTGCCCTCCAGGCAGTTGATATCTAAGAGGCATCAGAAGACTCAGATGCCCAGTTCACAGAAGCAGTATGGTGTATACAGAGGAACACTACTTAGAGGGGAATAATTCACTTACTCTGGGTTTTGCTATTCACTAGCCAAATAACTTTGGGTAAATAATAGTTTTATTATTTTCTCATTTGCAAAGCTTGCAATGTATCTACCTGAATTATCTTACAAAATTAGTGCTAAGATCCAATTATGAATGCAAGAGCCTTATTAGCTGTGAAATATTTTGCAAATATAAAAAGTTAATATCATTATTCAAGTGCCCTAGGTCATAACAGAATTGTAGGTAGATATCTAAATTCAGCAATAAAAGGATTTGCTGACTCATTTTTGTTTCCATTCCTTTTTTGTTTTGCTATGTTTGGGTTTGTTTAGACAGTGAGTGTTATAAGAGTGAGGGATTAACTCACTGGTTATGGGTCTTGCTCCCTGCACTGCTCATGGACTCTAGCTAGCTGTGTCCTGCCAGGCCAATCATGGAAGGCTGTTAACAGCTAACCAAAAATCAAAGTAGTCCTAATTCCCTTTCCTTCTTCCCATTTATTCCTTTTCTCCTGCCTTCCATCAGCTATCACATGAAGTTATGACTCAATGCTGCAGAGCCCACTCCCAAACCCAAAGCTGTGCCTCAAATTCTAAATTCATCTCAGAGAAAAATGTGAGATGACCCATTTCCCAAGGCAGACTGGAGGAACAACATTCTAAAACTAGGTGATGAAGAAATTCTTTGAGAAAATTGAAATTTTACAAGGGAGAAACAGCATCTGGCTGACTGAGAAGATTCCCTTGAACTAGGTTAGCTAGTAATCACAAGCATTTAAAATAAGCTAAAATAATTTCCCATCTTAAATACTAAAAATTAATATTTAACATTATATAGTTTTCCAACAACTATCACAAATAATCAAAATTTAGAATATTCTCTTTTTTAAAAACATTTATTTTTTAGTTGTAGGTGAACACAATACCTTTATTTTATTTTTATGTAGTTCAGATGATGGAACCCAATGCCCCACACATGCCGGGCGAGCGCTCTTCCTCCGAGCCACAACCCCAGCCCTAGAATATTCTTTTTATATGGAAAAAATGCATTCCCAATTCTAAACAACCAATTGACACCCCCCTCAAAAAAAAAAGGAAAGCTGTTTAGACTTCAAATATATTTGACTATTAAACACACACTGAAAATGTTCAGATGATTCCCAAATCTTATCTGTAATTTAAAACCAACCACTATAATAACGCATAAGTTAAGCTTAATGGACACAACTGAAATGTGACAGGAGAAATTCCACACAAATTAGTACAAACTAAAATGAAATGCCTGCTTTAAACACATCCACAATACATCATCTCTCTTACCTTTTCAATCTCTCTCTTTCATTATCTTATTCTAAAGAATCTAATTGTATTCTCTCCTTTACATAATTTGTTTCCTATGCATGAAATCAAAGATTTCTATTAACTATAGGAACAGAAATTCAAAACCAAAATTACACAGGGGAGACCTGAGAATCAGCATTTTGTGTTTTCCCAAATTATTCTTACAAATAGCAAAATTATCAGAGTGAATTTTTCTCTTTATCTAAAATCTATTCAAGTTATTTTCTCAACAGCATCATCTATAATGTTTTATAAAATTACAAAGTTAAAACACATTAGTTCTCTTTATTTGAATAAATCCTTTTATTTCCAGCAGCAACACATAATTATTTCTACTAATACCAAATTTACCTTGGTTTGTCATAATTTAGTTAGATATCATTCATGGGAGAGTGGAACTGCTGCATCAAAGTACACACTAAATTTCTGGGCATGGTGGCGCACACCTGAAATCCCAGCAGCTGGGGAGGCTGAGGCAGGAGAATCTCAAGCTCAAAGCCAGCCTGAGCAAATTAGCAATTCCCTAAGCAACTTAGCAGGACCCTATCTCAAAACAAGAAAAATAAAAAGAGCTGTGGATGTGGCTCAGTTGTTAAGCACCCCGGGGTTCAACCCCTGGTAAAAAAAAAAAAAAAATACTAAATTTACTTTTACTATTGTACATTGAAATTTAAGAACTATCAAAGTGACTAAGTTTTCTTGTTTGAAGATGTGACTAGAACAATAAAAAAGCATATGGTGTAGTTCTTTATGGACAAGAAGGCTACAAAATGTACATATTAATAGTTTTTCAATTAAATCTTTCTTAAATTTGAATCACCTTTGCCATCAAACAGTTATTTTCACCTCTAGTTCTATTTCCTCATCCTCTATTAACATTTTTTTTCATAAAAATAAAAGAGAACTTCACTCTGAGGAAAACCATAATAGTTCATTAGCCATGCATATCTTAGCAGCCCTCATACCTGAGTACATTAGGTCTTCTTGCACTTTTCGTTATTTAGGTCACACAAATACTGTAAGTAATGTAATGAAACCACAGCCTTGTCTGTATTTTCTCATACAGCCAAGCCCTGACTCATAAATATTTCATTTCTTGTTGTCTTAACTCTAAAAGAGATTAGACTATTTTTCATAAATGCTTTATTTTAAAATCCTTCTCTTCTGAAAGCCTCTGACTGTGACATTGGTAAAGTACCATGTATAACATCACAAAAAGAATTTTCATTCAACACAGTGGCAACCACCTGAGCCAATGAACCAAATCTTTAAAGACTCAGAAATTAAAAATTCATATATTTCTGATCTAAACTATTTCATAAGTAAGAATAATATTACAAAACAGAAGTGTGTCTTCTGAGCCTTAAAATGATAATGGCATTCACATCTTTAAGGACATTTATTCAGTCAAAGAAAATTCAAGATAATTCAAAGAGGGAAATATGGGTTGGATATTATGGGTTAGTTAAAAGTCAAATATCACAAACTGCTTTTTCAAGTTGTTGAATATGGACACAGAAATTATTAAAAATACAAGAAAAAAATGATGATGTTCAATTTACAGCTCTCACAACAAAACATAACACAAATTATTTATACACTAGATTTCCTGTCAAAAAAGTGAGATGTGTGGGCTGGGTCTGGGGCTCAGTGGTAGAGCACTTGCCTAGCATGCATGAATTTTTGGGTTCTATCTCTCGTACCATATAAAAAAATTAAACTAAATAAATACAAGTTTAAACAGAGAGGGGGGAGGGAGGGAGATGTGTTTTGAATAAGAAAAAGGGGGGAAAGAGAGTGAGAGAGAGTGTGTGTGTGTGTGTGTGTGTCTCCAACAGTCCACTATGCTGCTGGGGGTTGTGGATTTGCCCATAGCAAGAAAGAAAGAACATCAAGGAAAATAACTCAACTCTCTCATTCTTAGCCCTTTCATCCGTCTTCTCCATCTCCTCCAGCTAACATTGTGTAATCTACAAAGTACACATCAAAAATAAGAACAGAAACATTTCCCTAGAATGACTCTATAAGGTAAGTTTTGTTCTTTCAAAAATATAAATAAAGAAATACCAGCATCCATAAATGGGGGAGGGGGCAGGTAAACCTAGCTAAAGAGCCTTTCTAAGTAAAAACAGTTGGAAATCCTTCTTACCCAAAGGCACACAATCAAACCCAGTTAAACAGCCTTGCTGGCTGGTTGACAGTCCTGGTGTGCTCAGCTTTCAAATGTCCCATTCCAGCCAGGTACTTATTCATCTCCTTGCACCTAGGCCACAGCCCACCCATATCCTGACTTACCGTGAGCAATAAAATGCTCTCAGGTGTACCATAATTTTGTCTCATAATAAAATTGCTTCTGTACTCTGCAAGTTGTGATGCTTCATTACTCTTCTATATATCTAAGGATATTCCTGATTTTTTTTTCCCCAACCTCTGGTAAAATGATACAAATGTTCTTCTTTGTTCCTTATCTAACCTCCATGACTTAGCAAGTTGTTGTACTTTATACTCCATATTTATATTCCAATACTAATCATGCCATAAGTCAAGCGTATAACAAATTATTGATAATTTCCTCTCTTTGAAGACTTAATAGAACTACTACTTTAGATTTAATTACAGCAAAAGGGAATAACCATTTCATGAAAGAGCTTATGACAGAATTCTTAGAAGTCCAAGTTATTGTTCAACTTATAATTCCACACAAGAGGATGAAATCAGCATGGATTTTAGTAATGGAATTTGAAAAAATATGGCTACATTTATATGAATAAACTTAAAATATAGTCCATGGGCTAAAACTGGCCCACTGCCTGATCTTGAATGTCATATGAGGTAAGAATGGTTTTTACATTTTAAAATGGTTGAATAAAATATGAAAATGTGAGGCTGGGGTTATAGCTCAGCAGTAGAGCACTTGCCTCACACACATGAGGCACTGGGTTCGATCCCCAGCACCATTTTTATAAAAATAAAAATAAAATAAATCAAGGAAAGATATTGTGTCCTTTTGTTTAAAAAAAATCTTTAAAAAATATGAAAATGTATGAAACAAAACTTACTGGGACATATCCTATGGTCATTCATTTAGGCATTGTTATTGTTCATAGATGTTTTATTACAATGGAAGTAAAAAATAGTTTCAACAGAGACTGAGAGTGAACAAGGTTGTAACATTAACCATCTAGCCCTTTACCAAAAATATAGCTGACCCCTGATACATATGATAACTTTCCATGAAACTCTAAAATCAAAAGAGGCTTAGGACATATCATCTATTAAAATTATAATTATTATAAACAAAATTATGAACCTCCAGCACTAACAAAGAAACTAATGAAAAAAATTAAGGAACAAAGAAACACAAGAATTACTTAAGAATTATTCAACCTCAGAAGTGACACAAGTTGTGAGGAATAGTACAGAAACATGACTGAAAGTTTTAATAAATACTCAAAATAGACTAAAACATACACCCCAAAAAAATCAAAGGAAGAGATGAGCCTGCTATTTGGTGATAATAGTATATTACCCTTAGATAACTGAGATGAATCAGAACTTCTTGAATTATAGGTAATGTTTACATTTTTAGCCAAAAAAATTAACTTGTTAAAACTTAAAGGGAATATCAAATATGACTAACAAGAAAATCAAAGTTCAGGAATTAATCAGAGGACAAGTCTCTTTAAATAAGTCCAGGTATTACAGGACCAGTGAATGACAGATTTAAAAAAAAAAAAAAAGTTCATAAGTTTTATAATAGAACCACAGTTGATAAACTCAAAAGAATTACAAACAAGAGAAGAGACACAATACATACTAGTGGCAAAAGAGCCTGTATTTTCTTTTTAAGTTAAAAGGATTCTAGAAAACCAAGATCAGTGAGCTTGATACTATTCCACAACAAAATTCTAGAACAGGTTATTAAACAGATGGTTTGTGAGTACTTACATTAAAAAAAAAAAAAAACTGCCATGGATTTTTTAAAAAAAAATAAGCCATGCCAAACCTTGTTTCCTTTTCCCACATTGTTACTAGGTAAGTGGATCAGAGAAATGTCTTAACTGCACAATATCTGAATCAAGAAAAGTATGGAGAAAATCTCTTGTGGCCAACTTGGATTTAGTCCACTCATTACTTGTTTAACCTTGGAATGTCTCTTAACATCTGAGATGAGAGGCAAATTTCCACAGGCCTCTCCTATCTTTGCATGTTTTGCAAGCAGGGGCACTGTCAGTTTTTGTTCTGCACTTTGTATGTATATATGGGTGTGGTTCTGGGATCTAACCCAGGACCTCATGCATACTAGGCAAGTGCCTTACCACTAAGCCACAAACCCAGCCCCTGTACTATCTTGCCATGTATCTTTTTTAATACAAAGCCTTGGAATATAGAGACACTGTCTCCTTCTAGAACAAGGAACAAGTTTGCTCAGTCTATTATAAGAGATTAGATTTCCTAAACTAGAGGTTTTTCATTTTGGATGCAACATCAACCAAAGCCATTCTGCAGAGCCCCTGTGAGACCTGGGGGACAAGGGAACCAAATCAAACATGAAGTTCATGCTGCCTGCTGCATGGTAAGTAATAGGGTCCTCTACTTCTGACCCAGGAGTCTTGTGTCTTCTACAAACAGCAACAAAACAGTGACTGTCTAGTTTGTTAGCTTACAAGTAGTATAAAATTCCAGGATTTTAGAGTTCTTGAAAATATGTGACTCAGCTTAGTCATTTGTAAAATGGGGATAAAATCTCCTTATAAAAGCATTATGAGGATTAAATGAATTAATACATACAAAGTGCTTATAAAAGTACCTACATTAAAATGTCTGGTAAATGTTAACATTATTATTATGATGATAATTATGATTAAGTTTCAAATATATATCACTAACAATGTTCTGCTCAATATTTTTTTAAAGTTGAATAGACTCTATTCAACCATTTAACCAAGGTCCAAATCTTATTTCAAAAATAAACTATTTAAATGGACATTAATTACAATTTATATGAAATGAATAACAGTTCTATTAATGATTTAACATGTCTAAAAAATTAATTTCCTAACATATGTTGGTTAGATCTCATCTACAGTATGGTGTTTAGCTCCAAATACAACATTATAAAGAAAAGCTTGAGCAAATATTAATATTTAGGAAAACCAGATTATTTTTAGTACATAAAGAATAATTAGAGATACTTGACTTTCTTTCAATGGAGAAAGAAATGTATTGGGAATGACACCTTTTCAGACATGTTTTATATGTGAAATATGCTATGCAGATATATGGCATCAAACCTGGATAATTCCAATTAATTCCAATTCAAAGTAATCAAGAATATTCTATTAATTAAATTTTTTCAAATGTTGGATATTATGATAAGTTTTTCGTTTGTGCAAGTTTTTGAAAGCCACTAGCCAGAACTACCAATTGATACCGCCTCTTGCCCATTCAGATGTCTTTGAATTTCTTGTCCATACAAAAACAAAGCAAACATACAAGTAATTTCTTCATGCTTCTTGAATATTTTTTTAAATATCTTTATTTTGTTTATTTATTTTTATGTGGTGCTGAGGATCAAACCCAGTCCCTCACATGTGCGAGGCAAGTGCTCTGCCACTGAGCCACAATCCCAGCCCCTTCTTGAATATTTTTAATCATCTTGTCTCCTTATGTTTCTGTTCTTCAACTAAGCCCCTTCAAAATGAAATTTTTTTTCTTAAATTTTCATTTTGTATGCAATCTGACCTTCTGGTTATGCCTTCTTTATACAAGCTGTAGTCCATAAGCATTTCGACAGACACTCTCAGGTAACAACTACACCCCCACCCCCACATCTGGCTTAGAAGGAATATTAGACATAGTATAATTTCAAATTTCCTTGCAACTCTATGCTTAATTTCTGGACCCTTCCTACTTATTTTGCCATGTAGAGAAACCAAAGGATGTCCGTGGTTGAAGAATGAATATACGAATGAACATTATTAAACACCTGAAAATGAGCTTCTTTCTTAAGAACTATCTACATCAATGGGTCTTAAATCTTTCAGTTAGCCAAAAAGATGGCAAGGATTACATAGGCACAAACAATAAAGACCCATCACAAAGTATGAGAACAGAAGGAAGTGAAAGAGAGATTGGAGGTTGAAGTGAGAATGGGTAGAGAATTATTGATGGTGAACACTCCAAGATAAATTCTTAACCTTAGAAATTATTAACCTGTCTTCATACCAAACTCCTAATAAATTATGGTAGGAAAAACCAAATACATCCTTGCAAAGGCAAAATGATACATATAGCAATATAAATTAATCTCAAATACATCACATTATGGTTTAGATATAAGGTGTTTCCCCAAAAGCTCATGTGTGAAACAATGCAAAAATTTTCTGAGGTAAAATTATTAGATTATGAGAGGTGTAAGCTAGTCAGTGAATTAGTTCACTGATATGGATTTAATGGGGCAATAACTGTAGGCAAATAGGGTGTAGTTGGAGGAAGTAGGTCACTGCGAGTGTGCATTTAGGGTTTATATTTTGTCCCTGGTGAGCAGGGCTCTTTCTCTCTACTTCATGGCTTTCCATGTTCTGAGCTGCTTCCCTGCACTATGCCCTTCCACTGCCTCACTTTGGTTCCAGAGCTATGGAGTCAACCATCTATGGACTGGGACTTTTGAAACCATGAGCCCCAAATAATTTTTTCCCTCCTCTAAGTTGTAATTGTGGGTCTTTTGGTCACAGTGATGCAAAGCTAAATAAAACAAAAGTTGTTACTAGGAGTGTGGTCATTGCTGAGATTAACCTGACCATGTGGTTCAGAAGCCTTTGGAGCTGGCTTGCAGGGTAAGGAATTTTGAAAAATTTGGAGATGCAACATGGAAAAGCTTTAAAATGTTGTAATGGAGACTAGTGGGTGATTCTGCAGGAGCTCAGAAGACCAAAATGACAATAAAACTGTTGGGAGTAAGACTGAGGTTTCAGAGGAGGATAATCATGAGGTTTCAGTGGAGAAACACTATTGGAAATTGGACGAGAGGTCATTCGTGTTATTATGGCAAAGAAGTTGTCTACATTTTGCGCATATCAGAAACTTTCTGTGAGGCTGAATTTAAAAGCAATGGACTAATTAATGTGGCGGAAGAACAGCATAGCATTCAGACAGTGGTATGGATATTGCTGGTGGCTTTTTTTCAGGTTTACTGTGATAAACAGGAGTAGAAAGCAAATCAGAAAGATTTGAAAAAGTTAAAGAGTTTGGCCAAAACAAATCTGTGTAAAACTAGGACTAAGGAAGTTCTGTTTTTTAAAGATATTATAGCCACTAATGACATGCTGAGTACTTTGCACAGAGACAACAGGAAAGATGACTTGAGGGCTTCTCAGATACTAACAAGACACTGCCCATATAGGCTCAAGGATGTAAAAATAAAAATTTATTTGAGAAGAGGCCACAAGGTTACGCTATTTGCACAGTGGGGTTTAGGAATTTGTTTCACCATGCTTAGTTATCCAAGTGCTCAAAAGCTGCAAAAGCCATGGTACTAGGAGACTTGGCTATTTCTCAGGATGTTAGCAGCCCTGGGTATCAACCACATGGTGTCAGTCTATAGGAATCAGGATGTTGGAGTTAGGGGGCCATGGAGGCTTCCACTGAGATTTTAAAGGAAGGCTTTGGAGGCCAGGCAGAGTATAGCAGGTTTGGGGTCCCTATGGGCTGTTCCTGAAGGTGATACATGAAAATGTAAGAAGGGAGACAAAGCTGCAATGGAGACTCCTAGATTAAGGATGCCAGTAATGTGGGATGTCTGCCAAGGAAAGCTGCAAGAACAGAGCAAACAAGTCAAATTAGACACCCTGTGGATTGCAACCACCAAGACAATATGGGTGGAGCTATGCAAGCTCATCTCAGAGAATATCAGGATGGCATGTGTTCCAGATGCTGGATGTGAGCCACAGGACTTTTGTGTGCTGCTGGATTTCATTCTTGATTTGGTCCTATTATTCTTTCTATGCCCCATGTATCTCCCTTTTGGAATGTACATGTTTATTCTATGTCATTTTATATTGGATATATGTAACTTGATTATGATCTTTACTCTCACAGCTAGAAGTACACTTTGAGCCTCAGATGAGGTTTTGGACTTGGACTTTGGAGAAATGCTGGAACAGTAAATACTATGGGGACTCTTGGAAATGGACTAAATGTACTTTGAATTGTGAGCTGGATATTAGCTTTGGGGGAGCTCAAGGGGAATGCTATGGTTTAGATGTGAGGTGTCCCCCAAAAGCTCTTGTGTAAAACAATACAAGAATTTTCAGAAGTGGAAGGATTAGATTATGAGAGGTATAAGCTAACCAGTGTATTAATCCACTGAAACGGATCAACTGTGTGGTAACTGTAAGCAGGTAGGGTATAGGTAGAGGAAACAGGTCAGTGAAGTGTTACTTTGGGGTTTATGTTTTGTCCCTGCTAAGCTTTCAAGGACAAAATGCTCACTCTCTCCACCCGAACACTTCCTAGTAGTCATGTCCTGAGCTACTTTCTTTCTGCATCTTGCCCTTTTTGCACCATGTTGAGCCTCACCTTGCACCCAGAGGTAGGAAGTCAGCTGTCTCTGGACTGAGACATCTGAAACTATGAGCCAAAATAAACTCTTCCTCCTTTAAGTTGTTCTTCTTGGTCCTTTAGGTCATAGCAATGTATAGCTAACTGAAACATCATGCTAAGTGAATTCAAAGGCTACATACCACATGATTCTATTTAAAATACCGGACTTGAAAAGATAACCAAAGAGACAGAAAACAGATCAGTGGATACACAGGAACCCGAAGACAGGAGGAAGGGCTTAGTAAAAGGCACATGGAGGATTTTGGGGGTTGATGAAATTATTTTATATTTTAATTGTAGTGGTGATTACACAACTATATGTTTGTCAAAATATGAAGATCTATGTACTAAAAAGGGGTGAATTTTATTCTATGTAAATAATATTTTATTAAAAATAGAAAAATGAAAAAAATTTTTAAAACTTTGTAATGGTAATTAAAATATGGCTGTGTAACTAATAAACCATACTGAGAGAAATTTATTGGAATTATTTCTAGAATATAGTAATTAATATCTTACCTTAAATTCAAATTTCAAGTATTTAAGCAGCTTACTTTTTATAAATAACAACTTTCACTTTTTCATGAATACTTAACATGTAAAAAATAAGATTATCCAGTCACATTCTATTTTAAAATTATTTTCCTATAACAAATGCAATCCCAATAATAAAATAAATGCCAAATTTTTCTGTTATTTGTGTATCCTATATTTAATTACCAAATATGATTGTATATTTGCCTTTGAATTTGTTCATAGACAGAAAAACAAGTCATCTCCAGAAGAAAAACAAAACTTCTTTTAATGTAGAATGAGTAAACATGTATTTCACCTTATTTTAGAATTTATCTTTGTTTCAGCTAACAAGATGTTGTCAAGACACAATGAGAGGAATATCAAAGAGAAAAATACTTAAATCTAATACCAATTAGAAACAACAAATCACACTGCCTTTTTCCTTTTTGTAGGATAGTTTGAGCAAGCACATAGGATTGGGACTATCATGACATTCTCAAAATTAAAATAAGCAGAGTGTCAAAGAGAAACTTTAGCCATACTTTTTTGAAAGTATAGGAAACTGATCAAGAGTTGGTGTTTTTTTTTTGTTGTTGTTGTTTTGTTTTGTTTTTTTGTTTTTTGGTACCAGGGATTGAACCTGGGAGTACTTACACTCTGAGTCACATCCAGAGCCCTTTTTTATATCTTATTTAGAGACGGGGCCTTGCTGAGTTGCTTAGAACCTTGCTGAGGCTGGCTTTGAAATCAGGATCCTCCTCCCTCAGCTTCCCAAGCTGCTGGTATTTCAGGTGTGCACCACCATGCCCAGGAAGAAAATTGAGTTTTAACACTATTTTATTGGGGATAATATAAAGTCTGTCAAACAAATTTTATTTTTACTCCAACAGACATTCTCCATAATATAAGAAAGATAAAATGTATTAAAATATGAATATTTGCAAAGTTGTATCACTGCTAAAAACTAACATCACCTGCCTTCTGTTCCCTTTGGTTGTGCTGAATTTGCAGTGGGTTGAAGAAGTCAAGGAAAGTGGCCAGAGATGGCACACTTCATGGAGTTTGTAGGCTCAGCATGAATGCACACATCACACAGTGGCATCTGGGGAAGGAAAGCAGTGAGGGACCACCATAATGAGGCTCTTCATACATTTTGACAGTCTCCAAGGGAAGAAGAAAGTTGTTTCATGAGATTTGGGACAAAACTTCTTATTTTTGGTGCACCACATAAAATCTCTTTTCCACTTTCTTTAAAACAAGCTACCGTAAAGATATGCAGTACTCCTGTAGTTGGGACTGGTTTCTTTTCTTGTAGTGCAATACACAAACTGGAACATGGGTGACGAATATTTTACATAGGTCATCAATATGTATGTCTTTGCATGTAAAGTCCATTAAAAGAGTGACATTCTATTTATTTGAAGAAAAAAATCAGTTTAAAAATCAGCTTATCAAACTTCACACTCTTTCTGGGTTAGTGCCATGAACAGCTAAATATATTACTGAGTTCAAAAGACCAAGGCAAATTTGTGAATGAATTAATATTTATGGAATGGTAGTGACAAGAACCTCAGGTAACAGAGTGCCAGGTGGTTGTTTCTTAATCCTGATGGGCTCAACTCCACATGTGTTCCACCTTCACCTCTCCTTGTTTCAGCATTTTGGATAAACAAGGAGAGGCTCCAATTAGGGGAGGGTGATCTCATGGGATAAGAAAATTGAACTAAAAAAATTTTAGATTTTAACTGAGACTGCTGAGCTTCACCAGAAAAGTTATTATGATACTTTATGTTTGCATTAAATGGATTTTTTAAGAAAGTATCATTCTTATGCACACATATGTGCACAGGGTAGGGAGGAGACATTTTATAGTTTCATACTTGATTCCATTTCATACTTGATTTGTAAATTGTTTTAGTTAGAAGTAAACTAAAAGCTAATCCCCTGTCTCTTTAATTTAGAAGGAAATGATTCACCTAAAATCAGATAAAAGTTACATACAGATGTAGTACCTGTATGCAGGCCTCTGCACACTTAACATAGGAGCTTTGTAGTAAACCAACTTGGCTATTTTTATAATCTTTTCAGAACTATTCATCTTCATTCTCACTCTAATATACATTGTTATCCAAAAAGTTGTTTAATGCAAAATTTCCTACTTGCAACAAGGAAAGGGTGCACTGGCACTTGGAATAAGCAAATCAGAGACACAGAGGGCACTGGGTATCTAAAGGGCAGGGCAAGAGGAGCAGAAGGTGTGCATTAATTTTTTTTTAAAGGAAAAAAAAAAGAGAGTTCATTACATATATAACCCAACTCTGTCTTGCTTTAGAGTTTCTCAAGGGTCCTACATCACTAGTGGTATAACAGATATCAGAATTATTTTCATACAGGAGGAAAAGAGAAAAATGACACAAAATAGGCTAAGAAGGGAAACCTGTTCTGTTTCTTCTTCATTATCAATAGAAAACATTATAAATTCTTTTCTATACTCTTAAGAGGTTTAGACTAAAATATCAAGTTATTTTAATTTTAAATATGAAACAAGTGCTGAGGGAAATCCATAAGATATGATGGTTATAAGAAAACATTTGTGGGTTTTTGTGGCATTATGTAAAGAGTTGTATCATTCATTCATGAGTTCATTCACAAGCAATATGAGGAAGCTAAAAGGTAGGACTTTAAATTTGGAGAGTTAAAGTTTTCATCAAATCACAAACCTTCAACCTGCTCTGTTTAAGGGTATATGTTATGGGGGGGTAGGTGGATAAAGGAAATTTGTAAACTTCTGTTGAGTTATCCAGTGCAATGAAGTAAAGCCATCTAGGTTGGTTACAAAACCCAGAATCTCAAAAGAGACCTTGATTCTATCCATTCCCCTCCATTTTTTACTACAAATAGTCCCAGAAATATGTAGTTTGTCCATGTTGTGTTCATGGTATACCCATTAACATTATATACAGTACTTATGTGATTTACAGTAAGATATATTAATTAATTAAATGTCAACTTAATTTATGCTAAACATTATTATATTAAAGCACTAAACTATTCAGAGGTTGTTTTCCAAACCATAAATATCCACTCCTAAATTTCAAAAGTTAAATGTACTACTATTTCCCAGATCAAGAATTAATTTTTTTAAAAAAAGGTGTATAAAATTGAGCTGGGGCTGGAGTGGCTCAGTGGTAGAGCACTCGCCTAGCACATTCAAGGTTCTGGATTTGATCCTCAGCATCACATAAAAACAAATAAAATAAAATAAAAACATTGTGTCCAACTATAACTATAAAAGATATTTTAAAAATAAATAAGTAAATAAATAAAATTGAGCTGGACATAAGTTCACCTGAGATGACTCTGCCAATGTAATAGTGAAGAGTTTTTTGCAAATGTAAAATGGTATCAAATGATTGTAGGATGAAAAGTAATTTTGATTACATGAAAAACAAGTTATCCAATGATACAGATTAAAGTACTATCTGAGGCCTCCAGTGAGCTATTCATTCTTTCATAAGCAGAGACATAAGCAGCTGTTGGAAGGCTTACATAAGACCGCTCTACTGTATGAAGAATAATGTGGTACCTGCAATAGTTCAGGTAGGAGACAATGGTGTATTTGACCACATTGGTAGCAGTGGTTTTACAAATATATATATATATATATATATATATATATATATATATATATATATATATAATACATGCATATTTTATGTATTAGATTACACATAGTATAGTTAGCAGTGGTTTTACAAATATATATATATATATATATATATCATGTATATTATATGAATTAGATTACACATAATATACATGTAAACCAAATAAATATATATATATAAATATATACATGTATGTGTACACACGCACACACACACACACACATGATTATTATTGTGTTGCCATTTAACTAGAGGCAAACTCCAAAATAGAACAAAAAAGAAAGACAAAAACAAAGTGAAGAGTTAGAGACAGGCTTACAGATAAAGATCAACTAAAACCTGGAACACAAATTTGGGTGAAATAATAGTGACAAATAGTTCTGAAAGATGTTGGGGATCATTTTTTAAATGAGATGATTTTATGACAGTCTACATATGCTAAGATGCTAAGATATTTGGATTAGTGTACTGTTAAGTTTCTCCTCACTATCTACCAGTGAGAAATGTTAAGCTTTCTCCAAAATATGTCTGCCATTGATTTCTTTTTCTTCTCCTCAAAATACACTTTAAGAAAGTTTGGGTTTTCTTAAGGTTTAAATAAAGTTGCAAAATCATGGCTACAGTTGTATATATGTACCAAAATGATAGAAAATAAGAATGAGGCAGAATGCATTTTCACAGAATACGTTATCAAATAACACAGAAGTTGAGAAGAAAGAAAAAAAATGTATACCAAAAAAACTTGAAGTTCTTTTCTAGTAGCATCCTTTGTTTTGGGAATTCAAAGTTAATTTCTTTAACCTGTTGAAAAAAACCTGTGACATCCTAATGGTATCATCTTTTAGACTTACATTAGAAAAATCTTCAAAAGAAACTGCTAAAAACTTACATAAATTTTAAATTAACATTATCTTCCATGAAATATATTTTAAGTCTACCAAGACAGAAATTGAAGGAAATTGAGGAACATTAATAAACTAAAAACGCTGAGAGCTTTTAAACCCCTGGGAATTCATTTGCTTCACAGTAATGTGCTTTTTCAACATTAAATTTTATTCACTCTTACTAATGAAAATAATTTGCCACAGTAGAAAAGAATGAAGACATCAGTGTCCTATGACATATTTATCAATATAAGGCAAAGGTATGTTCTAGATATCCTTGGTGGATAGTAGGAAGAGCAAAGAGTACAACTGAGTAGGAAGCTGAAAGCAAGCTATAGTTGAGTACACACATTTCAGATGTCAAGGAATTCAAAGGGTTTAACCGGGGATTCCACCACAGTTGAGATGAAGAAAAAAGTGTTTAAATAAAAATTTATTCAAAATTTAAATAAACCAAAATATTTTTTTTAGTTTAAGTTGTATGTGGAACGTTGGAAAATTTAACAAATATAACACGATTTACAAGGAGTAAACAAAAGTTCACCATTACAAAATGAAAAAGTAAAAGTGAATCATAAGCTACAAATCACCTAAACACAATATTGTTTTAAAAATGAAATAAGCATGATGCCAGTATACCTCATTTTAAATACAAATATGTTAAGTTGCCTCTAGGCAAATATCTGTATGAATAAACATAATACCTGATCACTCCAACTATAAAACTAAAATTATACTTCTAAGATTCGCTAGGCAAATACTTAATAATACTTCATTTGAAGAAACAGCATATTACTAAAGCAACTATCTAAAGAAAAAAACAATAGTTTTAATGAATACTTCTACTGCAAACACCTCACCACATACATATATGTTGACTTTTTTTGTTTGAATATTACCATTGTTACACATAATACAACATAATTCTCTAAAACCCTCTCTATGGCATCTTTTTAATATTAGCTTCTTAGTCATAATAGTTTTTTCACGTTTTACCAAAGCTGATTATTTTTTGTTTGTTTCTTTTGTCTGGAAAATTTGGATCAAAGAAAGAATAAACATAAGGGGCAGAGCAGAGTATATACAAAAATATCACATAATAATAAGACAAGTATATACACAAGTAGAAGTACCTATGTATTTTATCAAGAAAGAATATCTACCAGGAAAGAATTTCCACAGGAAAGACTATGCTATGAGTATTTATATAATTCAATAATAATGAGTGTTCACATAATCAATGTTTGGTTAAAAAAAAAAAGTAAGAGCACTTTTAGATACCCCTTCTCTCTATGTTTAAAATGTAAGAGAAAACAAAACAAAAAATATTTGTGGGACCCATTTCAAAGTTCTGAAAAACAAATGAAGAAGCTAAAAGTTTGGAAGGAAATCAATGAAAATGACCTAATAGGCCTCATGAAGGGGGAAAAAATGCCCAAATAACTTATATTATTTTGCTTGATAAAGACTATATAAGTGATAAAACATTTGTCCAAGTATATTAAGAGATAAATACTCAGACCTAAAAAAATTTTTTATTGCATTCAAAGAATGAAGAGATCCAGACAAAACCATGTAAAATTCAAATTAGGCCTTAAACTTCCTGCCAACCATAAACATTAGGATATGTTTTTTAAAAGTTTCAAGCACCTGAATTACCATTACAGAAGTCTTAAGAATTCAAGCAGCTCTTTCTGGGTTGGATTTGCTCCAATTTGTTGGAACTATGAATTAAAGGCCACATCAATAAAACTGCTTCAAAAACTTACACAAATATTAAGATCTCATTGAACCTAATAAAAGAAACAGACTTTCATTTATCAAGGAGCAATATTAATTTGGGCACTGCTTAGGACATTTTAGGTCCCTTCACTTATTGATAAAAGTACTACTATTTATCAGAAAGCTTTAAAAATAGTTTGAGTATGCCAAAAATGAATATTCAGTAATTGTGATGGAAGTGATTCCATTTCTGAATTCAACTAGGATTTCCAATTTTGTCTACTAACAATCATGTCAAGAAAACTTCTTTCTGAAGTGTGTCCTAAATCACATTCTTTTCTTACAATCAATGACCTCTTTCTGATTTAATTCAGAAAGGCAGAAAATATATAATCACACCCATCATTCTGTTTTTTATCAATATTATAACTAATAGCAGATTTAACATGAGATTGTTATCACAAAAATATAATAAGAGTGATGAGGCAGAGCCAACTATAAATCCTTTTAAAAATCACAAATAATACCCTTTTTATGTAAGTGTATTCTGTATCCCTCATATCTTCTCTTGAAATAAAAATAGTTGCTGAATTTGTTTGACTACATTCATTACAGTGTTATCACCCTATAAATCTCTATCAAACCAGGTATTTAAATATGCTTTTCATAAAGCATAATATAAGCATACCTTTACACTAATAGGTATGTTGTTTTGTACTTTTGGTAGCTTGCTCCTACAAAGGGAATATTACTTCTCATAACAGGTTATCTATAGATAAAAATGTATGTTTCTTCCCTATTTAAGGTTCCTAGAAAATTACAAATTTTTAAGCAAAACAATTACAGCATCATCAGTGCAGGGAAAGAGAACTCCAATGACAGTTTACTCAGACAAAACTAGTTTACAAATTTATTCATATCATAATGTAATTAAAGGCCTCTTTCCACTCCAGAATATAAATTCTATGAAAATGATATACCAAAGCATAATTTGGGCCATTTTGAAAAAAAAAAAAAACATTTACAAAGGAGTTCATAACTGTTATCTGTATATTTTCTCCTTTAATTGCTCCATTTGTTATAATACACACTAAAGTGGAATGGTAACATTTTAATCAGCTATGTATAAAAACTAAAGTATTTATTGTATTCATATTTAAATTGAATGTTAAAAATGATTTCCTGAAAAAACCTTTTATTGTGTGTGCTCAAAAGTGAACTTTAAGCTGATCTTATATTGAGTGCGCTCTTTTCTCCCACAACCTAGAGAGAGGAATCATCAGGTTTCTAGCAAAACTACGTAAATTAATTGCAAGTAAACATTTCTTTTATTTAAGAAAACAGTGAAATGTTGGGTTTCTTAAGGAAGTATTGAGCAGACCAAACCACTGAATATGGGTCAAGTTAAGTGATGGATGGATGGATGGATGGATGAAAGGAAGGAAGGAAGGAAGGAAGGAAGGAAGGAAGGAAGGAAGGAAGGAAGGAAGGAAGGAAGGAAAAGGGGCTTTAAAAAGCTCTAAAGCATATATGAAATTTTATGGCCCTAATGATCACAGTGTATATAACCTTATATTCACTGTAGGAATGTACATGCAAATAAATCAAAATTGTAAATTGTGTTTAACTGCATTAAACAAACACTACATTTAAAAATTCCAGTACACTGAGAATATACTTATCCATAACTCATAGTGACAGAAAAGATAAACAGGGCCTTTGACAACATAAAACGTTTGCTGAGGTATGGCACAATGCAAACTTGAAGATGAAAATATCTCAAAGCTCATCTTCAATTCAATTTGACCTCTGACACAGATTTGCTATTAAATACACTCCTCCCTGTATCCACTGCTGCCTAACCAAACTATCTGAGTTAGGAGACAGTGCAAAGATGTGCCTTCGAGGCAAACTTTTGTTTTCTAGTTTTTCTAGAGTTTTCTCCCCCAAATACTTCCAGTTGGAAAACGTCCACTTCAGCTACTTGACACCAGGGCGTCACTTTTTCCCTTGGGCTTATCTGCTACTATGTAACTATTCTTCCAAGTAGACTGTGGGCATGTTGGGAGGTAGATCTTTTCAGCACTTCTGAATCCATGATGACTGCAAATATCACACCTTACACACTCCCACAGGTCTTTCACACTCTTCTCCTTCCCGCCCCTTCTGAAACTCACCCAGACCACTTGGTGCTCTTCATGTCGCCAATGCCTGCCCACCTGGAAGCAACCAGTATTAAGTACTCCAGGAATAATCCTCAAGATCAAGCAACTGCCTGGATTTCAACATGTGGTGAAAGAAAACGTGTGTGGGGGTAGGCATATGAGCGTTACAGATAGCAGCTGTCCATTAAGTGGTTTAAATCTGTTGGTTAAAAAGCTGAGTAAACAAATACACAGATGGGTCTAGTTCCTTGGGGATTCAGGATTCTGAGGAGCCTCCCAAGGTGGCCAGTTCAGCCTCTCTTGATTCAAAACGCCCTTCGGTTCCGCTTTCAAAAGCCCCAGACCTGCACATCACATCGCCTTTCTCTTCCTGTTCCTTCTAATCAAAGTGTCACCCTACGCGCCAGGTGCCCTTAGAGACTTACCTAAGAGAGCTCAGAGTCAGAACAGTAAGACAACTTTTCATCCGTGCGCTAGAGGCCCGAACACCTACTGCAGGGGAGAGCCCACATCGAGGTGAGGGGTCGGGGAAGGCTGGCCTCTGGGATGGGGAGAGACGCACCCGCGGCGCGCACGGCCAGAGAGGGTCTGGCCCGCACCGCTGCCGCACGTGCCCGCCGGAGCGCGAAGGATCTTAAGAGACCCTGGCTTTGCCCCCGCGGGCCTCCGCGGACCTACAGGTAAAAGCCTAGGGAGACACTCTCCCTTTTTCCGAAAGGTGTCTGTGCCCCTCCCACATTCCCTCCCTAAATACCCTAAAGCAGGATTTCACTCCAAACCCACCAAGAGTGAAGAGTCCGGTCCAAGGCGGAATAAAAGTAAAAACCAGGACAGATCCCTGGGGGAAGCAAGCAGTGCTAGAGCATGGACCTGGGTAAGAGCTCGATCAGGGGCAGCAATTGAGATGTAAGGTTGTCCTGAAGAGTCACTAGGGGCCAGGAGTTTCTTGACAGGAGAAACAAGAGTGCCCCTTGAACTCTCTAGTTCCTAGAGAAGTACTTTTGAAATGAACGCCTAAGTACCTAACTTAGGGAGGAGAAGCATGCACTTGCCCAATTGAGTAAATAAAGGTCAGCAGTTGGATCAATATAGTGTGCGCTTCTAAACCGCCAGATGTTTTTACTGTTGTTTCTGGGGGCGGGGGGGAAGAAGAGGAAAAGACAACAAACAATAATAATAATAAAAAAGAGTAAACAAACACACATCTGGTGTTTCGACACACATTTTTCCCCAGCCGCGGTCTCTCTGGACCATGCAACATTTTGCTTATTCAAAATTAAAAATCCTGATCCAACAGCGAATCTCCCTTTTCTCGACTCACCCTTCCCCCATACAAAGCAAAATGCAAAAAGAACAACAAGTGGTGATGTTGGGTCCCGAACGTGACCCCAACGCTGAGCCGAAATTTGACACATGTCACACTCGCCCCGTGGCGCGGAGCACTGGCGCTGGGGCGAAACTTTGCCGCGGCGGTGAGAGGAGCGCGAATAAAGTCGCTGCCCGGGCCGGCGTGGAGGTGGCTGGGACAGGGTGGGGTGCGGAGGTGCAGCGCGCCAGAGTGAGGGCGAAGAAACTTACCGCGACTGAGGACGCGGTGGGCAGCGTCCCAGAAGGTGGCACCCGCGGCTCCCAGGCAGAAGCCCCCAAACAACACACCCACGCGCGAGTCCCGGCAGCTGCTGCCGCGAGTGGGGGGCGCGCCCGGGGGTGGGGGCCGGAGGAAGCCACAGCCCGCGGATGCGGCCGCCGCATAAATAACCAGAGCGGGCTTTCGCGGGCGGGCTGCGGGTGGCTTGGGGCTCGAGCCGGGGCGAAGCAGCGGCCGCGGAGCTGCACGCGCCGGCGTGTCTCGCGCTTTCTCGGAGGCTCGCGCTGTCTCGCGCTGCCGCTCCCCCCACCCGGATCTGCGTGCGTGTGTGTGTGTGTGTGTGTGTGTGTGTGTATGTGTGTGGGTCTGTGTGTGTATGTGTGCGCTAGCGGGCGCGCGCACCCGGGCGCGCGCGCGTGTTGTTGGCAATGCAAACTGTACACACACTGCGCGCGGGGCCGCCTCTCTTCCAAGGGGCGGGGTGGGGGAAGGGACGCCTCAGAGGATTCTGAAGTACTGCTGGGCCACTTGTTTGTTTTGTCTTACTTTGCGCTGTTATTGTTGTCGTTGTTGTTGATCCAAAAAGTGGTTTGGAACCAGCCGGTTAAGATGCCTGTCTCCCCACTCCAGCTATCCCCCACTGTCCCCCAACTTCATGGGAGGGGGAAATGCGGGATAGAATATTGTTCGGATTGGCAGTGGAGCCTCCAGACTGACGTCAGGTCCACCTGCTATGTAAACAACTCGCTGGAGAACTTGTTTGTTCTGCGCCTGATCTTCCCCCACCCCCACCCTTCTCTCCACCTCCCGCTCCGCCTCCTCCCGCTCGCCCCAGACGGCGAGTCAGGGAAGGGGGTGGGGAGGGAGGCGAGAACAAAACCGTATGCTGTATTGGCAAAGCCGAGTTGTGTCTGCTGCTTCTTGGCAGTCCCCAAAGTACGTCCTCTCAGCAGACGGAGCTGCTGGCAAATGAAACAGGGGATTCCACGTGAAGTGCAGAAAGCCTCGAAGGGATCCAAAGCCCTTGGTGGCAGGTAGTTAAAGTACAAGGGAGTCAGAAAGGGAGACCCCAGCGTGCGTTAAAACGCTGATTGGCCTTTCTTTTCATGGTGTGCGCCTCTATGGCCCTGGGCGGAGAAAGGCCGAGTGTCTTTCTCACTCTTCATTGTCGTGGCTCCGGTCTCACTTGGGCCCGGGAGTTCTTGGGCTTCCTGGTGATCGCGCAGCCCAGGTCACCGAGGCGGGGCTTGGAAGAACGGGGGCCACGGAGCTGGGAATTTTAGGGTCTGAGGCTTTCCTGACGACCCTAACAGTTACTGGGGGAAGCAAAAGTAACAAGAATGAAAGGAGAGAAGAAATTGCCAGAGCCTGCTCCACACGCCCTTCAAAGCCGAAGCGCCGGTGTGCGGGATGCTCTGGCCTTGTCTCCAGCACCTGGTCCCTGATCTATCCGCAGGGCGTGAAGCGGCTTGCTGGCCCGCGCAGGACCGAGGGGAATGACAGGGGAAAGGCCGAAGGCAAGACAGCCCGTTTGGGACGCAAGACCAGAATTTGGGCAGGGGTTCCTCCGGAGCCCCTTCCTAGCCCAGGCGCCAGGTGGGCGGTCACTCCCTACCATCTCCCACCAGCCCCTCCTCAGGCTGCCTGCCCGCGGGCGGTGGACCCTCCGCCCGCTGCGTTTTCTGCGCGCTCGCCGCCTGAGCCTGTGCTCTGCTCACAAGTCAATCGCAAAGCGTGGCTTTCCGAAAGGCGCTGAAACTTTTTCTCCAAATAGCTGCAGCCAAGAGGCCGCAGTGAACCGAGCTTGGCCCGGGACTTCTTCCCGACCCTCCTCCCCGGAGGAAAAAAAACGGCTAACTTTAACATCTCGGTGGCAGAAGAGTGGGTGGTGGTGACTGGGAAGATGAGTGAGCAGCACCAACTTGCCTTCAGACTCTTCCCTTTTCTCAAAGAGCAGCACGCCCTTTTCTCTAAAGGGCAGACGCGAGCTCACACACACACTTGGCACCAACTCTCCCCTTCAGAACCCGCAATTCTCCCGGGGAGGAAGCAGCCCTGGCACCCACATTTGTAAACATGCCGTCAGGTTTTCTAGTGAAACCAATTAAGTCAATAAGCCACGGGGCTGGTTTTAGAAGGGCGGCCCCAGCCAGGAGTACAAGGACCTAGGTAGACTAGGAGCTGAATCGCTGTGCTGTTAGCTTTTAAACTCCAGGCAGTCGTTAAGTTGCTCTGCTTATGGACTGTATTCTCACTCTTTTCCAAATGGTCTTTGCTAAATGCCGGCTGAACTGTGGACAGATGATCCGAATCTTTTTTAAAAGATGGGAACGCAGAGAGGAGGAGGGAGCAGTCATTAATATTAGAAAACTCCAGACCCAAATGGCCCTACCTTGCCCTTATGAAAGGTGGGAATTATGTTATGTTAAGTAATCTGCGTTTATGCTTCGCTAACAAACCCAAATTAAAACGGACTCTCTGAATTAACCTGCAACTCTTTGGGAAAAGTGGAAGGGCAAACGGTCGAAATCCTTAGAAAGCCTAGAACGTCCCTTTCCACGGGATTTGTGAATAAAGGTAATAGAACAGTCCAGAGGTCTACAGCGTCTCACTTCTTTTTCTTCTTCCTCCCTTGCATACTTCAACCCCACTTACTTCCCCTTCTCTCCAGGTGTCCTGAGGAAGTGAGCTGGAAACATGGATTACAAAGGAGTCTGGGCCACTGGAAGATAATAAGTTCAAGTTCCTAGAGAGGAGAAGGAGGGTTACTTTCTCAAGCCTTGGAGAGGAATGGGTTTAGTTAGCCTTTCACTCCCCCCCCCCCTTTTGTACACAAAGACACGTTTTGGTGAAATTCGCAGCCTCTGACGCTTCTTTCCTACAAGTACAAATAGCCAAGCATCTAGAGGTGCAAAAGGCTATCTCAGTCGGAGGAACTCATCTTCATAAACTGGCTGCACACCCTCCCCAGGCGTCTTTGTAAGACAGACTGTACCCCCAACCCCCCTTGTGCCCCTGTTTATCTTCACCCCTTTATCTCTTCCTTGCCTGCTGCGGTTCCCCTGGCCACCAACCCTTCCCGACGGGAAGACGCCCTGGGAGTAGAGAAAGCAGGTCCTGCCAGGAGCCGCTGCCCTTGCTGGACCCCTCTGCCACAGCCAATGGGCTGGGCTCGGGTTCGAGAGGTGAAAGTTCAGGCCCAGGGCTCGCCGCTCGCTCCCCTTCTCCTGTCGCCTCCCTCCCAGCCCCCGCTTCTGGCCACACTGCAGACATAACCGGCTACCAGGGGCTGCCACGGTGGCACGTAGTTTGTTGATGGGTGGTCATAAAATATATTTATTTGCAATTCCTTGAACTCGCCCACCACCCCCGCCCCAGCATGGCCCGGAACACTGCAGGCTTTGTTCGCCCCGGCTGCTGCTGGAGCCGGCCGGGGTTTAGCGCTCTGTGCTAACAGACTCCAAAAAAGTTCAAGTATAATAATAGGAAAACCGGGTTTCCGCAGCGGAGGAAAACGCTGAAAGGGCAAACAGCGAACGAATAGTTTTCTTTTGCACAAGTCACTGGTCAGCTCACTGGATCACGCCAGCCTTTAAACGAAACACTGCTTATCCTAGAGAGACAGAAAGCCAAATTCTGTCCCTGAAGTCGCCGCACAGCTCGTAGCCACAGCTCAGGTCTGCTTTGGAGCACGTGGGTCTGCAAAAGTCATTTAAAGAGGTTCCAGGGAAAAGTTAAACTGGGTTACTGGGTGAGTGAGGAGTTTCACTAAGTGGACCTCGAGGCTCGCTCACGAAAATTTATTTGATTTCCATTTTATTTTACGATGAAACCGCAAATCAACAAAATCCGAAGCACTGCTCTTTTGCGGTCCCAAGGAAAGATAAATTCGTTTGAAATGGTATCTGCCAGCGTATCTTGTGCGAAATAAACCACACCAAAAGAGACTAACTAAAGCTATTTTGAAGAAAAGCGACGTACGCAGATGACACACTAGAAATGTTTAATGTTAATAATGCTCTGAATTAGCCGCTTGGATTTTTAGTTAATTGTTATAAAAATATAGTTATCCACATACTTAAATCTGTTTTTTCCAGAACTTTGAATCTAACAACAACTACATTTTTCTTTTAAAGCCATCTTCAGGGTATTTGTGACTTACGCCTAAATTTTAACTCACTTATTAGATGTCTGGAGGATCACAATTTTAAAAAGCATTTTTTTCCCTGCTAAAGACACCACCGCAAAGTTATATTACTAAAAATAGTCTGTAAGAAAAAATCTTTAAGTGTAAGGCAAAATGTTTTTTCTTCCACACAGAAAGAGGCACGTACCAGGTTCCAATTTTTCACTTCAACTGCAGTTTTCTGAAGATGAGTAAATAAACAGACTCCTTTAACGCAATCCATCCCCACTCTCCTCCCAGATACATTTAGGAAAAATAGAAAATTCTAGTTTCACCGAAGTCAAAACAAGGGTAATATGTGTTACAATGTCAAATTGGATGTAGATGTTGTGAAATTGGTGGAGTTACACCACCATCTGTCGTTAACCTTCGGGACTACAAAATTTGGGACCTATAATAAATCTTAATGAGCTTTCCCAACTTTTTTTTTCTCTTTTTTTAAATCACAGACTATACTTCCCATAGTGTTTTTATGACCTGTGGTCTGAATTTATGTGGATCCTGAAGAAACAAATGTTTGTTTATAAGCCCTCTACTTCTACCAGGATTCCCTACTCTTCAGAAACAAATACCCCACATCTGCCAGCCTGCAGATAAAGCCTTTCCAAATCAGTTTTAGGTCTGCAGATTTCCATCGCCCCCAGCTTCTACCCTGGCATCTACTAAGCTGCTGATATGAACCATGGAGACTCAACTTCAGGGGCCAG
Organism: Urocitellus parryii; assembly: GCF_045843805.1. Taxonomy (NCBI): domain Eukaryota; kingdom Metazoa; phylum Chordata; class Mammalia; order Rodentia; family Sciuridae; genus Urocitellus; species Urocitellus parryii. The sequence continues at coordinate 39,644,194 of NC_135533.1, read as the reverse complement.
CAGTGTTTTGCAGTGAAAAATGATGCCCAGTTCTCCCTTAAATAAATACAACCTAATTTTTTGTTAATATAGCTAATCTTAAAACATGTAACTACAACATGTCTCTGCTAAGAAGTTGAATGCAAGTGTCAAAAAAAATGACTGGAAGATAGTTAATATTAGATTCTAGTTTTGATTGATCCTGTTGTAAAGACAAAGATGGGTTGCTCTGGGATAGAATCTTCCAGGCAAAATAAAGTCTATACAAAAGAAGACTTTATCCAAATGAATACAGCAAAAGGACAATTACTGAATAAAGATTTCCAATACTGAATCAAAAGCCTCCATCATGAATTGAACACTACATCTTTTTTACACAACACTCCAAAGGTATAATATATATATTGTATCTATATTTTAAGTGTTTCAGAATATCTTACTGTATAACATTGCACCCCTTTCTGTTTTAATAAATTGGTTATCAAGTCTATATTTTCCAAAAAATAAAAAATAAAAATGAATTAAACCAAAATGCAATGGCTTGCTTATATTCATACTAGAATAAGTTGAAATATACAAAATTGTCTATATTTGAACTACACAAACGACAATTTCATAGCATTTAAGTTAATAGAATCCAGATCCTTCTGAGACATAGTCTAAGACTAAGCCTACTTAAATTGGCCAATCCCTGATATTTACTTCCTGCCACGTTGATTCAAATATGCAGAGCTGCCTGACATAAGAGCCCTTTGCCTGTTGATGTTTCTAACATTAAATTAGTCTTAGAATTGGTATGTCTCAGAATTACTATGAAATTTTAGAACTAAAGGAAACTTCAAGATAGTCTAGTCCACTCTGCACATTTTAAAAATCATAAAGGAAAAACCAGACATGAAAGCAAAGTCCCATAGCCAGTTGGTAAAACTTCAATTATTATTGAACTGCTTAATATTTCTAAACATATAATCACCCTTTTTCTTTCTTATTCCAGAAAAAAAAAAGGCATTTTATCCACATTTCCCCTGGTCTCTACATTTTCTTCACATCCATCAAAAATACTGTGGTTCAGTGATAGCAAAGCCTATCATATTTCATTACAATACTGAAGATGGTTAACTGTCATGTCCTATCCACCATAGTACATGGGATGGGGGGAGTGCTTCTTCAAAAGTCAATTCGTGGACTGGCTTAGTGGTGCATCCCTCATATAGCATGTTTTACCATGTTTGAGGCACTGGGTTCAATCTTCAGTAGTACCACATAAAAATAAATAAATGAAATTAAGGTATTGTATCCATCTACAACCAAAAGAATTTTTTTTAAAAAGTCACTTAGCTACAAGATTTTTTTTTTCAATCATGTAAAGCGTGCATCACTGTTGATTACCTGTGCTCATCATAGAAAAACTGATGGCAAGAGGTGCTAAAGCAAGCCATAGTTTATGATATTTTTCAGGGTTAATTATCTCAGGGACTCATGGGAGGAGAAACCAGCAACTTGCCTTCACCACACTTTAAAGAGATGAAAGCATTATAAGGCTGTGAGGCAAAACAGCACTGTTTTTTTAAGCCATGAGTGAAAAATAACTACATCAAAGTTCTATATCAGTATAGATTTTTACTTTGAATACTATATGACATCTATAACCAGTGTAGCATGCTCCCCAAATATACTAAAGTGGTTAGTTGTAAAAAAAAAAAAAAAAGCTACATAGAATGTCAGTTATTGGCCCACTTCTCCTTCCCTTATGCTCCTCCTCATTCTTATTCTCCTTTGTATTTCCTTCTCCTCTATTTCACCTCCTTTTTTTCCTCTCTCTGCCATGATTTTTGTTTCACTACTTTCACAATGACAACTTCTAAAATTTCCTACAGATATTTCTTACCCAAACACCAAATCTGTCTATTCAATTGTTTGTTAATAGCACCATCAGAATTATGTAGACATACCAGGTTCCCCACTTTTTTTCTTCATCAGCTATATTTTAACTTCACCTTATTCATCGTCAATGATAACTTAATCCACTGAATCCTTAAAGCCAAAAAGATCTAAGTCACTCCCTCCATCTTCTCATATCCAAACAGATTAGGCTTTGTGTATTTTTACTTATTGAGTCTTCCATTGCCCTCTTCCATCTATCCCCAGGGTTGCTGCTTTGCTTTCATCCTTCACAATTTCTTACTCAATCATTCTTGATAACTTTCCAGTCACCTTTTCTATATTCATATCTCTTGTTTCCAGTGCATCCCCTTTATTACTATCTAAAACACATGGTATCTAGAATCTGGCAAAGGTCCACTACAGCCGGTGAGATAAAAGGTTAAGTGTTTTGCTTGCCACAACAAATATGCATAGCAAGTAGATGTTTAAAATTCTTTTTTTGAAATGAATGAATGAAAATTGTACCCCCAAAATATACTTTAAATGTTCAGTACATACTGTCAGAACATTAGCTGTATTCTAGCTGTATATCATTTTCAGAAAATTTGTAAGTCTGCTTTGCTACCCAAATGTCTGGCTAAAACAGTTGCAACTGAAGATTTTCATTATTTTTTATATTAGAAAACTTAGCAGATACGTTTAAAGATATATTAAATCTGGCATTCAAATTCCCAACTATATCATTTAATGGCTCAACAAATATTTATATACTAAGCACTGTGGTTTCTTTTCTGAGAATCAATCTGAGAATTAAAGATATGTAAGATTAGATCCCTGACCAGACTTACATTCTAGTAAATGAGATATATAAGTGGACTATTTCAGTCTAACATGAATTTCAGGAAAACATAACATAGAGGTAGTTCTAGTATGGAACCAGAGAAAATATTTTTGAAGGCTTCAATTAGAAAGTGACCCAGCTCTATTTTTTCTGTTTCTTTTAGTTTCTTTTAGAAAATAAAGGTAAGAATACACCTTTTGATAAAAATATGTAATTCACCAAATAGCAGCCTTAGAAAACATACCATCTTTTGACAAAGTCACAAATTTGTGGTTTAAAAAAGATGGTTATATCAAAGAAAATAGTGGGTTTAACAGTGAAGAGGCACTAGATCAGTTCCTTGAATTATTTCATGTTACTCTTACTCATGGAATACATTTTTATCAAAAGATTATTCCTAATTTGTCATAATTTCACCACAGGAAATTAATTTTAAAACAGGAAATGAAAAGAAAGTAAAAGCAAAAGAACTGAAAAGAAAAAAGACAAGAACTTATAACTGTTCTGAATTTAAGAAGGGATTTGCATGTTTTCTTCTCCCAGTATCTTCTCTCTCAAGCCAGGAAAGACAAGATGGTCTCCTGGAGACAGTCATAGGAAATTACCTTCCCTTCTCTCTTCTCCCACTAACCACCTTGAATGTACCTATCAAGGTACATTCTGGTTTTCTTCCTCTCTTTTCTCCCAGGCCCTTAGTAAATCAGTAAATTAATCTTTCTATCCCCTCCTCCCCCCTCCCCTCCCCCCCCTCGCCCACAGCTCAGTTGTATATTCTCTTCCCTCTAAATTCCTTCCACTTCTCACTAATTCTATTTCTTCTCTTGCTTCTTTTCCAGATTCACACAAACTCAAAATTATGATTGCTCTATTTAAGAGCAGAGATAGTATTATAAGGAATTAAAGAACAGGGAAACTAGCATGAAAATAAAATACTAGTACTCTTAGTTTTGTTTTGTTTCATTTTGTTTTGGTACTGAGGAAGAAACCTAGGGGCACTTTACCACAGATCTACAGCCCCCATCTTTTTTTCTAATTTTAGTTTTGTTTTATTGCTGAGGTTGACCTTGAATTTATGACCCTCACGATTTAGCCTTATCACACCCACCTATTCAGTTTTAAAACACAGAAAGTCTTAAGGGAGCAGTGAAACACTTAATCTTATATCCTGTCAATGAATTGATAAAACTCAATTGGAAAACAAATTGGCAATTTGGGCTAAATTAGCTAAATTTTAATCCAAAGGAAATGATCTGATATACAGATACAGATAAAAAAATTATGTAAGGTATTTTCTCATTAGAATCATATTTAATAGCACACATTATTTGGAAACAATATAAAATGTCAACAATATACAATATAGTCTAGCCAATAAAATAATATTTATAGGAAGGATTAATGAAATAAATTGTTCTTGTTAATATTATTTGAGGGACAATAGCACATAGAAATTTATCAAAAGATGACCTATAAGAAAAATACCATTGTGATACCACCCTTCAAGAGAGACCACAATAATTCTTACCTCCTGGAATTAATAGCCTTGTGTTGTCCCTTCCCTTAATGTTCAGCCTTAGTTTAAGTGACTAATAGCATATGACACAGGTGATTGTATGCCACTTGAACTTAGGTATAAAAGATGGTGACTTTCAACTAGGAGTCTGGATCTGTCTCTTACGTCACTGGCTTAGGTAAGCTGCTATGTATGATCAGGAGATGCCTAAATGGTGAGCAAGTATAATATTGGGCCAACAGACAGGAAAGAACTGAGGCTTCCCTATGACTATGCTAGTAGCCTTGGGAGTAGATACTTCTTTCCCAGTTGTATCTATTAGAGGTAGTTGAAATTTTGGCTAATAATTTGATTACAACCACATGAGAGAATACGAACAAGAATTATTCAGGTAAGCCATTCCTAGATACCTAAACTTTATAAACAATGAACTAATAAATGTTTATTCATTTCAAGTTGGTAATTTGGAAGTAATTTGTTACAAAGCAACAGATAACTACTATGACCATCATAAGAAAGGTTATGTTTAAAGAATAAGACTTTGAGATTTTTTTTCCGACTTTTCATATTTCCACAATTTTCTCCAGTGAAGATTTATTACTTAATATATGAAAACAATAATGTGGTATAGAATTTTTTTCAAAGTAAATGTTTGAAAAGACAGTGACCTATGTGTCTTTTACAATTACCTAATAAAATATTAGGTAATAAATATTTATTATTAGGTATTTAATATTTATTATTAGGTAATAAGTATTAAAAATAAATATTCCCTAATAAAACTAGATTTACTCCAAGCATAGTAAATAAATTAAATATAAAATTGAGTTTCAACCTTTACTCTTTATTTTATTACTGAAAAGAGTGGTAGTATACATTCTATAATATATGCAGCATCTCTACATATGATAAGCACATTCATGAAACAGCAAGGAATCTGAACATCATTTACAACATTGTCTCTAAGAAAATGTGTTCCAAGTTTTAGACAACCCACTTGAAATATAATCCTTTTTAACCTGGCAACTTTCCATATATGCCTATCAAAAAATTATATTGGAGAAACACCTTTTAAGCTTTGATTACTTTGAACAGGATCACTGTTAATGTATTTTCAGTCTTATTATAGGTAAATAAATTTTTAAAAATCTGTGAACTGAGAAAGTAAGACACTATTCTTACTTCATATTTAATCATAAGAAACAACCACTGTCTCTTGAGGTTTTCCTAATTAGGTTATAGCATAGCTACATTGCTCAAATAGAGAAGGTCAAAGCAAGTTATAAATGAGTTTAGCAAAAATTGTCAAATCAATAAAAATGTTCTTATCAAACTAAAACAAATATGGTAAGAAAATACATTGTCTAATCTATTAGTAATTATGCTTTCTATCTTCATATATTTATTTAAAAAGATAATAATCTTATATTTATATAAAAAGATAATAATCTTATGCCCTATTTATTTATTGAATGTTTAAATCATGAATAGTCATAGGAAGCCATTTCTGGATGCTAATAATAATGATTATATAATCCATTTTGATAATATCTAGATCATCTTGTGGATATAAACAAGTGGATAAAATAAAATGGGCACATAAAAGAATTTTCATAATTGTAATATGCAATGTAAATCTACTGAATATTTGATATTTTGATAATATTCTTAGGATAACTGTGAATAGCAAGTGTCTTGCTGAGTTTACTTCAGAAGACTATTAGAAAGAATATTATCAGAGGGTTCATGATCATAAGTAAATATGGTTCCTCTGGTCAGAATATATAATATGTGTTAGACTCATAAATTTCTGCTAAAGTGAGATTTCATTTCCTTATCCAAAGATTCTCACATTTTCTGACTTATTTTTGAAGTTAAAAAACCTTTTCATTACTTCTATGATCCTTTGTCCATCATGTTGTTGATTCATCTTCTATAACAATTCTCTTTTCCACCTCCTCACTAAATTCTGTGAATTGGGATCAAAGACAAAGATGTCTGAACTAGTGAAAGAAATGTATGATATTTTAACCAATTGAAGAAAACTCATTGATACCTTCATGTTTTTTTTTTTCAAATAAGTAGGTCATTAAGGATCATGAATCATAGAGTATCTTTGCAAGAAAAAAAATGGATATCTGTTAAGAAAAAATTCATGTTCATTATTCCATGAACCTATTTGCAATCAAGTTCAGGTAATTTATTTTTAGATAAGAGAGATGAAAACTCTGTGTTTGGACATAATAACATAAGGGAAAGGACACTCAAAAATAAACCATTGAAGGCAATTTGCCCTTTGAAATGTAGTTAGTAAGATGAGCTCTACCTTGCAGATTTTCTCAGGGAAATGTGGTGAGCAAATGTAAGACTTTCAAAGGAAAGGAAGTTCATACAGCTGTTTGACTGTGAGAATTAGATAAACTGTGGTCATAAAATAGAGACCCTTTTACTTCCTGAATTCAATTCAGTTAAGTTCATTTGGGCAAATATTTATTGAGTCCACATTATTTGTCTGTCAATATTTAATACCTAGAATCATAATCTTTGGGTTAGATGGGGCCTTAGAGGTCACATAATCCAAGATGCTTCCCAAAGAAAGATTTGAAGTATGGATTTCTATTATGAAGTCATATTTCTTGGAGTCTTTTCATTAAGATTAGTCAGGAACCAGAGTCCATTTATGGCTGGCCACAAAAGCTCCACAATTTCTTGCATTTCAAAGCAAATGTCTTCAGATTTTTTCTTACCTGCATGCTAAGCAGATTAGCTCTAAAAAATCATTAGCCTAACTGGATATCCTTCCTTTTGGGGAGATTGCATTTCCTGAGTCCTCTACCCCAGGCAAACCAGGACTCTCTCTTGTCTACATTCTGTTACTTCTTCCTAAAGATTTACCATGGAGCTTTCTCTCATTCCTTCCAGAACAGGGTCTGGGGCCACACTTCTCTTAGTTGATTTAGCTCTTGCACCACCTTCTCATTATTGTCTGTGCATATAGCACGGGATTCTTACCTTGCTTAGCATCCATCCTTAATTTTACTTGGCCTATCTGAAAGCAGTCCTTAATTCTACCATAAGCTCATCAAGAATTTGATACTTTAAATGGATTTCTCCACTGTGGAGAGCTGAAAACTAGAAGAGAACATGCCTAATGAGTATACTTCTCCAAGCAGCCATGTTGACCCTGTGCACTTCTGCAGCAGAACCCCTGGAAGGACTTTCTTAGAATATTCTGGAATGCAGAGATATGTATGCTTAAGTTTCCTTTGCAGTGGATGTTTGACTTTCCTTGTTGTGCTTGTCCTATAAGCAATGCTTGCTCTTTGGACACTCACCAGCAAGAGGAGATAATCTTGAGATAAACATATAGGATCGTCAGGTACATTTATGTTGTGATATACAATTTGGTCATTAAACATAAGATGACATCTAAAAGGCTTGCAGAAAATGAATCTGTGTTTAGATTTGGTGGAGCAGTTCAGTTAAAGTATTTTTAGTATAACATATCTTTACCATTTGTAGCCATTAATAAAGTAGGAATCTCTATTACTTTGCCAATAATAAGCATAAATTTCTAAAATATAATGAAAAAATTAGAAAAGAAAGAATGTTAAAATATTAACTATTCAATATCATCTTTTAATTCTTTTAAATATTGATAGTGAAAACAAAAGCAAATTCACCATGAAAAAATGATTCATTTTATAGAGAGATTAATGATTACTCTATAATTAGTATAAAAAGATTTACTGAGAAACATTCATACAAATGGACATGTGTATGTATCAATAAGTGAATGGCTAGAAAAATTGTGCTACATCACACCATGGAGTACAACTCAGTAATACAGAGGAGTGGATTACCTATATACACAATAACAGAGGTGGACCAAAGACATTCTGTTGAGTGACAAAAGCCAATCTCAAAAGGTCAGAGTATATGATCCTATTTATATTGCATTCCCCAAATAACCAAATTATGTTGATGGGAAGAATTTAATGTCTTCTATGAATTAGGGTTCATAGATAAGAGAAGTTGTAACTATAAAGAGATACAGAATTTTTAAAAATATTCATATAAAGAAATTCTGTACCATCAAAGGGGCAAGTAGTCTTGATTTTTTTCCGTACAAAATGTTGTTATTGTTTGATCTTTTCTGAAATTAATACACAGTCACTTGAAAATTAATTATCTTTTGTTTAATGACCAAAGTGTATATCACAACATAAATGTACCTGATGATCCTGTATGTTTATTTTTAAGATTATCTCCTCTTGCTGGTGTTTGTACAAGGAGCAGGCATTGCTTATAGGACAAGCACAACAAGGAAACTTAAACATCCACTACAAAGGAAGTATAAAAAGGAAGGAAGTAGAAAATAACCATAATCCCACCATCAATAAATTACAATTTCTAACATCTTAGTATAAACTGTATATTTTTCCATTTTTTTTTAAGTTGTTGTTATTTAGTTTTGTGGTACTAAGGATGGAATCCAAGGGCTCAATCTGAGTTACATCCCCAGCCTCCATTCCCATTTTTAAAAATTTGAGACAGGTTCTCACTAAATTACCCACACGGGCTTTGAAATTGTGGTCCTTCTGCCTTGGTCTCCCAAGTAGCTGGGCAGATCTTTGGTCACACAACACATATACACATGTACCTATGCATATGAATTTACACTGAAAATAATTCATACTTTTTCATTTAAATGTGCCATGGACATTGTTGTATATAAATCCAGAGCTACACTGAACTTTTAAGATTACAAATTATGACAACATTGTATTATATAACCATGGTTTAATCAATGATGACATATCAGTTTCTGATAAAGATGTGTTAAAATTTTCTTTAATAATTATAAATTTGTCAGCTTGATCTTATAACTTTTCTGTTGTTGCAAAATATTTTTTAAAAGCTAGATAATGAAATTATTCATAATTTCTTTTATCTTCTTGAAGTGTTACTTCTTTTAAAACTACAAAGCATCTCACTTCATCCTCATTAATATTCTACTGAGTATGGTTTTAGCAGTTTCTACAGATATTTGGTAATGCTATGTTTTTACTACAATTCCATAAACATTTTAATTTTTCTTGTGACTTTTTAAGCCCCAAAGTTTCTTTTCTTTCTATATATGTGAGATTTATAAAACCTTTCTTTCTTTCTGGTAATTTCATCACATTTGGCCACAGAACATACTTTATATGACATTTATTATTTGTAACATAATATTACTTCTCTTATGGCCTAGCATAAGGACAATTTTTGAAAAAAAAAGTTAAACATAATAATTGAAACAAATGTTGCTTATGGAATTTTATATATGTCTACTAGTTCAATCTTCTTGCTTGTATTTTTCAGATCCTCAGAATCATTGCTTGTTTTGTGTTTTCTTGATTTAGCTTCTTTAATAAGTTTGTAATAAAATCTCCTACTATAATTATTGATTGTTTCTCCCCTCATTCAGGTCCAGAAATTGTTGTATATATGCTTCTGGACTTACAATGTTGGGTAGTATGTCCTTTTAAACCCCTTGTACATTGAAAACATCCTGAAAATTCTTTTAATACCCTTTAACTACCAAATATCTTAACAGCAGAGTTACTGTTGGGTATCAGTTGTTTACTCTTGTGATTGAAGGACTGTTCTCTGATACAGCCAGGTATCACATACTGTTAACCAGTAGTAAAAGACCAAAGTTCAAAACTTAAACTATGGTTTCTACTGACAATATATTGCCTTCACAACATCAGTGAGTAAAAAAATCATGTTTCCCAGCACCTTCTATATATTTTATCAGGCTATATTTTAGATACATATGTTATTAAAACATTCTTGCTCTTCTATTACTTTTATAAGAACTGCTTATTTTCTAGAATCTGTTTTCTATAAAAAACGATGCAGTTGTGAACTTGACAGTCTGATGTCATCCTGCTGTTAGTCAAAAGTCAAGAGATGAACCTGGGCAGGACTATCTGGAAATTTCTTTGGGATCCACAGTAACACTGGAGTGCAACAGAGGCACACAGTCCCTCTCCTCTCTGAGAGGACACACTCTCCTTTGTTCGTGTTCTCTTTCCCTTCTCCTCTTCCTTCTAAAACACTCATGCCCGTTACTCTGAAAACAACAACAACAAAAAATGACGCTCTCAGTCTCTTTATTGTTCTTTATATTTACCTCTTTTCTGTTTTGTAGTCTTGAAAATTTCATCTTTATTCTTGATAAGTGGATTTGGGTCTTTATTAATTTCTAATATGCTCCCAGTTATTATCTTTTCAAATATCACTTTTTTGCCACACCCTTCAGTAATTTTGCTCCAGAAGTTTTTATTGGATATATGCTGGACATCCCCAATGTATCCTCCAAATTTTTAAATTTTTCTTTTAAACTTTTATCCCTTTTGTATCTCTATGCTGAGTTTTAGGTTAGTTTCTCCACAGTGTTGTCACATCATTAATTTTTGTTTTTACTATTCCTTGTTTTTGGTCTAAAGTCTATCTCAAATATTTATATTTCAAATATTATATTTTCCAAATTTTGTATCTTTTTTATATCCATCTGTTTTTACAAAAGTTTGTACTTGACTCTATTATACACTTTGCTGCTCGCTGAATTGTATATTTTACTTGGATCTATTTCAATGAGCAGTAAAAAGTATGAATTTTAGTGACTTTATTAGATTTCTTCTCACAACTTAATTTCATCTGATGTACATACAGGTTCTAATTTTGTTTCTTGTTGTTCATTGCCAGTGGCATTATTATGTAAGAGAATTAAGACTCAATTAAGAATTAAGTCTCAATTCTGACATCAGCTCTTTATCAGTATTAACCCTGTGTCCTGTGAAGGGCACCATATTGTAACCAGGATCAACATATTATAAGCACCTCATTTGAATACATGTACAGCTATAACCAGACAGGTGAGAGCCATATGTACACCAATCATAACTAAAAATTAGCATATTAGGGTTATTTAATTTACCTATGAGTAAAATTTAAGACAGATGTTTAGGGGTAGCGAGACCATGGAAATAATAGAACAATCATAGAATAATCAGAAGAATTATATTTAGGATTCACCTATGAAAGACTCATAAATTACTCTAGACTTCCACATCATAGAGACATATCACCACTCCACACTCCCAACACTGGAAGATAGAGTACTTAGCAGGAAATTCTGGACTCCACGCTGATAAGCACTCTCGGATTAAATATGTTCCTTGGTGAAGGTCTAGACCTGGAATCAGAAAACTCTGTCTGTAAATGTCCAGATAGTAAAAATTTTAATTCTTTAGATCAATGTCTCTGCACAACTATTCCAACTCTGCACAAAAAGAATTCTGTAAAAAAACCTAAATTCATGAGCATGATTATTACATTATAAAACATTTTATTTATATAAAGAAAATATTAATAGTTTATGAATACCAGAATTTGAATTTCATATATTTTATGTCACAAAACATTATTTTGATGATTTTCATTTATATCTAAAAATGTAAAAATATAAAAATATCTCCATCGTACAGAAACAAGAGATGGGTTAAACATGCTGTTGCCTGGTCTAGACCATCAATAGGAAGAAAACAAGTTTCCTAGATAGAATCCTAATAGACTATCAAATGCACCTGCTTGGACAGTAGGGATTTTAAAGGTGAGGTTTATGTTCAGGCCCTTTGCTCAGACCACAGAGAACTGTGTGTATATGCACATTTGTGATTTGCAATAATAGATTATATAACTGTATATGTGAAAATTTCTGTGTTCAATAATTTTATAATGAATCTAAATAGTATGAAAATTGTCCATCAAAGCCAGCAGAGTACACATAGCATGGTTCACTGTAGATCTTAGATCCCTGTGATTTTGACTGCATTTAACATCAAAGTTCCTCAAGTGATTTGGACTTTTGGTTTGCAGCATCCTTTTGAGGGAGAGTAGTTATCCATGTATTAGTTTGTTGTTGATTTCCTCTCAGTCTCCTTCATCTTTCCCTCTTTATTCTTACCCCTATCTATTGATAAATTGTGGGAGGCTATACCTGGCATCCTAATTCCACATCATTCCTAGGTCTACTATGAGCATATTATTCAAGTAATATTTTCTCAGTCTTTGTCAATGAGTTTGACTTTGGTTCTCCTTAAGGGCATAGTACATTTACCATCTTTATGCTTCAGGTGCCAACTCTCAGTACCCACTGCTTATTATGCCCTGAAGTTTTCAGCCTATATGAAGCTTTGTATTTCTCTTCCTAAGAGATATTCATCTTACTACTGAGTCCATAGATTTTGATTTTATATTTAGTATTTTATATCTCATTGCTCTGTTTTTGAATCTATTTAATATTCTTGATTCAAAATCTCACTTGTATTAAAAATGCACCTTTTGCACACATTTTATACTTTTAAATTTATTAAAGTACAACTTAATTAAAATAGAAAACCTTTGTAAATGGTTAGGTGTAAATGTGTGTGTGTGTTTGTTTTTTGTTTGTTTGTTTGTTTGTTTGTTTGTTTTTGTATCTGTTGATATCCTAACATTGTATTCTTGACACATTTTATCCAAAGCTTTTTTTTTTTTTTGTAAGTACTGGGGATCAAACATGTACTCAGGCATGCTATGCAAACACTCTGCCACTGAAATACATCCCTAGTCGTTTTTATTTTTATTTTGAGACAGGGTCTCATTGAGTTGCTGAGGATGGCCTTGAACTTGCAATCCTCCTGCCTCAGCCTCTTGAGTTGCTGGGCTTTTGCCTATGCCACTTCAAAGCTGGTACTTTTAGCCATTTTTAATATTCACCAGATTAAGTGAAAATAATTCTTACTATGTTTCTTTTTTTAAATTTTTTTCTTAGTTGTCAATGGACCTTTATTTTTCATTTATGTGAAGTACTGAGAATTGATGCCAGTGTCTCACACATTCTAAGCAAGCGCTCTACCACTGAGTCACAATCCCAGCCCCAACTATGTTTCTTTTTTTTTTTCAACCATTCTTAGTGAGATGTGATTTATACTGAATAAACTATATAGTATTGAGTACACAGTTCAATGAGTTCTGATAAATACATGCACTTTGTAATCTTTCCCTCCATCAAGAGATTCAGTCTTTATGTCATCCAACAAAGATCCCATTTTCCAGGCAATCATAGAATGCTACAGAGGAACCTATTATTTTCATTTATTTCAGTAGAGTTACTTTCACCTGTTTGAGAACTTTGTATAAATTGACCATATAGTTTTTATATCACTGGCATTAACATTTTGAAATTCATTAGTTTTCTGTATATATATATATATATATATATATATATATACACACACACACACACACACAATACACACAATACACTCAAAAATGTGTGTGTGTGTGTGTGTGTGTGTGTGTGTGTGTATACATATATATATAAGCTTCAAGTTTTGGGAGTTGATTAAATTTTTTATTTTTCAACCAGTTGTGCTCATATTCTTTATTAAAAAAATGAAATCAGCAAATTCAATGAAAAAACATCCATAACAAAAGCAGAAAATCCTTGCATCACTTAAGAATTCCTTTGCATTTGAGCAATATAATATCTGACCATCAGAGATTTAAATCATAAGGACAGTTAGTGTGATGTAAGAAGAAATCTGAAGATGCATAATTTCAAAGTCAGTTTAACAACTTAAACACATTATGCATAGACAGAGTTTATTTTGTGTTCTACTGTTTATGGTATGTTTATTATTCCTATGTTTGTGAGCTTATGTTGGCAAGTTGGTTTAGAAAATTTCAGACATTATGCTCCTGTTTGTGGCAAGAGAAAGGAGAATGGGGGCAGTTTCAGCATGTTTTCTTCTGTGTTATTTTCTAAGAAATAAAACCTCACCAAAGCTCCTTACCGGACTGCCCTTCATGTTTCCTTGCCCTAAACTATGTCTCAAGAGCCACTAAGAAAAAAGGCAAAGTTGTAAAATTAGTTTCCTTTAAAACAATTGTGTTTAATCACTTGTGGCTGAGTCTCTTGTTGAGCCAGACAAATTAGGATTCTGTTATAAAAAAGATCAGGGGAATGACTGGTAAATATAGAACTAATAATGTTTGCCACAATACTTTCTTTTGATTTCTCCTTATTAACTTGTATCTCTTTCTTTCTTGATGCTTATTCTTAATTTTCACCATCTGAAGCATTTTTAAAGAAATGCAATTCACACAATGGCACAAGTAGAGTTTTAACTGATGGTATCATTTTTTTTGAGTACAGTATTTTTCCATCTACATTTAGAACAGTATGAAATTCCCCACATGTTTTTCTCAGGTTGTGATATCTTGTCCATATTGAATGGATGGATGCCCTAGATTCCCTCTCAACTTCAGCATGTCCCAGGAAGAAATATTCTCAATTCTCTGTTCAACTTCTCCATACTTCTTAGGCCAACCACTTTTGATAGAACTCAAAATGTTATATTTAATATATACCAGCTGTATGAGAGTAGCCTTGAATTTAAGATATGGTAGGCTAAAAAGAAAAGCTTTTATCACAACTTCCTATGTACATTTTCATCAACTCATATGGTGTGCATCTGGCTGGGTCTTTGATAGCTATGTGTTAAAAAAAATCTCATATATTTAAAATTAGTTTTAAAATTCTGTTTTTTTCTTTTTTATAATCATTTTAAAAGACAAATATTAAAAGTAATCAGGAAAGTACCAATGAAATAATTGGAAAATAACGATATTCTTAAAATCTAGATTTGACACATTAAAAAGTAAGTTCTTTGGGAAAGAAGGAAGATCCAATTATTAAACATTTCACTTATTCCAAGCAATAAGTTTGCTGCTTTAAACATTGCTTTTGATTTTGTCTTTCCAAAATACCTGTGAGAGAAAGCTGATTTTCCATTTGCAGATGAGAAGATTAAGGGTCAGATAAGTTAAGTAATTTGTTCTGAAGTCACGAACAACCATATACATACAACAAATAATCCCTACCGTGGGGCAAAATATCAATTGCATGGAGTGTAGGAAAAATTTAATAGATTTTGAATCCAGTGAAAAATGCAAAACAAATGGAAAACAAAAATGCCATACAACTTGGGCAGAAATGGCACTTGAAGTAAGAATCATCAAAGGATTTAACCCCAGTGAATTTTATGAGACTCTGTCAGGCAAAAGGGAACTGTGATAAAAGAATAGACAATAAGAGTGAGAAAAAGGATGTGGGGTAGTGAGCATATGTGTACAAAAAAACAGAATCCAAGAACTGGACTGTGTGTTTAATAACAAAAGAGAGGGGCTCTTTCTACACAGATGGTGATCAGTGGCCAGAGCTTTGCAGGCAAAGGAATGAAGTGTGGTGATACATTTAGAAATGAAGGATACAGCAATAGATGAGAAAAGACTTACCAGGGCCAGAGAAACAGGAGCGCGAATCCACCTTGGCAGAGCCCTCTAGGCCACATGCACAGCCAGGAGACAGAAGAGCAACTAACCTCTGAGGTAGAAGTCGTGTGTTTGTGTATATTGACATGGTGATGGAAATGTCTGAATGCACAGGAGAAACAGAGCATATTTTTCTGGAATCTTGATTTTCTTCTCTGATGGACAACTGAAATATTACTACTATGAACAACAAAAACATAAATATTAGAGTTTATTTTCAATTGATAATTAAAATATATATAGTTAATGTAAAACATGATGTGTACACACACATGCATACATATACACATTGTGAAATGGCTAAATGAAGTTATTGAACATATGTATTATCCACATACTCATTTTCCCCCCCCAGGGAGAACACTTAAAATTTACACTTTCAGCAATTTTCAAGAATACAATACATATAATATTCATATGACTATACAATAAATAGTCATCATGTTGTAAACCAGATTTCTTGAATTTGTTCCTTCTATTGTGATAAATTATAAAACACCAAAGATACATATGTCTTCCCTAGGTCCCAGGGATCCACTTGTTCTGCTTTGCCGTTAAAGCACTGTTGAGAGAAAGTTTGAGAAGAGGCTTAAAAGAAAAAAAATGAACAATGGTAATACAGAGGAATTATGAATGAGTTAACAACATAAAAAATCAACTAAGTTTAGTTTCCATGGAAAATTTACTTTTTGTTAAACTGCTAATGAATTTCAAGTTCATGTCCTTATAGGTTTTTTTGTTGTTGTTTGCTTGTTGGTTACTTTGAGTAAGAGAATTTACAGAGATCATTAAGAAGCCAAAGGAGAAATAAACAAATTTAATACATTCTTCTCATTTTATGGATTAAGACCAAAAGAATTGTATGATATATATTGAATTCAATCTTGAGGACCCAAATACAAACAAACAAACAAACAAATAAGAATTCACTCTCGTGATCAAAGTTTATATGCAAAGAAGCAAAACCAGAGAATAAATTCTGAAATCCTCTCCTTGGAATGAAAGGTCTTTGTTAGTCCAAGTGCTGTGCACTCTAGTCTACTGTGACCTTTGTTTACTTCCTCCTTTTCCCTAATCCTCCAGACTCTTTTCTTTTGTTCTTGAGGCAGGGGTAGAACACAGGGCTTCACGCATGCTGGGAAATGCTTTACCACTGAGCTATACCCTCTTTTATTCTTCAACATGACTATCTCACAGTGCCCAGAATTTGTCATGCCCATGGTCTCTCTGCCTAGATTGTATCTCTTCCCTTGATTGTCTTGGAGAAACTAACCATTCCTTAGTCTCAGCCTAATGGCTTCCTCTTTGGGAAGACTTAATGATTCTCTTCAACTCAGACTTAGTCATTCCTCCTAAACTCCCACTGTCCTTTGTTTATACCCAATTCACAAAAAATATCTCATTGTGTTTTTCTGCAATAGATCCTGAGCTCCTTGAGAGTAGGGACCAATTCTCTGGTTTCTCTAGAGGCCTTACAAAGAGTATTTCATATAACAGAATCCAATAAAGGCAGATTGAATGAAGGTGTTTTAATAAATGCATAAGGTTATCTAATCATATTTGGATACAGATAAAGGACATAATCTACTAAAAGCTTTATTGCAGTCAAAGCCACAATTCATTGAAGACATGCTGGAAAAAAGGGAGTGAGATTAATGAAAAAATTACTGAATGGTATTAATCATGTATTATGTTTTTCTCCAGAACATGTAAGAGAATGTTTAAAGAAAATCAAAGCAACAGATTCTTCAAATCAAATGCCACTGAGATATGTAAATAAACTGAGATTAAAGAACACAAAATTCCTCACATGGATGTAGGTAAGGCCCTTATAGAAATACACCATCCAAGGCAGGGAATTCAATACCTTACCTTTACATAGGACTTTTCAGTTTTTAAATTGCTTTGACATCATGTTAGTTGAGCCTAGCAACAACCCTATTATATGGGTAGAATAGATACTTATGTAGGTAAATAAATCAAGATTTAGTTAAGTCTTGCCCAAGAATTGTTCTCACTGCAACTGTATGGTGTAGCTGCTCATTAAAACCAGGTCTTAGAACTCTATATCCAGCATATTCTCTGGTGTAGGGTTGCCCTTTTGAATACACCCAAACACATGTCACCCTCTCATGCCCCACTACGTAAATCAGCGTCTTGATAATCCTGGAAAGTTCTCAGTGAAGTTCTTTCAAACATAGCTGAATATCCTCTGGGCTTTCAATACTCTTTATTCTTTGCTATACTGATAAGGAGTATGCTTAGACAAAATTCTCTAAAAGAAACTGCCTTGTCCACCTTAGGGCAACAGCATTTTTATTCTGGCCTGAAAGTAATATCTATACAGTACAGATACCACTGTGTAGCACCTTTGAGGACTTTCCCTAGGGTTTTATAAATAACATGAAATATTTGTTTACACCCACTAATTTCACAATGCAGAATGAGAATTTCATATATTTTTTTTTAAAAAGGCAACATTAATAAGATACAACAACAAGAATAAGAATTCTAAAGTGTTAGGGCCAACTATATACTTAGAAAGCACAGTCTCCAAGGCTATCCTCATTTCTGATCACAATTCAATTGCAAGGTCAGGGTGCTCCCAAACCTCCCTTAAAACTGATAATTCACAGAACTCATGGAAAACTAGGATAGTTACAGTTTATCATAGGAAGGAAACAGATTAAATTCAGCCAAGAGAAGAGGCATATGGGATGGAAATTGTCTCTCAAATGGAAATTTTCTGGTCTCAAATCCCAGTGGTTGCCTCTGGGTACTACTCGCAGGCCTTGGCATAAGCCCCAGGCCATGCTCCACACATGGCTATTGTACAAGTATTGTTCATACCAACACTCCTGCTCCTAACGTGGTTTATTTAAAGTGGCAATCTTTTCTTGTCCTCCAGGTACTCTAGACTGTTTTAAATTAACAACCTTTATGGCTTCAGGCAATAGTATTGATTCCCATTTAACATGTCTAATCAATATTGGCAGGACAGCAGGTTTGCATGCCTTCTATTTACAATACGAGGTATAGAAAGTATTCTTTCAGCAAGATACAATATTCATTCCCTATAATACATTCAGGTAAAGGGGGCACAGGCACTTTACATAGATCCTGTTACAACATTACAATTTCCTTATTATCTTTCACCTTAAAATCTAAAACAACTCTTGAATCCTTAAATCCTCCAAATCTATCTGTGACACCATTAAGACTTTACTAACAGGTTGTGGAAAACCACAGTGTACCTGGTCCCCATGGCCCATTAGGTTTGATCTCTTCTTGACCATTTTACCAATATGGCCTTGAGTCTCCAACCTTCTATTCTTATCTTGATAAGATTTCAGGATTTAGTCTTTATCTTAATAAGATTTCAGGACCTTTGACCCAGGCAATTAGAGGTCAGATTTTTTGTTGTCATCTGTACCTTGCGACTTTTAAAATTGCTCCAAAGCAAGTTAATAAAACAGATTTATTTGGACCTTTTAATGTTGGGGGACGTGCAGAGGCTCCCACTGGTCCAACACAATTCCCAAGAGGGCTTTATTCATCCTATTTCTTTATCATCATTCAAAGATTTCCATTCTGCTGGGATGAATCCCTTGAATCTCCCCTTTTTATGTCCCAATTCTTTTGTGAACCAGCCTGAACTCCTCACTATCACTTATTTCAGCACAAGCTTTTCCTTTGGAAACAGTTGAATCTAGCAGCAGCCGATGGGACTAGCCAGATTCCAAGCTGGCCCAGTAGCAGGGTCCACTTCAAATCCTTGTTTTGCTTTCACCTTCATTTTGCCCATAGGTAGGGGCTCTGAGACCAGCACTGTCTCAGCTGGTCACTCGGATCAGCTAGGATCCAGGCTTGTCCCAGCTTTAGGATATACCCCCAACATTTTCTCTTACTTTCATTTTCACCATTACTGACAATAATAACCACGGTATCATTTATTTCACTTGTTACTTGTTAATTTTAATTTTCTTATGCATCTAGTAGACTAACTCCCTTTGAATTCTAAATTCCCTTAATTCCTCTTCCTCAGAATCCCTGCACTGCTGCAGTTCTGTACCAGGAGTAATTTTGTGGTCATTGTGGATTCAAAGATTCCTCATCCTCCACTTCTCATTGTTCTTAAACTTCATGACTCAGTATATCAGGATTTTTCTAGTGAATCCCACTCTGTGAAATCAACTATGAGGAGTTGGGGCCAATTTCACAGTTAGAGGTCACTGTCCCCAATACTTCTTTCACTGTTAACAAGTTCATGGGGGCTTCCAGAATCACCCCAAAAGTTGATGATTTGCTAATAGATCTCAAAAATGTAATTGAAAGTGAGTACACTTATGTTCATGGCTTACTGCTGGGAAAGGAAGCAAAAAGAAGCAAAACATAGGACAGAGTCCACGAGAGTCCCCAACACAAAGCATCATTCTCTCCCCATGTAGCCTCCTGGCATTCAGTGTTCAGAACTTGTCCTAGGCTCCATGGAAAAGGCATGGCTGATGGTTGACCTGGGCCTACAGTTTTGACGGATATTATGTTGAACAAAGATCCCATATTGTCACATGCTGGTCTTTCTGCATGGCCAACTCCTACTGTAGGATTACTGGGTATGACTAGTCTTACCCTAAGATCCAGTGTGTCCTGTCCCTAACTTAGTGAAGGATATATCTTTAACACAGCCAAGAAAAAAGTCCACCTCTCTCTTTAAACAAAGCCAAATTCTTTATTGCATAAGAATAAGTTGTAGAGTGGTATTCGTCTCCAGTTCTTCCTTGATCAGAAACTAAATGGAATATTTAGCCAGGGTCCATAGAGTTGGTCGTCTTCTGTGCGGCTCTCCTTGCTTATGTCCAGGGTGTTATCTTTTGCAGTTATTGACTGGTTCCATTGTCAAATCCTTATTAATGATCACTGAGAATTCTTAATTAAAAACATGGCTACTTGTTCTGCATTCTAGGAAGATGAAAGGTCTTTCATTACTTTCTGGTTTGGAAGAATTTCATTCTGCTTGGGAAGGAACTAACAATGAAACAACATTTTCTGAGAGACTTGACGTTTCCTGAAGAACACCATAGAAGTTTCCCTAGAGAACAGCATCTCTAGTCCGAATTTTACTCAGTGTGGATTACCTGAATGCGTAGCACAGTGGTTCTCAAACGTTATTGAGATTTCTGGGAGAGAATCTGATTCAGTGAGTCTGAGGTGCAAATGGAATTTACTTGACCAAGATCCCCAGGGATTCTCATGCTGCTAGTCTGCAGACTATACTTTGAGAACCATTATTAAAGCACATGGTTTTAGAAACCTTCTGTTCATACCTCTTTCTCTACTGGAAGACTAGTTTTCCGAAGGCAGGAACCGTTTTATTCATCAATGTGTTTATATGGCCTGGAAGAACACTTAGAAAACTGTCAATAAATATTTGCTAATGCAATGAATGGTAATGTTGTTTCTAGCTTTACATTACTATTTTTGAAACTGTTTGCATATTAACATGACTTTTTAACATATGCTGTATTGGTGTTCTCATATAAATATTAATGATAAAATATTATATTTTATACTTTAATAATTTTAGCCTCTGTTACTAACATCTTTGCAGCAACTTTTTTTCTTTGCTACATTATGAGATGTGTGTGTGTGGCAGGGGTGGGTTTAGTAGATTATTTTTTTATTATATGTGAATTAATGGTATAAAATTGTTACATGAAATATTTGGCAGCTGTGTACCTTGCAGGCAAAATTAATGAAAAAGAAAAATTTATAGAACTAGGCTAATTTGAAAGTGTGATGAAAAACGTCCTCACAAATTAAAGTTTAGAGAATGGTAGAAAGTACAAAAATGTATTGGTAGTCTTTCTGAAGATTTCCCCCCATTCTGTCTTCTGCTTGTTAATTGTTAAATTAATATTCATTTGGATTCTAGTTGACCCCTTTAATGCCAAGTTCCCAAACTTAAGTGGAACTAAAGGCAAACTACCTTAATTTTCTCTCTGTACATCACTCAAATTTTTCTAACTAGCGTTACTAATTTTAAGAAATTAGCAAATCAAGTTACTTGAGGCCATGATTTAGACCAATCTCATCAGCTAAGTGAGGTCCACCCTCAGTTTTTTCTCTTACTGAAAATTTGTAATTAAATTAAGAGAACCAGTGAAGGCCTAGGTGTGGTAAAAGGTGTGGCAGGACTTGCATGTTTAAGGAAGAGCAATGTGGCAGTAGGATTGTTTAACCTTGTGAAGGAAAAGCTTTAGTGCATAAAATTAATGCTTTACAAGATGAAGCATATGCTCTCTTCTTTGCATCAGTTCAATTTATATACTAAAATTAGTCACTGAATACTTGTGACATAGTCATTTTAAAACTGATAAGAAATACACTTCTATACAATATAAAATTAAGCTGTGTAATTCTTTTTCAAAAATATTATTTGTTTTTTATTTGTTTATTTTCATGTGGAGCTAAGGATCAAACTCAGTGCCTCACACATGCTAGGCAAGCACTCTGCCACTGAGCTACAGCTACAGCCCTAAACTGTGTAATTCTTAACTATTGAAAAATCAATGTTAAAGTCCATATCTAGATTTTTTTAAATGGCAATAAAAATTAATTTTAGTTTGAATTCAAAACTGCAAAATACTTAAAATTAAGATTTAAAAGGAATATATTTGTGGGGCTGGAGTTGTGGCTCAGCAGTAGAGCACTTGCCTCGAATGAGTGAGATACTGGGTTCAGTCCTCAACACTACATAAAAATAAATAAAAGCAGGGCTGGGCCTGGGGATCAGAGGTACTGCACTTGCCTGGCATGTGTGAGGCACTGAGTTCAATTTTCAACACCTCATATAAATAAATAAAATAAAGATCCCTCAACAACTAAACCACTTAAAATAAATAAATAAATAAACAAAATATTATGTCCATCTATAAATAAAAAATAAAATAAAGATTAAAAAACGGAATATATTTGTGGGTTGAAAAGAGCCACTTACTAAACTAAAGATGCATAGCTTTTTAATAAGTTTACCTGGTGTGGAAACTCCATTCAATCACTTAAAGATAAAAGCAACATAAAAAGTGAAATATCTTGTTTGAGCAGATGTTTACAAAATAAGCCATTTTAATTGTAGTTACTTAATGAATCTGTTATTACTAAAGATATTTTTCCATTCATGTTTGGCTTAAAAATATTTAGACTTGATTTCTCTAGGTAATTGCAACTTTGGAAAATGAAAACCATACCAGAATTGGAAAGGTGTTTTGCAATCTGGTCCTAGTCAAACTGTGAACGAGGTGAAATTTTTCTTTAAGGCTAGCCCACTTTCCTCTGGTGTCTAATACAGTACTCTCATTCTATTTCAATGTTTCCACTTATGGAACAAGCTTCCAAATCCTACAGGGCCCAGATCTCTAATAGGTGATGATTTGTTAATCCTGTGAAGTAAACTGCACTGATGTGTCTAGTTTCAATCAGTTGGATAGGTGCTACAGACCAGGGCTTCCTAACTCACTGAGAATTGCAGCCTTTAGATTTGAAGATTGTAGAGGTTTCTTTCTACATGAATCTCACCCCCTGCACCTCTTTAGTTCCTGTGATAGAAAGTGCACTGCCTTACAAGCTGGGTAGTTCTAGATATAAAATGTAATATTTGACCTTAAGGCAAAACCAAGAGATAGAAACACGTAGATGAATGAACATTTAACTTTGGAAAAGGTCTAATGCCAAATTCCAGCTATGTCATTTGCTGTGTGTGAATCTAGCCATGTTTCTTAACTTTACTGACCTCAATTGCCTAATAAATAAAAATAAATAAAAGTGCAGTCTTCATCGACAGATGGATGGAGAAAGAAAATGTGGAATGAAATATTATTTGGCCGTAAAATAGGAGGCCAAAATAGAAAATATAGAGGGAGCCCATTATGCTATATTAAGTTAGCCAGCCACAGAAGGACAAATACCACAGAATTTCACTGCTGTACTGGTTCTAAAGCAAGCACACTCATGGCAGCAGAGAATAGAATGGCAGTCACCGGAGGTTAGGGATGAAGAGAGTAGGGGAAAAAGAGTAAAAAGTTTGTTAGCAGGAAGAACACAGTTTAAAAAAAAATTTTTTACACCATAGTATCTATCGTTCAAAATTGCTGAGATAAATTTTCAAATGCTCTTATCACAAAACAATAGGCATTTGGGTGGGGTTGTGGCTCAGTAGTAGAGTGTTTGTCTCACATGTGTGAGGCATTGGGTTCAATTCTCAGCACCACATATGAATAAATGAATAAAATAAAGGTCCATCAACAGCTAAAAATATATATTTAAAAATAATAAGCATTTGAAATGATGAATATGTTAATTAACTTGATTTAATCATTATTCATTGACTGGTGGATGTATAAATATTATGTGTGTGTGTGTGTGTGTGTGTGTGTGTGTGTGTGTGTATGTGAGTGTGTAACTATGTGATATTATTTGGCACCCCATGAGTACAAACAATTATAATTTGCCTAAATAATCATGGAAATATTAAACATTTAAACATTTATGAAATGGCACATGATACTTGGCATGTAATGAAGAACCAATGCTAATTTTTTTTCCCTATTATTCCTAGTTTGGTCCTTCCTATGTAACACACAAACTCATTGATTTCCTTTTATTTCATGAAACTTTCCACATATAAACCTCAGTGTCATTCTTCCCTTTGTCCTACTTCCTTTTTCAGACTAAATACCACATTTCTTTTTTTAATTGCTTTAATTTTTTAAATACATGACAGCGGAATGCATCACAATTCTTATTACACATATGGAGCACAATTTTTCATATCTCTGTTGGTATATAAAGTACATTCATGGGCTGGGGATGTGGCTCAAGCGGTAGTGCGCTCGCCTGGCATGCATGTGGCCCAGGTTCAATCCTCAGCACCACATACCAACAAAGATGTTGTGTCCGCCGAGAACTAAAAAATAAAACATTAAAAAAAAATTCTAAAATAAATAAATAAATAAATAAAGTACATTCACACCAATTCATGTCTTCATACATATATTTGGATAATGATGTCCATCACATTCTACCACATTAACTCCCTACCTCCTCCCTTCCCCTCCCACCCCTCTGCTCTATCTAAAGTTCATCTATTCCTTCCATGCTCCCTCTCCCTACCCCACTATGATTTAGTCACCTTATATCAGAGAAAACATTCTCCATCTGTTTTTTTTTTTTTTTTGGAATTGGCTAACTTCATTTAGCATTATCTTCTCCAACTGCATACCACCATTTCTTTCAGCAGTGTTTTGGATGAAAATCTTAGAATCCCTTCCTATCCTAATGCTTTTATACAAATGAATTCTACTTTATATATGTCTTCATAGAATTTTGGTTCTTATATTGGGGGCAGTTCTCTCAAGATGAGTAATAATTAATAATTATGAGAGTAGAATTGTTTTTGTCTTCTCTTTCCTTTCTCTTTATATTTCTTGATAAGGTGCTGTTTCATAGCTCTTTATCATTATCTTAAATATTTATTTATTAATTGCCTAATTTAATTATTTCAACAATATGGGTTTGTTTACTCTTTCACCTTGTTACCTGAATGTAAGTCACATCATGGAAGAGTTCTACTCTGCTTTATGTAGTATTTGATAACTAGCATTTAGTATAGTTTCTGGCACAGAGATGTTTAGTGAATGAATGATAGTGTATTTAAAACACCTTAAGCGATTATTTGAGATAGAAACAATGATGACTGTAGATATCATTTACAATTCACTAATCTTGTACAATAATGTAATTTCCTAAAAGTTGGAATTTGTTTTCTTATGGTAAAATGTGTAGTATGTGATAGTACTCATTTCTACCAATAAGATATAGATTGATTATATATATATAATAGATATAGATATAGATTTTATATATATATATATATATAGATATATGCCTATAAAATAAGAAAATGATTAATGCAAATAAATTAACCCATCTGTCCTTGAGTCCATTGATGAGCACTTTCTTTTGGATAGGATACTAAGGGCTACTCCCTGGGCAAAGACACCAATATCCACTCATAGATAGAGTTATTCCTTCCACAACTAGAACAGTAGACCTTCTCTGCTATTGAGGGAATGTTCCCTGCCTGCCAACTAGGTTTACAGGTGGAAGGCAAGCTATATGTAAGCTGTAAACAGATGTCATTTGTAAAATGGAGTTTGCAATTTTTCAAAGATTGTATAGTTATTAATAACTTAATGAGAATCATTCAAAGAATTATTATTATTATTATTATTATTATTACTTTTTGCACTGCTATGGATTGAACTCAGTGTCTTTCACATAGCCAAGCAAGTGCTCTGCCATTGAACTATATCCCTAGCCCAGCTCAAGGTATTATTTAAGGAGATAACTTAGTGTCTAATAGTCTGTGAATATTTGAACTCTGCTAAAATAATATTGTAGTATCTGTTTTTTAAAATGGATATCAGGCTTGGGGCTGCGGTTGTGGCTTAGAGAATCCTTAGCACCACGTAAAAATAAATAAATTAAAATAAAGGTGTTGTGTCCGCCTACAACTAAACAAATTTTTTTTAAATAAAAAAAATGGATATCAGGCTTAACATATCATGTTGACAGTAAAATATTTATTTTGACCATCCTCACTTATATCTAGCATTACTCTTCTGTTACACATTGAAATAAAATCTTCTATCAATTATTCTGTAGTCCTACAGTAAAATAATTTTTATTATCCCAAAACTCCACAAGAGTATTCTAGATTACTGAAGGGAAAACATATTTTAAAATCATCTGACAATAGCATGATTTCCATTTCCATTTTGCAAATGAAGAGGGTTTGGTTATATGCTGTTTGGGTTAATGGAGAAAGTAAATAATGGAATTTAAATTTTAAAAAACCATCAAAATCTACATGCTTAAAGAAAAATTCTATTTAATTTTGTTCTTTGTTTAAAATGAGTTCCAACTACTGTTTCTTGTTACTATTATAGATTAATTTGGTAAAAAAGACAAATCAGTAAAATAAACTACCTAAGGTGACAACAAAAACTGTGCTCAAAAATATTAAACTTACTTCTAAACACATTGTTATAAAACAGCATTGTAAAAGGGAGCAATTTGGAGACCTCAAAATTTTATTTCAAAATTTATTGTAAAGTGCAATGAAAAAGGCAACATGAAGACAGACATAGAGATGGACAGAGAGGTCAATGGAATAAGTGGAGAATCTGGAAGTAAACCCTTTATTTATAATCAATTGATTTTTAACAAGAATGCCAATGATATTCAGTGGAAGAATTATAGTATTTTTTTTACAAACAATGTTAAAACAATTGATACCCACTTGGAAATGAAGTTGAACTCTATCATGTATCTATGAGTCAAAGCTATAAAACTTTTAGAAGAAAACAGGTGTAAATTATTTTGTACTTGGATTTGGCAAATTTTTGAGGCATGACTCAAAATGCAGCCAAAAAAAAAAAAAAGGAAAAGAGTCTAGACATTATCAAAATGTTCAAACAACTTATTTATCAAAAAATACAATAAAGAAAATGAAAAAGTAACCCACAGAATGGAGAAAATATTTGCAAATTATCTGACAAGGGACTAGAATCCAGAAGAGATAGTCAAAAACTTTTACAATGCATTAATAATAAATGACTCAAGTCAAAACTGGACAAAGATATGAATAGACATTTCTCCAAAGAACATGTGCAAATCTATATATAAATACATAAAATATATTCAATATCCTTAGCTATCAAGAAAAGTCAAAATCAAAACTGTAAGGAGGCACTACTTCACACAACTAGAATGGTTCTGGTTAAAAAAAGAGGTAGTCACAAGTGTTGGTGGGTATGGTGAGAAATTGGAACTCTCATCCGATACTGATGGAAATACACAATAGTGTAGCCACTCTACAAAACAGTCTGGAAATTTCTCAAATGTTTAAGCATATGCTTACTATCTCATCCAGTGACTCCATTCCTAGATATACATTCCAGAAAAATAAAAACACATGTCCAAACATCATATGTGCAAAACGTGCACAGAAATATACTTAACATTAGCAGCACTATTCAATAGCTAAAATATGTACATGACCAAAATGACCATCAACTGTCGAATAGATAAATACAAGGTGGTATATCCATACAAAGGAATATTGCTCAGCAATACAAATAACTGAAGTGCTGATACATGCTAGAATATGGATTAACCTTGAAAGTATAACAAAGAAGCCAGTCACATAAAATCATTTTTATGAATAATATTCAGAATAAGCAAATCTATGGAGTCAAGAAGTAGGTTGGTATTTTCCTAAGGTTGGGAGGGTTTGGGAGAATCTAATTTGATTTGAATATGAGGTAAACCCTGAAAGCTTGTGTGTAAGACAATGCAGGAGTATTTAGAAGAGAAATGATGAGAGTGTGTGAACTATAACCTAATCAGGAGATCAATCCATTGTATAGGTTAATAATTAGGATGGATTAGACATCATCAAAAGTGCAGTGAAAAAGACAATATGAAGACAGACATAGAGACAGACACAGAGGTCAATGGAATAAGCGGAGAGTCTGGAAGTAAACACTTTATTTATAAGCAATTGATTTTTAACAAGAATGCCCAGGATATTTAGTGGAAGAATGAATAGTATTTTCTACAGACGATGTTAGGACAATGGGTGGTAGCTGTAGGAAGATAGGGAATGGCTGGAGTAAGTAAGTAGGTCACTGGGGTGTGCCCTTAAGGATTATATTATCCCCGACTCATACTCTCTCTGCTTTCTGGTTGCCATTTTCTGAGCTGTTTTCATCTGCCACTCCCTTCTGCCATGATGTTCTGCTTCACCTTGGACCCAGTACAATGGAGTCAGCCAAGCATGGACTGAAATCATAAGCCAAATAAAGATTTCCATCTTCTAAGTTGTTCTTGTTGGGTCTTTTCATCACAGTGACAGAAAGCTGACTAAAACAATCTATGAGATTATGAATTATGTGTATATATATACACCTTTATATCTATATAATATGTAGATATTCATTATATATAAACTATATATTATAATATATATATTTAAATGAATCAAGGGTCCTCCTAAAATTGGGTTGTATGAAAACAGGTTCTCTAATGCTAGTTTTCCACAACTTTTAGGCCCAACTCTAACATTTGTGAGGGATGGACCAAGAACACAAATCAAAAGTTACAGATCAAAATAATAAACTTTGAAATAAAACGTGGTCCAGAATCCCATTATGGTAAGCATACTATGTCTGCATTTAGAATTTTCAGACTCCTCAGAGTTTAGCACTGGGACATTGTGCTGAGGATAAGCCAGAACCTAATATATATGGGTGTCACACCTTCTTTTCCTACTTCAGTTCTGAACTCTGAAGGGCCTTGTAGGTACTGCATAGGCACCCAAACTGAACTAGTTGACCTTCATCATCCCATACAGTTATTTCATGTGCAAGCACAAATGGACATGATCACAAGATTTTTCTGGTGAGGTCCTTCAGGTACATCTCTTCCAATAGGATTCCTCTCAGTCTGAAAACTTGTGAACTAAAATGACTAGCTATCTGACCCTCCCAGTTGAGGCACACATACTCAACACACAGTGGCAAGACAGGCTATAGATAGGCAATAGACACTCCTGTTCTAATATGGGCATAAAGAAGGCACACATATCCTTACCAATTCTGAAAACCAGCCTAGCATATATTGCCATTTCCTTGAAGAGAGCCTAAACTTGCTTCTTGGGAATGACTCTGCGACATTTCCATTTGTTCTCTGGGCTTTTGGATCTTTTGTCTGGCCAACATTATCAGTTCTCAGCCTGCCTCCTAGTGATGGAAATTAAAAGGTTCAAAGACCACTTTTGATTTTCGATTCTTTCTCCTGGTTAGTCCAGGCTGATACAATTTACTTATGAAATAATGTGGAGTTCCTATATGTAAAATAACATTCTATAATAGGGGAGAGCCACACCCACACTTTAAGTGAAAGTGTCTCAGCATGCCTTCTACCTGCCCTGGGCACTACACCAGAAGGTGTTACAATTTTCACTTGAACATGAAAAAATGATTCAAGGACCTCACATGAAGTAGGCTATTCTATCACACTTACCCCAGTTATTATACACCTTGACACTTGTTTTTTTTCTATCTGAAGTTCCTCTGTTTATAAAATTACCTTTAGCTAGTAAATATTCTCTTAGATTTCCTTTGTCTGGGAATGCCTTTACATCCCTTCCTTTCCCAAATGATCCTTTTGCTAGATAAAGTAATCACAGTTGAAGATTGTTCCTTCAGGACATGAAAGTGTTGTGTTGTTTACTTATGATCTCCATGCTTTCAGATGAGCAATGCACTGTGTTAAATTTGGATTCCCCTATAGGTAATGCACACCTTCCCTCTGGAGGCTTTCAAGAATTTTTCTTTGTGTTTAGATGTCAGAACATTAATTATCTGTATCGTTGCCTGGATTTCCTTGGGTTTATTCTGTTTTGTGGTTCACCCAGCTTCTTGAATCTTAAGATTTATGCCTTTCACTATATATGGAGATTTCTCAGTCATTGTTTCTTCAGATGCCTCTATGCTAACTATTCTCTATGTATTAGACACCAATGATAAACCAAGAGAAGTGTTATCATTTTTGTTATTATATCACAGCTATCTGTGATACTTCATTCTATTTTCTCAGTCTATTTCTCTATATTGTTATATTGAGTACATTCTACTAATCTCTTCCCAAGTTACTTGGTTTTATCCTATGTCATCTCTACTTTACTGTTGAACCCACACAGTGAGTGTGTCTTTAGAAAAGTAAGTTATTGTATTTTTCAGGCCTATCATTTCCATTTCCTTCTTTTTATATTGCTTGTATTTCAGTGTTGTGATTTTCTCTTGCATCTTTGATTTAAGATTGTTTATGATTATTTGTTAAAGCTACTTTATAATTCTCATCAGATAATTCCAACAATACATAATTCATTTTGTTGTTGGCATCTGTTGGTAGTCTCTGCTTAATGTTATGACTTTCCTGGTTCTTGGTATGGTAAGCAATTTTTTTGCATTTTCAGATATTTTAGATATTCTCTTATGAAATCCTGGATCCCATTGATCATCTTTCCCCCCCTCCTCTTCCTCCTTCTTGAGCAGGCTGTCCTTTTATGTCCTATTTTCTTATTACCTGGAATGACCACACACAATTTGACTACATCAATATCTGCCTAGGTTTTTCTAGATCAAAATTAATTACATTTAGGGTTCAGTGTATTTATGATTAGATAGAGGCCTGTTAGTAAAAATATAAAATTTTTCCTTTATGGAATCTTAATGTTGGTGACTGGTATTTTCCTCTATAATCTAATGCCTAATATCTATTTTGTTGTATTATAATAAATTAGTAAGTTCTCTGGTATAGTGCTAAAATATAGTATACACCCCAAAGATACTTGTTATTATTTGTACTCTTTTAAAAATAATATCCTGTCATATAAGTCTTATAAAAATCTTTGGAAGCCAATTTTATTTTTGATTTGGTCAAAATTATATTTAAGTAAAAAAGGTAGCCTTTAAGTAGAGAGTTTTAAAATGATTTAGTGATTTTTTTTTTAAATTCTAAAGCATCTTGTGGGAACCATAAGGCACAACAGGTGGAAAACTGACCTGTAAAAATCTCTATTAGCACATGTGCATCTCATAAAACCCAAAGTGAAAAAGAAAATAGAAATGACTGAAAAACAGCCAAAGTTGGATAATTATTGAAGATAAATGACATATATGTATATTTCACTTAATAGTTTCTCTACTACTGTGAAGATTTCCATAACAATAATAGAAATACTTAAATGTAATGTGATCCTGGTAAATTAAAACATGAGCATATTTGAGTGATTGGGTTTTTCTTTTCTAAAGCCACATATCTCAACTGTTTGAAATAATTAGTTCATGGGTAGCCAATTCGAGTCTCATAAGGGCATTTCAGGAACTGCAGGTGAGAAACTCAGGACGTCTTGCGGGCAAGTGGGAGAAGCCCGGCTTCTTCTAGAAGTTGTAGTTTCTGTTCAGGGTTTGGGATTGTGTTGCTAAAATACACAGGCTTAATGTTGCCACATCTTTGATCTTTTAAGAGAAACTTTAAAGTCGCATTTTTGCCTAAATTTCTTAATATTTAAGATTGGAAAAATACATATAATTGTTATGATTTGAATGAGACTTCCCCCCAAAAGCTCCTGTTAACACAGGCATATTCAGAGGTAAAATGATTAGATTTATGAGAGCCGTAACCTAAGCAGTTCACCCTAGTTTGAATGGACTGACTAGAGGGTAACTGTAGATTGGCGGGACATGGCTGGAGGAGGTGGGTCACTGGGGGTGGGTCTTCCTTCCCCTCTCTCTCTACTTCCTGACCACTTCATAAGCTGAGCAGCCCTTGCTGGGTCATTGCTCTAAGATGTACTTTACCCTACCTTAGGCCCATAGCATTGGATTCAGCCATTTATGGACTGAGAACTCTGAAACTGTGAGTCCCAAATAATTATTCCCCTCCTCTAAGTTGTTTTTGGTCAGATGTTTTTGTCTCAATGATGCAAAAGAGACTAAAACAGGAACTGGTACTGAGAAATGAGGTATTTGCTGCGACTAATCAGAAGCCTTTAGAGCTGGTTTGCATGGTTGGAATTCTGAAAAGTTTAGAGATACAGGCTGGAAAAGCCTTAGAATGTTGTAAGTGGAGCTTAATGGGTGATTCTGGTGAGAGTTCAGAAGACCACAATGCCAAGAGAATTGTGGACTGTGCTCATGAGGTTTTAGAGGGAAATGAGGACTCTATTTGGAATTGGACTAGAGGCCACTTGTGTTATATTCTGGCAAAGAACTTGACTACATTTTTCCCCATACCCTAAAACTTTATATGAGGCTGAATGTAAAAGTGATGGGCTAATTAATCTGGTGGAGGAAATTTCAAGGCAGCACAGCATTAAGTCAGTGCCATGGATATTACTGGCAGCTTTTAGCTAGATTTACTGGGAAAACTCAGAGCAGAACACAGTGTTAAAGGATTTTAAAAACTTGCAGTTTTACCAGAAAAGTGCGTGTAAATTAGCTGGGGCCTAGGAAGTGTCGTGCTCATTGAAGAAATCACAGCCCCCACAGAGATGCCTAACCCTGTGTTACAAGAATAAATTGTGTCTGGAATGTATCTAGTAGTGTATGAAATTAGAAAACAAAAATACTTCTTTTTTACCAGTTGTCTCAGTTAGGGCTGCTGAGTATGCATCATAGATATGGTGGCTTAAGAACAATAGAAGCTTATTTCTTACAGTTCTGGAGGCTCGAAGTCTAAAATCAGGTTGAGGGCCCTTTTTCAGGTTGCCGGCTACTGACTTCTCATTGTTTCCTCACACGGCAGAAAGAGGGTGAGAGAACCTTCTGGGATTCCTTTTATAAGGGCACTAGCTCCACTCAAGAGGGTCCCATCCTCATGATCTCATTAGCTACCATGTGCCCCATTCTCAGTACCATCACTTTGAAGGACAGGATTTTGACATTTGAATTGGGGGAGACTTACGTAATTTAGTCCATAATACCATTAAAGATACATAAAGGCACAGAATACTGCAATATTGTGAATGTTGTGCTGCTAAGAATATAAAGGGTAAAAGTCCTTTGCACCACACACACACACACACACACACACACACACACACACACACTTGGGCTATTATGAAGGTCCATAGGAATCTATTTTAAAGAAAGATTTACTTTTATGTACAGTGGTAATATATATAATAAGGATGTCACATTCGGTGTTGTTTATTGCCGCAGTCCGGCTGCAGCAAAATAGCCAGGGGGTGACGAATAACTTGTGTACGTTGATACAGCAGGAGAGGGAGCCGTTTATTTTAGGGCAACAGAGCTATTTATACATTTTACACAGCTTATCTTAATTAGCATAAACTAGATACATCAATCAACCAATAAGGAATCTCCACACTTAATGGCTCGCTTTTGTTACTTCTCAAACCACTCCCTCTGACATTTTGCCAGGCACCATCCAGACTTGTTTACGAACTCTAACATTTCTCTGGCAAAATACCAGGTGTTATTTTGACTTGTCTACAGACCTTAACAGTTTATAGTAGCAAAGTGAAGATCCCCAGTGTATTTGTTAAGTAGGAAAGGAAATCATTAAATTTGGTGCATCCAAAATATGTAATACTGGACAACAACTGAAAAGTTATGGAAGATGCATATATACTTACAAGGAATGTGCAAAATATGTAGTTATTAAAATAATATTGGAATAATAGATATAGTATAATTGTTTTCATAAATTCCTGTTAGTTCTTAGCAGGAGAACTGGGAAAACATACAACAGAATTTTAACATATGTTACATTAAATTTTTTTTATGTTGATGGACCTTTATTTTATTCATTTATTTATATGAAATGCTGAAAATACAACCCAGAGCCTCACACATGCTAGGCAAGTGCTCCTACCACTGAACTACAACTCCAGCCCCAATATATCTTGCCTTTTGATGAGAACTTGGAATTGACAGTTGAGACAGGTCTTTGATATTTTGTAAATATTGCTTGAATATTTTCCAATTATGATATATATTCATTAATTGTTATATAAATAAAATGAATAACAAAACAAAATGAAGTCACTAACGTGGTTACTGTAGCAATAAAAGGTATTAACTTAAAAAATAGATAATAGGCTAGGGTTGTGGCTTAGTGGTAGAGCGCTTGCCTAGCATGTGTAAGTCACTGGTTAGATTCTCAGCACCATATATAAAAAGAAATAAATGAAATAAAGGTCCATCAACAACTAAAAAAAATTTAAAAAAATAGATCATTATCTACTCACTCGAAATATTAATTAAACCAATGGGAAAGCTATGCTAGTAAATGAAGAGCTCTATTGTGATAAACTATCAATATATTATTTTAAATAATTGATAAACTTAGAGCTTGATTTAAAACACAGGCTCTTTTGTCAGATTGTCTGGGTTCACATCTAAGACAGCTCTGTAACTTTGGATTTGTATATATAGTAAATTTCCACTTATAGCATCTTACAAATAATAGTAAATAGTGTACCTAGAATGTTTCATATATTCTTTATACTTTGAGTAAATTCTATAAACATATTTACTGTTATTGTCATTCAATGGAGATTAAAGTTAGAAAATTTAATCAAGAAGATCTTCTCAACCATCTTCTATTTTTTTCAGGAGTTAATGTATTTTAAAATAAATTTTAAAAATCCTAATCAATTATATTAACTGTACAAATGTCTTACTGTCATATTTCTATGCATGCATATATTCAGATATATTTTAATGGTATATTTTTAATCAGAAATTCATGTTGTTTTGTATGGATTAAGAATGATGCACAGTTACTGGCTTTGTAAAATTTATGTTTTCCTCCAAATGTATATAAACTTTGGTATTTTGGTATTAGCTAGTTCTATACACTGTAAGCAAATTATGGTAGTGAAATATAGTCTAACTATGAGACCATTGACTTTGTAACACAACAAATTCAGTCAGTTAATTCCATGCATTTTTAATAAGCATTCAAGATTATAATATTAGCATCTCTAATAATGCATATCTAGAGACAAAGCACTGTTTGTCTATTGAAATCAATATTCATTGTTTGTCTCTCTTACCATGTCAACCTTACATGAAGATACGGAACCCCCAAACTGAAAAATGAGCTACATCCCCTGCTATCCTAATAAATATTAAGAGCCATGTGCAAGAATGTACTTTGCAATGCAACATTTCCACCACTCCAGAAGGAATGGTGTCTGTTGAAAGGCTATTCTGGCTGAAAATTATCAAAACCTATAAACTATTTTTTTGATTTAGAAAAGATAAAACCACACATGACAATAGATAATAAAGGAAAAGATGGTAGTAGCTTCAGAAAAGACTTAGAATTCTTGTTGCACAATAATTTAAAAGGCTTTCAATAATGAAATTCACTAAAATATACATTATTTTTATTTGTGCAAGAATATCCATGCAAATACATGTGTTTTCCATTTTTAGGTTATAGGTTCTGCCAAAATCATCTCATTGGCGATTTAAAAATTTGTTTGCTGTCATTATTTATGATTAAAGAAAATAATTTACTGTATTATTAAAATGAAGAAATGTGTACATGTTAAGATTTTGGGTTGTGGCTCAGTGGTAGAGTGCTCACCTAGTGCGGGTGAGGCACTGGGTTAGATCCTCAGCACCACATAAAAATAAATAAAAATAAAAGCATTGTTTCCACCTACAACTAAAAAAATATTAAAAAAAGATTTTATTTCTCTCCTGCTGTCTCCTCATTTTAAAACTTTTTAAATTGACAAAACTAGGATCTTGTAATTAACTCAGGTTTGGAAGTAGGAAATCACCATTTCTTCCTCTTCACTCTATTTTGGTAAGGGGGAAATAATGTTTAATTTATTTGCTTTTCTTTTTTTAGGACATAGAAGAAATTTCAAATGCACATAGAATATTTGCTAAGCCCTTATTTTCGTCTAATCAGTGCTTTCTGATTAAGAAAATTGCTACACAGAGACATATAATATGTATTTGTTATATGTTACAGATATTTAAACTAATTTATTTTTATTAATTCGTCTTGAATTTAGTTTCCAGAGTTTTCAGTTGCTTGAAGTCCTGGCAAATTTGTAATCTTGAGGTCTTTATGTGTTTCTAAATTTCTTATTCTATGAAAGCAACAATTTATTTGGAAAGATGTTACATAATGTCAATGAAAAATCAGTACTTCAGTATTTTGTTTTATATTTGTTACAACTATCCACTTAATAATATTATAATTTTGTATAATTTGATGCAATATCTTATAGTTTGTAACACAATATCGTAATTATACTCAACATTTTATACATGTTTGTTGAATGATAATGATTATGAACTATAGTATGTTAAACTTAGTTTTTGCTGTTGTGTTAATTTTTCTTATAATTTTGTAATAAATACCTATTACTAAACTGTTTTTTCTTTGATTAAGAAACTAGAATTGATGCTTTGTTCTGCTAGACCCTGTCTCCTTTCATACAAATAAAAATACTAATCACTGAATCTAAAATAAGGATGAACATTTTCAAGGAATTCTGTATTACACAAAATGAATTATTTTTAAGCCAGAAAATGAGATTGAGTGGCAAAGTCAAGGACCTCTAACTTTTGAATTCATTATTGCATTGCAGAACTATCTGGTAAAATGCCTTAACTGCCAGGATAGGGAATGAGTGTGTCATATAACTTACTTATAAGTCCTGGGCCATGGAGTGCTTTATAAATTAAAATGAACACCTAGAATGACTGTTGGAAGCCAGAGTTATGCATGGAGCATCTGTATAATGTGCTCTGTGTGGTTGGCATTGCTAAACAGACAAGCTGTCACATTCTGTACTAGCTGAATATTCTAGGACTCTTCCTCTGTCAACCAAGGTAGAGGACATGGCAGTAGTCAAACCTCGAGGTGACAAAAACCTAAAGTCATGTTGTGAGCCCTGTATTTTAGAGGGGAATTTACAAGTGCAGGTAAGAAGGAACATCTCTCGCTATAGCACCTATATCATAAGCCCAATGCATCCTTGGACTGAGAACATCACTATTAAAATGAAGGCACCTTCTGTAATGACAAGGACTAAACTCAGTAAACCTAGATCTTAAAAAACGGAGCCAAACCCTCCAGAAAGGACCATCTTAAATATTTATAAGGAAAACAAAAAAAGTATTATTATGCTGTAGTCATGTAATGGGAGAAAAAGAATGACATACTGTGAAATTCAACAAAGAATGTTACCATAAACTTATTGACTTAACAACAACAACAAAAAAAGAAACAAAACAAAACAAATTATAGGTATTTTTTTTAGAAAAAATATTTTATTGCTTTTTATAAAAGAACAAGTCATCTGTTTTTAATTTTGATAAATATTCTCTTCATGAGGAAAGAAAGATAATCCTTAAAATGGAACATGTTTGGTTGTAGGAGACAATGTATGAATTATGGCTATTTGGTGCCACCTAGTGGTAAAGGCCTTTTAAAATCAGTTTATGTTACTTCTGCTTTTAGAAAATTCATAATGAAATAAAATTCATAGGTGACTGAATTATCACCTAAAGTAGGTGAAAAGACAAAAAAAATCATTTCATAATCATAGACATTCACAAAGATTGGCTGTTATACTCAACACCAAAGTGACATTCCATGTGACTGATACAGAGTGCTTTATGGCTAGAAAAGCTGATTTGAGATTGACAAGTTTTTATTGTATTCTATTTTTACATTTTTGTTAGTTGGTTGGCTTCTAAAGTCAAATCCATAAGCGAAGACTGATAAAGTTAGAGATGATATAAGATCTCCTAATTATTATTAGTTATGACACTATCAATACAGTAAATGACATAATAATGTCATTTTGTAGGCAGAGTGGAAATAACACATACATTATAGCATGAAGATTTTTAGAAGAGCCAGATAATTTTTCAGAATTCGGGAATAAGGGGCATTCCAAATTTAGTGGGCCATCTCATCACAACTTACTGACCAAGCATGTTTTGTTTTGCTTTGTTGTTAAAGGAAATCTGTTTCCCTCAGCTTTCAGAAGGAACAGATGGACAAAGAAAGTGGCCATCTCTGGGGTACAGTTGATTAGACCTGAGTGGGTGCTGGGAAGACATTGAATTAATCTGATTCTTCTGATCATTTGGGATAAGCCATTGAAAGGCTAAATCAGATGCACAGCTAAGTGTTTAACATGAAGGAAAACTGTACCCTTTAATTGTTAGCTTTCAGTTCCTGATTTCCTGTGCCCAAGCATTTTACGTATTACTTTTTTCTTGTTCTGTCATTGCCTTCAAATGACTTTGAATTTTCTCTTGCATTTTCTGCCCCTCTACCCAAGCAGAAAGTACCTTCCACTCTCATTTCTTCATAAAGCATTCTGAGTGTAGAGAGTTTGAGGCACACTGCTGCTCCTTGCCTGGGTTTCCAAAAACCCCGGTCTGGCTGTGTTTGTACGGGGGTGTAGGATAAGGATTATATGGCACAAACCCATGTCTTGGAGAAGCTTGAAGTCTTGAAGAAAGACTTTCTCACATCTAGAAAAACACACATATTGGGAAGTAGAGAAGATTATAGGACTAGAGAGACAGAGTTACATCCTGTCCTGGAAAGCATTGGGGATAGAGTGGGATGGATAGATTGCAGGGGAAATGGCCATATGTTCTGTCCAGGCAGTGGGGACCATGCACAGCCATGGAAAGTTTTCTTCTTGCATAGGGCACTCAGATGTGCAGGAGTATGTGGCCAGGCAAAGTGATCTGTACCAATGACCAAAGCCAAATGGACATTTTCCCCAATCCTGGATCCCATGCAAGCCCCTGGAACTTTGACACCACCCTGGGGCAATTCCAGCAAAAGTGGAGGTCACCTTCAGGATGGAGGCAGAATGGGGCTTAGGAACCAGAAATGAAGTTGTCACACAGAACTGTAGTTCTTGAATTCTTAGTGCTTGGACTGAGA